>NC_064874.1:91724401-91749401 GCF_943734745.1 Anopheles darlingi
CTGAAATACCGTTTCGGGTTTTCGGATTCGTTTTGTTTATTGTTTTTACACTTAACTCAATTCATTCAACAAGCGATATCAAATACTTCTAGAAATTTTAACTACGTATTTTTAACAGTCACAATCCTACCTTGGTCAATTGTTTAATATTACTATTAAACTATACTGTAATATCTTAATAAATTTATTAATAATACATCAAATTGCTTACTTCAACCCAGTTTTTTGTCTTCTTATTCTGTCTGTCCTATTCTGTACTTCAACAAATGTAATGACGTGGATTACACAATTTTCAACCCCATTACACCTTGACATTCCAGCAAAACGTATCGTTGGCGACTTGTTGCTACTCCCCAGGAAACGGTTCCCTTGCCCAATACCACCGCTCCCAGTAATCCTCGTTAAATAACTGCCAAAGTAATACTTTCACTATCTACACTTGCACCACCTTGCACTCCGGGTTGCAATCCGTTGCCCAGTTGCCCTGTTTTCCACCATTTCTTTCTCTTTCTCTCCGGAGCGATCGGACCGATCCAGAACCGCGGCACGTTGCATAATAAATCCCGGCACTTCCCTCCGTTGGCCACGACATTTGCTTATCGCGATACTCGCGGAATCTCCCGGCGTACTCGCCGGAACCTATGCCGTACGATCCCACGCGCGCCCACCTTTCGCCGGTGCCGGAACACAGGGAAAGCCGGAAGAGAAACAAAACGAACCAACGGAACCGCGGCACGGCAACACGGCGTAAGGGGGTTTGCTGCAGACGACACACACACACAGACGTGGCACATAAAATGGCGCACGACACACGACTTACTTAAGCAAAAAACGACCAAACGGAATGGTCGGCATCGTCGGCAAAAATCTGTGTCAACCGAACGAACGCCGACACGCCGAAATGTCGACAGAACTACCACCCCATTGCGGCCACCACCACCTCATCTAATAGTTTTATAATCGAGTCTCGAGTCCTGACCTGGCACGAGACTCTTTGCCACTGTGGGGGGGAGGGCAGTGGTTCCCCGTGTTTTTACTTCCTTCTTTTCCGTCCGGCATTTTCGATTATTCATGTTTTCGCTTTGCTCTGTGTGTGGGGTTCGGAGCGAACGGATTCGATCCGCAGAAACTCGACCGCCGCGAAGCCTTTCTCCATCCAAGTTTGGTTTAGACGAAGGAATTTGGATTAAGATTGGATTTCCAATTGGACCATTTGCGTTTAAACTCAAAGAGTAGCGAGAGAGAGAGAGAGAGAGAGAGAGAGAGAGAGAGAGAGAGAGAGAGAGAGAGATTTCACAGTCAAGAGCCACGACAGACCTACATTTGGAAAGCGTTACAATGGCTGTTCCAGAGTGTCAGAGGCCATCAACGAGTTTCACTAAAGCTTAAACTTGAAAGAAACATTAAAAATTTAAATAGAATACTCTAGCCAGCTCTTACTAAGCTGACCCGCAAAAGTGTATAAATCATGTGGCACACACACACACACACACAGACACACAATCACTTTCGTTGCCGGCACTAGACACCACCCTCAGTCATAAGCCACCTCAATCACCAGCTGTGCGGTCCAGGAGAAGGAAGTGGCGATAACTGCGAGCAGATAAAAAGTGACAGGCACACCACCACCACGACCGTCTTGGCGGTTTCACGCGAAATAACTTCTCTCTCTCCCCCTCTTGGGCGCTGCCGTGGAGCCGCTTGGTTACAGACTCCATCATCTGCTGCTGGCCATTTCTGGTTCGCTTACTGCTGCCGGTTGCCGCTGGATGATGTAATGCTCTCGCTCTCCCTTTCATCACGCATCTCTTGATTCCAGCCCAGACAAAACTCGGACGCGGCACACACACAGCATCGTTATTAATACATAATTCACCGAGCGAATCGCGATTCCAGTGTGCGAGGAAGGGGGGGCAGGGGTGCCTGAAACGGAGCGGGAACGGTGGAAAATCACGTAAAATATTGCCAGCACCAAATTAAATAATGCGGATGTGTCTGTGCGTTGTGCGCGCGCGTTGCTGCATTTCATGACCGAATTCCGCATCGGCGCGCGCGAGCGCTCGCGAGAAAGGTTGCGTGAGTGGCAACCACCCCCTCTACACCCCCTCCCCCTTTTCTTCGGTTGACCAGTAAGTGAGATAGCGAAAGTGAAAGGCTAAAAGGGGGCCGCGCTCTTTCCTACTCCCTCCGCGAAAAGTCCCAAAAATCTCGTTTCGCTCTCGCGCGTGTTCCAGTTCCGCGTGGGGAACGGGGAGTTCCCACCCCAGCGATCGGAAGATGACGTCTGGGAACGTCATTTCCATCTACCAGCTCGATCGAACTGTCAAACTGTCATTTTAGGTCACACCGTCGCGATCACAGTAGCTGTTGTTGCAGAGTTTTTCGCTCGATGGAGATGGAATCCAAGGAGTATTTGATGGCCAGCCCGGTTGCCGGTGGTTCCAGTTCCGAAATGAGGTTAACACACTTGGTGGCCACTCTGGTGTTATGCGCCGGTGCAAGGATTAGCAGCACTGGTTGGCTGGCTGGCTGGTTGGCTGGCTGGCTGGTTGGCTGGCTGACTGGCGTTTCCGATTGCGCAATCGCAGTGAGCTGTGAGCTGCTCACGCAATGGAACTTGAGGCCCGGTCTTGAGGCCGCTCGTGGAAGCTGCAACCGCTATATAGTGCGCCGGCCGATTACGTGGCCATTCGCTCTCGATCAGTTAACAGAAAATGCTAATGCTGGCCATTTCCGTACTCGCCGCATGGTTGGAGTAGGGCAGAAGGTGTTTCATCGTTCGTCGTCGGACAACATCCAACGAATTCGTCGATTCTGGTCCTTCAAACAATGGTCCATGGTCCGATGTTTATCCGTGCGCTGTTACTGTTTGCCAAATGCTCACACAATTGGCGAGCGCGCGTGCGGGATTTTGGCTGTGAAAGGTAAATAAGGGATTCTGGACGAATCACGGGACCCCGGACTGGGACCCAGTCTTGGGGCCAGTGGTCCTACGTTGGCGTTCTTGGAAGACGGGCGTAAAAGTAACCACTTTTCACATACTTATGGTAATGAGTCAATTGAAATTCTCTCAAACATCCCCACCACCTCATGTTGCCACCTCCAGACGGTGACAACACTCTGCAGTCAGAGGACGCCATGACAGCGTGCGCTATTAATTAGCTAGTTTAGAAATGATATTTACGATTGCTGGGAGAACGTGCTTGGCATGGTGTCGGCGGCTCGGAGCCCCCGGAGGTAAGGTGCCCCCCAACCCAACCAACATTCCTGCGTGTGCGTATGCGCAATGACTTCCGGTGGCTTTTTTTTTATGTGCTTGCGGTCGTGATCGAGCGCGTGGTGGGAAAAGAATGTGGCCAGATAGAAACAGATAGAGAGAAACAGAGAAAGAGAGAGAGAGAGAGAGAGCGCGAAAGATGATGTTGGCCAAAATGACGATCGTTTGCGTCAGCATCTTCAGATCGCATGCCTTCGGGCTATATCCTTTCACATGCCCATGAATGCGCGGCACACACGAAGTCAGGAAGAGAAAGAGAGAGAAAAGGAGAGAGAGTACTGAAGAGAGAGCGAGAGAGAAGCCTTAATTAATGGGTACCGTTTCGATGGTTTTTGGTTTTGCGTGAGGAAAATGAAATTAAATCGACGATCGACGAGCCGCCGGCCGACCAACCGACCGACCGATCGCCGTTTCCACCCCTTTCGTCGGTTCGCAACCGATGTCCTTTCACCCAACCATCCGCCAGCCCGCCACCTCAGGTGCCTTCTCGCTGGTCATTTGTTGCGATCGTTTCCTTTGCTGGCGGTGTTTCGCCAAGTCTCGGTCATCATCATCTTTTGATGGCTGCTTCCTTTAATCAGTGCAGTGGCCATTGCTGTAGCGGGGAGGGGGCGGTGTGGTGTGGTTGCTCTCCCTCTCTCTTTCTCTGCTCTTTCTCATCTTTCTACCGGCCAGTGTACCGTTAACTGCCACCGATTGCCGGTCAATCCCCACTACACTCGAAGCAGTCCTCATCCTGGGGCTTCGTTTGAGCTGCCACGGAACCACGGACGGCCGGGGGCCGGGGGTCCGAGTAATCATCAACCTTGGGGCCCATTTTTGGGGCCTCGACTGAACCTCGGTCTCGGGAGGAAACCTTTCATGTGTGTTGCGATATCCAATTTCCGGGGCCGGGGCCGCGGCTACCGAACATTGTTGTGGCCGAGGAAGAGCCTCGTGGTGGTCGTGGTCTGGAAAGCAAGGATGCCCGTAGAAAGCTCTTTTTCGGAGGTTCTACAATGTTACCTCGATAATTGAGCTCGTATTTGGGTTTTGAAGCAATGTAATTGACCTTCGCACTCGGTCCTTGAAGTCGATACCAAAAGATAAAGCGTTAAAGTGATGTTAAAGTATCTTGTATTCACCATGTAGTTTATAGGGATCAGTGGTTATTGTTACGTTGATCAATGACTTCTTGTATTGAGTAATATTATCATCTTGGATTACCAAGTCACTCATTTATGTTCCAATGGTTACTTAGAATTTAAATTGTATTTTCTGTTGCATTTAATATTGTTTTGATTTGAATCACATCTAGTGTTCCTTTAATTTGATTGTTATTTATAAAGTACTTTTGATAGTATTGATTGGAAGTAAACTTTTTATGCAGATTGTTTATACATTTTTCACACAAATGAATAACCGTAATTAAACATACACTTAAAAGTCAGTTCATTATACATAAATTTTAATTAAAAAATGATGTAGTTGTCGATCGATGTCTGAAGTCCAAAATGATTTCCATAAAGATATAGGATCCATCCCAAAAAATAAGAAAGAAAAGTGAGCTTTTGCCGTCCCAATTCCATAAACTAAGGCTCAAATTTCAGGTGCAACACATCTATCACGCTGCTCCCTGTTTACGGTATTTGCCATCAACGCAGCGACATAGTCGTCTACCGCCGTAACGTTGATCACTTGTGACCACATCCTCATTCCAGAGAATTTACGAGAAGAAGAAGAAGGAGAAAAACATTCTGCTTCTCTCTCTCTCCTGCTCTCTCTATCTCCATCTACTACCCATAACGATAACAGGTTCGTCATTTGGCGTAAGATTTCAAAATCCAGCTCGCGCGAGAGTAGAGGAAGCGCAGGAGATGAAATCATTGCCGCACACCAACCACCATACCCGGACAGCACAGCCACAGAGAGCGGCACAGCAAAGAACACGAATCCGGAACGGCTGACAATCTGTCGTGCTGTCAACAACAGTCTGGACTAACAGAGAGCGCGAGAAAGAGAGAGACGCACAGACGCTCGCAGAACCGGTTACCGCGGCTTGTCAGAGTTCCGTTTCGTCCTGTTCCTGTTCCTTCCTTTCCTTTCCTTTCCATCCACCGCGCAGAAGATCGTCAACACGTGTACGCACCCTGTTTGTCGCCGGGAAGCCGGGCCTCGCACCGTAACGATAACGATAGCGTGTCGAGTCGAGTCGGGTGGATGCGATACGATCAAGGAACGAGAAGACGCCCAACGCTGGCACTGTCGGGGAGGTGGCATATTTTGAAAAGAATTAATAAACATCACCAATCACCGGGTGCCCACCGGGTGAGGAGGACCCTGAACCCGGATCGGATTCGGATCCGGCGTGGCGCGTATCGAAACGGTTGAGGAATGTCTGACGAATCGGGCAACGCACCACAAACCGAAGCTGCCACCGAAGCCTACACTGTCGCACCCGAAAGAACAAACAGACGACGAGCTCAGAAGTGTCCCCCTCCCCCATCACCGAGAGCGAGCGATGGAGCATAAAATTCTCATGAAGCATAAAAGATAATTTAATATTCTATTCCCGATCGGTGGCAGCGGCGGAGAAGGCCTCGTAAACGAAATTGACAATCAGAGAAATGCGTCCTGCCCACCAACCCACCAGCGTAACCTGCTTTCGGGAGTTCCGTCCACCGATCCAAAGGCTCTAGAGGGGGGGCTACTTTGTCCACTTGTTCACTTGCTCGCGACCAGACCGCTTCCTCGTTTTGGACACTATTTACATATGTCAAAAATGCCATCGATTGTCGAGTGGATCAGATTTGTAGGAAAGACACCTACAACAGAGAGACAGCAGAGAGAAGGAGGGAGAGAAAGAGAGAGAGCCGAAGATCAAAGAAAGAAAAGGAAAAAATACCAAAAAATGCGGTGGAAAGAACGATTTCAAGTGGAAGCTTGGAGGGTGTGGCGCATCCGTGGCGTGCAGGTGGATGAACATGAATTATTTATTGACCAGAAATATGAACCCGGTGGACGGAACCGAGTTGAGCGCGCGATGTGGATTTTTTTCACGGGGTTCATCGCCTACTTCGTCGCGCAAGTCTTTTGATTCTCGCTTCTCGTAGCTCGCAAGCGCGAAATTAACAACTCATCACCCTTGTCCTCTTTTCTAGGGAGTTGTTGTGAGTGAGCGAAGAAGAGAGAGTGCAAGAAAGAGAGAGTGTGAGAGAGAGAGTGAGAGAGAGCGAGGACAAATGAGAGAGAGATTATACTATCCTATTCTCCACGCTGCTCGATTGGTCATGGCTGCTGCTTTCGGCTGGCTACAAAGGATACGACGCACAGAAGCAAAGGAATCCCAACGCCGTTCACACATCCTTCCGCCTCCTGGTACTGACCGCCAGGGTCCGACAAGAGGTCCACACCTGTAGTCAGCTCATCTGCCGGACAACACATCATCAAAGCATCCCGTGTGGTCCGTCTCGTAGTTCATAAACTCTCCATTCAACTCGTACTCTCTGTACCTCTCTCTGTTGCTTTCTCTCTTTCCCTCTCTACTCGTAAGCTGATGCCTGGTAGTGTTAGTCCATTATTTACCTTTTTACATTCCGCATCCGCATCCCAGAACGTGCAGAATCCTTCCTTTCCGCACGACAATTAATGGATCTGGCAGCACTATGGTGGCATTCTCGGGGCCAGCATCCCATTCCCCAGGTCACCGTAAAGCCGTAAAGTGCATACGCAGCGCAATCGGCCAGCAACAATGGGATCAAATCCGACGACCGGGTCCTAGCGGGAGGGCCTTCCTTGAGTTCCTTGAGCCGGAACGCGGCAACAAAGGTGTTGCCAAAAACCGATGGAAACCGACGGTACCACACACGGTGCTTGGGGTACTGTGCGTTCTGGTTCTGAAGTGCTGCACCTCAGGTCGGACCGCGATTCTCAGCTGGCGAAATTCCCATGAAGAGACGGTGCAAAGGCTAAGGATCATGAATTATTCGAACATCCCAGTAACCTAGTTACCAGTTCGCCAAAGGAACCAACACAAGAAGTTCCCGTGAAATTGCAGACAAATCGTAGCGGAAATTAAGATTAAAAGTGGAACGCACTCCTAATTCGATGACGTGAGAACGCTTGGCTGGAAGGCCAAGGAATCCCAGGCACCATTGATGAACGAAGTTCATTGGAATCCTTTTGAAAATCGTTTCTAAAACATGGCGGCAAAACGATCGAGAATGTACAATAAGTTACCTGACTGAGGATAGGAAGCTGCTTTGGGAGCCTCGATATCACTAGCTCGATCTCTCCGTAGCGCTTGACGTTCGGTCACTCCAATCCAAATAATCCGACGATGATATCTGTGTTTGGGTGCGAGTGTGTGCCTTGGAGTCGTTCCAAGAATCCTGGTCTCATCAAGAACCTTGGCTACCGACCGATGAACTGTCAACTGGCAATGGATCCGATCCCCGCCCCCCTTCTGCATCAACTCCCCGAGGTGACGTGGAAAGTCGTAAAAGTTCGTCCCATTTTAACGACCTCGGAAATTACGCTGATAACTCAGCCGACGCCACGTCCCAGTCCCACCTGGGGACGGGGGAGAATCGTTTCGAAAAAAACCCCTCGCCGAGAGAAATTGGGACTGTCAGGAGCAGTTGCTTCTGTTGTTGTTCTGCTGCTGTTGCTGCTGCTGTTCCGTTTGTTGTTGTCATAACATTTACGACGAGATCTCCACAACTAGTCGGATGCGGTTTTTGGAGAGTATCGTCGTAACGATCGCGGGGCTTTTATGGCCGTTCCTCACTCGGTGGAGGAGGAGGAAGAAGGAAGGAGACAGAATCGGAATGGGGCAATCAAAACACCGGGACCGCGGCGCACCCAGGTTTTTGGGTAAAAGCCACGAAATGGTCCTAATCTCCCTGATTAGAACGGGAAGATTAAACGTCAACCGTTCCTCTCCCTCCCCGGTTGCTGAGGTCGTCGTCATCGTTGTCGTACTCGTCGTAAGTTATGAGCAACGAGTGGAATGCCGATCGAAGAAAGATAAAAATGAGGAAGACGATCATCTTCATCACGATTACTTGTGCCGTTTCGAACTAAACGATCAACTTTGCATACCGAACCAGCGGCTGGCCCGGGGTCACTGTACTGTCAAAGCGCCGAAGAGTGATCAAAGTAGTCAGTAGCATCGAAGTAACCCATTTGTAAGACGAATTTTAATTTCCCCAAAAATTGGATCCCAGGATTCTCGCTGCATCGCATAAGGAAGTGAAGCAGAAGCTCCTGTTTGAGGTGCAGCAACTTGATGCCACCTCGCTGCAAACCTCCATAACTCACGCCGTAGATCCGTGTATTCCGCTCTCCTTCTCCAGCTCTCTTGTTTGAATTCCTCCGCGCGGCTCGCTATTCACTAAAAAAACGATTCCAGGAACACAGACACACAAGCTACATCCTTTCCTTCAGCACTTCAGTCGTTAGGCCGTTATGTTTTGTTATGCGTTTTCACTTCGCCTCGGGTTCCATCTATTTATTTTGCCTCATGCGCCGCGTCATTTTGGGCCGCTCATTGAGCATTAAAAGCCCAGAAATCGAAACGAACTGGGCGCGCGAACGGATTCCATTTTTCCATTTTTTTAAGGGAAGGAGCGGGGCAAAAGGAATAAGGAGAGAGAAAAAAGGATCCAGTTTCCTCGGAGCGCACACACAGGCAGCAGCAGGTCAGTGATCGTGGTGTTGCTCGTTAGTGCGCTAGATTCGGTGCGGTGCAGCATAAATTCCAATCGTGACGTGGCGCGACGTGGACGTGGGCTGCGTACAGGAAGAAATAATTTTTATTTTCAAATCACCAAACACCCAACACACACACGCACACACACACACTCGGGACGGGTCCAGCGAGCGACAGATTAACCCTCGATGAAAGGATACCTTCTGGCGTGCACCTCCTCTCTCTCTCTCTGTCTCACTCTGCACCCCCAGTTCCCCGGTGGACAATTGAAGTCCAACGATGCATTGATCCTGCAGCAAGGGGGGGAAAAAAATAATAGTAATCACCCCTTGGGACCTCACCGGGATCTATCGCGGTGTCGCCGATCAAAGACCTGATGCCCTCTATCTGCCGGAGCGGATCTCTGGCGCGCGGTGAATGCTGCCCGCCCGGCTAAAGCCGATGAAAAATGACGCAAAACCGACTCTCGAACCCCCTACACCTACAGCACCCACCAGCACCACACCAGAACGCAACCAGCGGTCCTTTAGGTTGGGTTTATGTTTTCTTTGTTCCTTTCCTTCCATTGCGGCCATCTCCATCTTCGTCGTCGTCGTCGTCGTCGTGTCCTTTTTCCCGTTTCCTATCAAAACAGGAAAACCGTAACTAAGCCGGCATCGGCAGCAAGCGACCCTCGGTACGGCACAGGCCGCGGGACGGCCACAGGACGAAGGGAACGATCATCGAGGACGAAGTGGTTTTTTCAAAGACATTTTTGACAAGGAAGAAAGCAGCACGCATAGACCAAACGAATGAGAACGAATACGAAGAAGATAGAGAACAAGAAACATACGGATACGGATCGTCTCTCTCTCTCTTTCTCTCTCTGTGGTGTCTCTGGTGGTGGTTGATGATCGTGCGGCGCGTTACCTCCGATCCTCCACCGACCGTTTGGTTCGATTTTTCCGTTCATTTCGAATCTCCGTTTCTCCCTGTTGCTGCTGCTTCTTCTTCCATTTCCAACTCCAGCTTTTTTTTTGGCCTTTGTTGTCGTCCTCATCCTGTCCTGGCACGCATCATCCTCGAAGCTCGAAGCGTGGGAACGTAGCGTAGCGATCGCCTTCTTCTTCTTCGCGGACTGCAACTGCAACTGCAACCAGCATCCTTGAGAGCTCGAGGTGCCACGTTACACTTCCTGCAGACGATAATCAGCCGGTCTAGATTCCATTTTTTTCTCCTCCCTCTCCTCCTCCTCCTCCTTCTCCTACGGTCTGTTGCTACTCCATTCCTTGATCCTGGTGTGTGTGTCGGAGAGAGAGAGCAGAGAAGGTCTGTGTATGCCCCGAGGATGTTATTATGTGCGGCTCATGCAGCTGATGATGAGGAGGAGCCGCTGCTAATGAATGCTACGACGTCTGTCCGTCCCGGGCACCTTCAACGCCACAGACAGCAACGGCGAAACGGGACGCAAAAGGGAGTATCCTCGATCACGCCAACCAACCCGAACGATTTCCATTTCATTCTTTCGCTTCATGCTGCTCTCGATGGTGAATTGTTTCATAATTTACACAACCTGGAAATGGGAGACTCGACAGGGAGAAAAACATCGAACCCATCGATTACAACGGATCAATTTCCGGGACAACAAACTCCCACTGACGTCGGCCGTTGGCGGCTACTTGAACCGAGAAACACATCGAGGATGGAGGGGCGGCCCATTAGCACGGACGGACGGACCCCCCTGTTCGACCGTTTAACCGAAGGAAACTATCATTTCAGTATCAATCTCGCACTCATTGTCCCGCAATTAGTCCAGCGTGCCGCCAACCTGGGGCGGGTGGTTGGACATCGAAACCAGTACCACCCACAGCAATCCCGGGGCCCGACCCGCGACCACACGGAAGTCGCTCACTGCCGTGGCCGATTAGCGAAATTAGCCAGCGAGCTCGCCGCAAGTCCACTCCTTCTCCTCCTTCTTCACTCGTCTGTCGTTGACAAACACCGGGGAAGTTCCGTTTCGGATTCGCGTACTGTCGTGCCGCGAACCGCGCACCGTTCAAGATCACTAAGCAGCCGGCAGCAGCCAATATGGGCCATGCCATGGTGGTGGTTGAACGGACAAAACCGTTAATCAACTTTTATTGCCTCACTGAGCAGCGGCAGCAGCAGCCAGAATACCAGAGTACGAGTGCATCTGGGGTTCCATGTGCACCGAGGAGTCTTGTCAAGCGCGGTCGGAGGGTCCGCGAGCAGCAAATCGAAGTGGTACCTTGCCGGCATTGGCCACCACTGGTATGTGGTTCTTCACTTCCGCCTTTTAGATTTTCCATCCAAAACAAGCTGGAGAGAGGCGAGCGAGAGAGAGAGAGAGAGGCCCGGTAATCGGTCGCGTGGTGTTGGGATTAGCAGGCGGATTAGCTGTCGGATCGGGTACAACGTGATTTGTTATGAAACAATCATTACTTTTCCAATCATTATCGACGGTTTTTTATTGGGTTGTTATGTTCAAACAGACCTCTAGGGCTTCAGTACATGTGCAAAGTTATGTTAGACAGGTGTAAGTAGAGCAACGGAGTGTGCATTCACTGGATAAAAACAAATTTGATTCGATAGTAATGCAATTCGAATCATCCAACTTCTCGTAATAGTTGTAGCTCCCATTCCAAGTGATGCTCGAGGTGACGAGATTGAAACAGCAACAACTAGCAAAATTTGAATATCTAGTAGGCGGTGAGCTGTCAGCGTTACTATTGAATCGTCGTAGTAACCACAGATTGTGAATGAATCGTGATGATGAAGTGGTTTCTACTCTCGTCACTCTCTGACTTCTATAGAACCTTATTGCGACTTAGCATCGTTTTCTTACAACCATTTTTGCTTTAGCTAAGTTTACTATATTTCGTACATGCAATTTATCTAGTATATTCTAATTATGCAATTTTGAACAGATATTTGAAAGAAAAAGCATATGTTTTCCTTCATTGCTCTAGTGTTCTTGTGTTTATAATTTTATTAAATTGATATTCTACGGAGACGAGTTAAGCATTAAGTTGAATAGCAAAACAGTAAATTAAAATAATATTAAGAGTTTTGCAATTATAAATACTGCATTACGGAAATTCATCAAAATATGATTCTAATTGCGATTCGATTGCGGAAGCAACTACCTTTCTGAACAGCTCATTCAATCAAAGGACCGTTTACCTAGAGAAAGAGATGACGTCCATTCTATTATTAAAGGATGATTTCACTTCCTGAAACCCACTTTGTCGATTGTCTCGCTTCCCTGCCTGGCCTTCCCTTCCTGTACCTCAACGCATCTTCCTCAGTGCACTAATCCACTTAATAGATAGAGTCATCGAGTCGCATCGACTTCCATTTTTGCAGCATCGACCAACACTCTCTCGACACCGGACGATCTCGACAAAGCGGGAAACGATCACGCTGCAACGCGGAACGAGTGAACGAGTGAAGTAGCGCGACTTCATCTCCTTTCAGGTCCGATCCCGGTTGGGGGTGTGAGAATGCGATTGCACGATTCACACCTACCACCACCCACCAGTTGCCCGGTTGCAGTTAGTTGCATCCCGCACACGAGCTATGTCTCTATCGAATGTCGAAGGTCTTCGAGCGCCGGTTTCCCTCCCTCAGCGCCAGCCCCAGAAACGTTCTCGCTTTCCGCTTCCCTCGTCGTTGTCGTCGTCGTTGTCGATTGAACTTTATGGCGGAAATATTTGCATAAATTATTGGCATCGGCAGCACTCCGGCGACCGGTAGTGGGCTCGTGCTCGTAGATGAATCAAATGCTCAAGCGCCATCTGAGAGTGTGTGTGTGTGTGTGTGTGTGTGTTGCTGTGACGCGCGTCATCCAGTTCGTGAGCAGATAGTCTGCCCCGCTTCGCAATTATCCCGCTGTTTTGCCGACATTTCGCCGCTGATGCCGGCGGCAAGTTTGTTGTAGTTCACGGTGACCCGGTCCCGCCGGTCTTGCCGGTGACGCCGAGACACGATCCGCAGTGAAAGTCGCACTCAGCACTCAGCACTAGCAGCAACAGCAGCCAACAAGCGAGATTTATGTGCATTCGCGCTGGCGCACTAGAACGCGGAAGTCAGTGTCAAGCAACCAGCCAGGTGAGGCGAGGCGAGGCGAGTTGTCCTAACACCGTGGCGCACAAACGCCGTACCGTACCGTCGGAGTCGGTGGAGGAGTCGTTCTCGTCAGAACAGGAACTTGTAGGATACAAAACCGACACGCTTCGGCGCAGTCGGAGTCGGAGGGGTAATTACTTCATTGACCGAGGCGGAGCATTGTAGGTATTGGACGCCGGAAAGGTGAGACTCTGTTCCCGGCGAAATGATCGTCACGGATCTACAACACTAAGAAAGCGGTTCTAATGGATGACCTTCTTCCTCGTCGATGCCGCTAGGTGCTAGGTTTTGTGCCAAGAATGTGCGGACAACATTTCACGATCTCACCTCGATTGATCTTCGTTCCCATCTTTGGAACACCTTTGGATGGTAAATGTCTAGCAACAACCTTCAGATCGCAGCATAGAATAAGGCTTCCGTTTTCGTGTGAAGCATACACCACACGTTCGAGAAGGAAGAAAAGGAAATGGGAGTCATAAAATGGAATAAAACAACAGCGCACCTGACACTTCAACAGCAGCAGCAGCAGGTGTCTCTTCTCTGCGATCCAACGATTCAATTCAGAAGCCCACAAACATGTGCTTCATAATTCATAAACGCAACTCACCACTCAGCTCTGGTCGGTGTCTGCGCCTCAGAATACTAATCGACGATAAACGTGGTAATTGGAAGGGAGCGAGAACAACCGCAGAAGCACTTTAGCTCGAGCAAGCGAGTTGTGTAACATATGGGGTCGTTAACGTACTCGCACGCACCTCTATCTAGCTGAGCATCAACAGCATAAACATCATGACAATAGAGTTTCGGCACCTGAGAAAGCCTGCCCGTTGGTATGTTGTCGATACAAAACCCGAAACACACAATGCTTGGTCTCGCTTCCTGTGGGGATTTCGAACATTTGACATTCCACCATCGATCGGCTCTCGGATCGAGGTTACTCTCCCTGTTGCGCTCCCGGCCACGTTATTAGTTATTTTATTAATTTCTTCCGCCGAAGGAGAGGAGACGCCGAAAGACAAACCGCCATGCCGGCATGGAGACCATGGTTTGGTCCCGCGAAAGCCGCGATAAACGTTAATTGACAGGAGGAAAGGCATCGACAGCGGTCTGAGTGCCAGAGGGTGCGTGTGTGTGTGTGTGTGCGACATGGTTCCCACAGATTGTAGCTTCCTCTCCGGACGATCCGGCTTCGGTAGCCTCGAACAGTTTTATGGTTCCATATTTGGGGAGTGACGACGATGTGCGTTCAACCTGTGTGCCTGTCGATGGTGCCTTTGGGGTCAGGTTTTGGGGAAACCAATCGACACATTCTCACCAGGAGCGTGCGGACGCAGGACCGCGGGTGATGAATTTCAAGGGTTATAAACTCGATGACCAAGCCTTGGGTCGACTTCCGCCACAAAATGGGATGGATGAGAAAGCGATCGCCAGCAACATCACTGTTGCTGAAGGAATGCATTTGACCGTTTGTCCCTTGATGGACCGTCCGGTTGAAAGCTTCTATCTGTCGACCGCTTCTGGGAATGCAAATGAGGAGCCACGAGCGAGTCTAAGAACTGCACCAAAGTGTGGCGCGATCGATGCACGCATGCAGCAGAAACAATACCGTAAATCCATCTACCCGGGCCACTCTTGCCCAGGAGGCGACAGTAACCTTGCCACCTTCAATGCCTACTGCGTTCTGCATCATCGTATGCCCGGCTGCGCTAGAGGAGGGCTAGATCGGTTAGCCATTTCGTGAAAGAATGAGGAAACGCTTTCTGCATAATTTCTTGGCTCCTGCACCTGCATTATTAGCTAGCGAGGCGCTAGACGACGACGACGACGACAACGACGTCGACGACGAAGCGGCACTTACGAAGCGACCAGTCGATGTTAGAAGTCAGTACAATCCACACACGCACAAACACATGCGCCCCCCGGGAATAGATTTGTTCTTTTGCCGCTTCAACCATGTGGTTCCTCAAACCCTACCCCCAAGGGGGCCAGACAACGTGCAATACGTACTTTCAAAGTGCTCGTGGCTTATTCCAGGCACGGCTGCAGAAGGACAGCCGGACATTCAATTTACATTTAATTAAATAAAATACATCTCATAATGCCAGCGAGCGAAGCTGGCATTGGATTAGATTGTTGTTGCTGTTGAGTTTGACGTTTCGGAATGGGTTTGACGCTTGGTCGTCTTGCAATTATCGCATTTATCTTTCCTTTTTGTTAAAGTTATGGTTATTTGCCTTCCATAAACTGTTTCTTAGCTCCCATTTTGTAACTAAACGTTTATTCGTTCGAATATAACGATGATGCTTTACGCAAACCAACAACGCATTCGATTCGTGTACTTTTGCGTCAACGAGAAAAGCCTCCGCGCGCTCAATCTGACAGCTGCCAACGGCGTTGAAGAAACGATCCTGTTGGTCCTTCTGTTCCTAATTTTCTCCGATTCCTAAAATGAAACTCGCACCTATAATGGTCTCAACAGAAAAAGTCCTATCTAAAGGTTACCCAACTCAAATCGGCCCATCCGGTGTTTCTGGGTCCTTACCCAAAGAAAGGATAAGGACCGAGAATGATGGATTGCCCATCGAAGGACATGAGGGTGGCAGTGAGAACAATTTGGGATTTGTAACCTATAATACCGAGATTTCTATGCGGCAACATAGCCCCGGAACGTCGATGAGAACCTTTATAACAACAACCTTTCCCAATTCAACACATGAAACTAATAGTTTAATGGACTCTCGAGCACAATAACAGCATGGAATGTTTTTTTTCCCCTCTAAAATTCGTCCTAAGGATAATATCGACTAACACAGTATCGTAAACATCGCATTTCCTTCATAAAACCGATATGCTGACCTCGCGACAACGGACCATCGGAACCAAAACTGTCACGGGCTGCATCATAGAGAGAGAAAGGGAGGCTGCAAACGACAGTTCCCTGTTCCGACAAAGGCCACCAAGAGCGAATCCGAACGAACGGCACAGAACCAGTCAGTTGCATGCGGTGCAACCATGACGGTTCTCTCCGTGAACATCCTGTGCCTATCGTCAACCTAGATCCTGGACCACGGACCACGCACGCCACGTCACAGCTGCACAGTTGTAATCACGGAAATGACCAGGGCAAACCCCTCGGTTGCCCTCGATCCGGCCTTTATGCTTATGCACTTGTCACGGGCCGCGGAATGCGGAAAGGGTTATAAGCACCGTGGATAATTATGAAACTCTTTGCATCCCGTTCCGAACGATGGAGGATGACCGTTGGCCGCTAATACGACGAAGCGCAACGCCCTTTTCGTGCACACACACACACACCGCAACCTGACGACGAAATGAATGTCAGCGACATTCACGGGCTGAGGGGCTTTTAGGAGCACAAATCGGTTCCAATTGTTATACTCCATGGAATCCATTAATAATTCGCGTGACACAATATATGAGCGACCAGTCGCGGCATGGTGACGATTTGCTGCTGCTTCTTGGCTTCATCGGTGCCCCAGAAATCCTCGACGAATCTTTTCGATTCTCCCCGTTTGCTTTGCACCGGATTCTGGTACGTCCGGATGTGGAAGACCTTCCCCGGAGCGATTTCACAAAACCATTGGTGACCATCTGCAGCAACCAACCGGACCGGACCTGATGCCGGTGGACCGTTGGCCAAACAATCAAATCCGGGCCAGGACATGCATCGCTGGCAATGGTGTTCGCTGCACTTGTGGTTGACATTTCTGGCCTCCACCGGATCCCAAATCCACCCAAAAACGTCCGCGACAATTGCATTCTAATTCCTGTTGACATGACCACCATATACCAGCTCCCCCGCTGCAGCAGTGGCCGGTCCGTTGCCGCTAGACCGGAACCAACGATTCTTTCGACCAACGATTCGGCTCACATTACGCTGAATGCAATACCGACCAAGCGACCGACGCCACAATGACTTATGATGCACGCGGTGCAGTACTGGGCCCCTCGCTGGCCGCCGTTACGCCGGTCACTAACCGTTCGGAAGCCGTTCGGAACGTTTGCCGGTGAACCGTGATAGCGCCCGCCCTCCGATTTTCCACCCAGATGCACTTGCATCGCGTGCATGTGTATGCGCTGCACTTGCACCATTGACCACTAGAGGGAGAGGTGAGGAGAGGGGGAGATTTACTGCATTCCCTTTGATCCTTCCGGACTTGTGGGGCGGACTCTTCAAGAATCAGAGGCCTTTCAGCGGTTCCGGACATCTTAAGACTGGACGAGCGCAATGGCGACGCGCGACGGCCACTGATCCGCAGTCGCAATGGCTACTGGGTTGGGCCCAGAGTAACCTTTCGGTGGCACCCGGCACCGACCGGGGTGCGGTCTTGATGGCACCGACATCAAAGCAGACGCCGCCGCCGCCGCCGCCGCCGCCGCTGACGTCGTCGTCGCCGTAATCGGATCACCAACGGTGGCAACTGACTTATCCCTCGACGGCGACGACGACGACGACGACGAGATTCGGTTTCGGGCCGGACCGGACCTGAACCGGATCGGATCATCCCTTCACAGTACACGGCGGCTGTAGCGGTGTGGCGGCGGCGAAGGGTCAGCGCGTGTAACTCGGTTGGTCATTACGATTTGCCGCTCTGGCGGTACCGAGCTTCAATCCCGGGCCCGGCTCGCGAGGTTACAGTAAAACCCGACAAATTGCTACCGTTTTGGATGGACCGCCGTGGAAGTGTCGGCCGCGTGTCGGCCCTCGAGGGGGGATTACCAAGCGTACAAGCGTACATGTACTACATCGTTCCACTCTTGCAGGGAGGGGGAGGTCATTTGGTTAGTGTGGCTTCCAGTAATTTCCCGATGGAACTGTTGTGATTTTGAAATGGTTTTTTTTGGAGAACCATGACGGGACATCTGTTCCAGAATTGAATACTTTATTCAAAGTGATTGAAAAAGAATACAATAAACGCATTATAGTGTAATAATGGAGTCAACTTATGCTGAATCTAGTACTCTTTATTGTATGTTGTTTTGCTCTTAATGTTTACGGTTTAAACATTCTTGGATCAAAAGCCTTCTACGATGCAATTACTTAAACTCATATCAGACAAACGTCAGTAATATTTGTTCCGTAGAGAGAGTTCTTAAATTCAATGTAAAGCACCGTCAATAGCCGAGATGATTACCACGGTAAACCTAATTATAATGGTACTTACCCTACATGTTTGAATTGAAAAACGTTTTTTCAATCTTAAACCTCTTTAAACCCGATTTATGAGTAACAACACGAAACGTTCCAGTCGATGTATTTATCAGACAGCTGCGTCATTTAAATGTCGTACAAGTGACCAATCAGCAGCTTATAGCTTAGAGATGTTGTTCTGATAGAAGCCGCAAACTAGTGTATGGTGAAGTTAAACCGATCGTCACGATTTATTCAATTTAGCTACTAAGAATTCCCCGCAGCGTACATTCACATTCCTTATAACTGGTAAAAAAACCTTCACTTAACCAGTGGCTAGAGAGCTTTGAGAAAACATGTACGGGAACATATAGAACTAAGGGACACATTACTACGTCTTGGAGATTACATTGTAACTGTAACTTTCGATGCTGGTGATTAACTATTAATCGAGAGCATACAACTATAGTGGCTTTGAATAAATTGATACGGTAAAGCAGAATTTTAGTTACACAAAAGCATTATGCTGTTCCTCGTTGCTGATTCTGCCTCTTGACACCATGCTTGCACATCGTTGAAGTACCGTTGAAGTACCGTAATCTCATGTAACTCATTAGCTAACCACGATCACACACACTCGCGACGAGATACGGTTTTGCAAAACACATTACATGAAGTGGACTTTATGTTGGTACATAAAGTGCGTAAAAGCCCCTTGAATGATCTTCGGAGTGATGCGTTTCCGTCGAGCGAGATTTCCATCAATTCCCGACTATCCCGACATCATCAACATCATCATCATCATCGCCGCCATCATCTCACATGGCATCACATCAATAGCGCCAGGCCCGACGATGACAACCTTCACTCAATCACGATGCCGCTATAATTTCCTCGATCTCTCGCTCTCGCTTTCTCTCTCTCTCTCCGTTCCGACCAGCATATGATGAACGCGAGTGTCAGGTGTTGAACTGCTATCCCTTCCCTCCCTCTTTGGAGTCCTTTGTTCCAGCCCTGTTGGCCAACATCGATGGTGGCGATCGCGCGACGCATAATGGTTGTCCTTCACGCAGCAATCGGGAACATGCTCCAGCAGCAGCAGCGGCAGCGGCAACATCGCGCGGTGACAACCGGAACGGAACGGAACGGAATGGTCCGAAGTGGCAGTAGCAGCAAAAAAGCCACTCGGCACACACACACACACGGTTGTGCGAGGTCTGTGTCTGCAACAAAACCATCTTGCAGGAGCAACCGGGAACCGGGAACCGGGAGTCAAAAGGGCGCTTCTCTCCAGGTGGGGGCTCAACGGAATGGGGGACGAAGATGACGATGACGACGCACGGCGGCAGCAGCGACGGCGCAGGAAGATCATAAAAGCCAGCCAGCCAGCCCAGCATCGATTTAAAGCATGTTATTAATAGTAACGGTTGTTTCCGAGACCTTCCGTCGACTGCCACCATGCCACGCGGCGATGGTGTCAGGGCAGGCGGCAATCCGAGGACGGATGCTGAAGTGCCGGGGAGCTGCTGGACCATTTGCATAGGGACCGGAGCCGGGGCTCTCCTTAATGGCTGGATAGAATGAAATTAAGCGTCCGCTGGAGCTGCTGGTGCTGGAGGGCATCATCTTCGAGCTCCCGCTGTTGAAACCAATCGCACCGTCGTCCCCAGCCCTTGAATGTCTCTTCAAGGTCTCGCTCCCTCTCTTTCTCTCCCTCTTTCTGTCGCTGGTCCGCCTCATCAAACTCACCTGACGCTGCGACCATCGATAGTCGACAGTTAGCTGCTGCTGTTGCTGCTGTTGCCATTTGACCACTTCTTCCGGTCATCTTCGTATCGATTGCATCGTCCGTAGCCCTCGTAGATGGCTTTCAGTGTCCATCATTTCAAAAAGCTCGCCGACTCGCGGACCTCAAACCCGTCAGCTCCACCGGTGGCTCCCTCCTTCAAATGGGCTTTCAATTCCCATTTTCCATTCGATTACCTTCGGCGCTCGATCGCCCCACCTGAGGTCGGTGTTGGATGACCGGCAGGAGAGGAAGAGGAGAGGTGGGGGGACTAGATAGTAGCGGTCAGCAGCCCCATCTTCACGGGACCTCCTCGAATGGGTTCGGTAGCTTTCACGGGTTTTTCTTTTTAATTATTCACCATTTACACACACTCACGAGATCGCGCGATCTCGGGGACCGCGTCCAGCGGCCAGCGTGAGATTGTTTTCTGCAGACGATCAGACGATCAGAGGGATGCTGCTGCTGTTGCTGCCAGGAGCTGGTGCCCTCTGAAAGCTTTTTAGAATCTTTAATGGGAAACCGACCATTCGGACCGGTGCTGACCCTCCCGCGAGTGCGAGGAAAATAAGGGCGTATGCGTTCCAGCGGGCGATCGGCCGCAGGCGATCGCTAAAACCGTGCCCGGGACCTGGAGATCTTTGGAGGGTTGGCTTCGCGCGGATCTGTCTGTTAATGTCCGGGCAGTGGTACGGATGAGTCCGTAGTTTTGTTGTTCCATTCGATGTGCCTCGAGGCTATGTGCTGGTGCGCGTCCATCGGACCGCACGTCGCATGTGGAGTAGAAGAACTGATTGTAGACGGAGGAGGATACGTTTGAATCAATTTGTGGAAAGTCTCTTCCGTTTTTTTTTTCCAATAACCGTCTGTTTGTTAAAAATTCTCACGGAATTCAAGAAGTTTCTCATCGAGAAAAAAAGGGTTCCATTCCTAGATCCGCCATTGTTCCGATCACTTAAACCTTTCGAATGATCAATTGAAAAAGAAACAGGGAAACAGTTCTACAAACAAGACAATAATCATTACACACATCCGGCCAGTTGGTGACGCAAAAAAGGAAAGGAACTAACTTCTCTTCGAGACACACACACACCCCCAAAAACGGTTTCTTGGTGCAAAACCTGTAATCTTCTCGGGACTCTCGGACGCCGATGATGCTTTCTTACTTTTTGGGCTGGTCTGGTGGGCCTTTCCTTCTGGATCGATGATCGTGGGAAATTCGATTGGACGACAATCGAACCCCAAACACTAGGTGCGACTTCCGGGCACCCAGGCCACCGATGCGTTCGGATGCACCAGATTTACCCTCTGGGAACGAAGAGAAGAGACGAGAATCTTCACAACAGGAACCGTCGTTGCCGATCGAACGCCACTCGACCCAAAACAGTAATCGGCCTCTGGGGCTCACGGTGCCTTTGATTTTACGGTGCCCATCACCACGTCAATGCACCACGCTTCGGTGCACCCGATTTCCGAATGCACCACCACCGCTGCCCCTGACCCCAGCTCCCTCCGCGAGAGGGCCCCTTTTTCCGGTAACGGTGGTACGCGCAAAGAGGACACAAGCACATGATGGAATGTCATCGTCGTCGTCGTCGTCGCATCATAGCATCGTGGTTCGCGGTTCACTGCCCTGAAGTACCGTGTGTCGCAATGATGCAGTGCGCATCCGTCAGACGGACACACACACATACACTAGACGGTGAGTGAGATGACCGTGAAGCGTGCGATTCTTTCGGTTTCTCGAATCCAATCCTCCGGCCAAAGCGGCAAGTTCTTTTCCCAGCAAACGTTAGCGGCGGCACGAGGAAGCTTTGTGCGTCTTTCGAACCATGCTTCCGGTCCGGCGTGGGCCTCTTCCCCTTTGGTGTTGAGGCCAGTGTACTTAGGTTTTCGGTAAACTTTCACCAAAGACCAGATTGGGAGGGAAAATAATTCTCAAAGGTATTGAACAACTTTTTAGATCACATAAAGTTCTAAAACTCTAAAGCATATATCTAAGCATTGAATGAAGTGGTGTTGAGTGTTTACAAAATGTGTTGTAAGTAAGTACATGAGTTGTAAGTAAATGAGTAAAAGCACAATGTTCTGCATGTAATTACGAGAATCCGTATCATCCGCAAAGGGCAATGCTTTCAAGAACGTTTTAATGTGATGCTACATCACTACCCAAGAGTGCACACGCTGTCAACATAATCCTGGCATCCTTTTCAGCATGTTAGGAAAGTCTGAAGCTCACGTCTCGGGTTAACTCCATTAATTAGCCAACAGGAAAGCTCTTTCCAGGACGTTTGCTGAGACTGAAGCGGCACAGGACGTTAGAATGATGTATTTTCACGCTGAACGTTGATGCGAGGTCATGTTTGACTCCTGGTAGATCCATCAGTCGTGCACCAACACAGTTTGATGCAACCTTCTCTTTCTAATTAACCGTTTAGGCTAGCTCGCTGGTTCATTAACGGCGTTCCATGATCCAGTTTATAGGGAACTAAATTTCCCAGGAGGAGAAACAATTTCGAATGCATTTCGGTCCAGCAAAGCACCGCAAAAAAAGGAGAGGAACATCCGTATAATCGAATTACCTGGTAGGAGGAAGTATTTCGAAGATGTCAACGTTCGACCTGCGGTCCAACACCTTGAACCACGGCATCCGCCAGGGGTCAAAACCTGCGATTTGAAGAACTTTAAATGCGGTAAACGCACTCCACGCCCCTGAGTGGACTTCCTTTCCGCAACGCTGCTGACGACAATCATCGAGACGGACGACTGCGCTGCTCCAATTGTCCGAACTCATCAGGCGCATCAACGGCGCACCGGAGACGGAAGTGAAGAAATTAACAACCAACCCCCATCACTACCACCACTCGAGAATCGAGGGCTAAGAACTCGACCTAAGAGTCTTTTAAATTCGTGACTCCACAAACCCCCTCAGAGAGGAAGAGAGCAACAGACCATCATCAGTGCTCGGCGGATCAAGTACCTTTCGAAGCGCCTACCACGATCCGGTCCGAAAGTAAACCCCGGGGCGAGTCCGGAGTTCCCATGGAGACGCTCCCGCTGATGATGACTGACGACTGACACGCCGGTTCTAGACGCCAGGTTCAAGTGGCGCAATGGCGCAATGGTCCCGGTTCGTTAAGAACCATTACCCATATGCACACACACACTCGCACTCACACCACGACTTGCGCGTCGTCCGGTCCTCAATTTGGTCTAGTCGGTGATTTACCCAATTGCGTCGCGTCGCGTCGCGTTTGTTACGTCTGCAGACCTCTGAAGTGCTTCCTCCTATCGCTACAATAACATCTCCACCATCAGGTCATCGTCTTCGTCGCTTCTCGCGCGCGCGCGCGCGCGGGGTGAGCGGTTCGGTTCCGGAAGAAGGCCGCCCCGAACTCGTCGCTCGCAACCGAACCGTGACAGGAGCCGGAAGTACAGATCGCCCATACGCCCCACGCAGCGAAGCGAACCGAGACCACCGTCTCCGTCTCCATCTCCGTCTCCGGTCGCAGTGACGGTGGTACATTCTACTTCGCACATCGGAGTGTCCCACGACAGTAACAGAACGGACCAGAAATGACTTCACGCCTCGTCGGTCTTCTTGGTGGTTGCGTTCTAGTAGCTGCGTAGAAATCACTTCACCGAAACACACACACACACACTCCCGGAAGCGTTTGACCACACAGCACACCGCGACGGGAACCTCCTGCGCCAACCAACTCCCATAGCGCACTACTAGGCCGGAGACTATTCTGCGGGATTTACAACGGGGCAACGGGGTGCGAACAGCGAGAACAAAACAAAAAACCATCTTTCACACGGCGGAACGTCGCATCTTCCCTAGCGGCCATTGAATTGGAAGGGGACCCGGGTGGGTTCTAAACGCTCGAGCGGCCAGCCTTCCGGTAAATGACGCGCTGGATGACGCCAAATCACTACACACACACACACACACACACGCAGGGGATTGTAAGAAGGAAATCAAAAGACCAGAACAGAAGCTACCAGAGGCAGAAGAGCAAAGGGGAGTTAGTTGCTGCGCACCTTACCGATGGCGAAGGGAGCTTCTTCTTGTGGAACGCACCGAACCAAAGATCCTCCACGTCGTTCCAGTGTGAGCGTGGATCACTTCCGGAACATTCAAGGTACCGTGACGCGATGTACCTTCACGAACCGTTTGGCCGTAGCGAGCGTAGCGTGCGGCGCTTCAGGTAGCAGGTTCTTCTTCGCTTAAGATATCGGTTCGCTAGACGTTAAACCGCTCCGGCAAACTCTATGCCACGACAGCTCATTTACATTAGCATTTACATGTTGAGCCCCGAGGCTTGCGCTTACTTGGAAGTTGGTGTTTCTACCGACAATCCGCGAGGGGTGCGCACCCCTCAGTCTCGCTTCCTTAGCTAACCGCAAACCGGGTTTCCGGGATTCCGGGATTCAGGGAGGGATTTTTTTTTGTTGGGTTGCAGACGACCGCGAAACAACCGCACTCGGCTCAGAAGGGTGGGCACGCGCCTCGTTGCGTACGGACTTCGCCGATGATGCACTTGTTCCGGGGGCGCGTGCTGGGCAGCTACTTAAGGGATTAAACCGCACACACACACACAGCCAACAAGTGCGCGTCATGGGAACGGAATTGATGACACATGTCCTTTCTGGCAACAGAAGGCGTCGGAAGGCCGGCATATCATATCCGCTCGTAGTTGCGCCACTCCTGACATCTCGGTTTTTTGTGAGTTTTAGAAACCGCTTTCGGACCGACTACTTGGATATTCAACTGGGCGCGAAGCAATACAAATTGTTATTCTTGCTTCTCAGATCGGAAAGGGGACCGCCGGGACCGTCTGTATCTGTGTAGTCTAGCGGCGGTGTAGGTGGCCGCTTTGATGAGAGTGTTTGTTTACGCGCGATGCAAAACACAAACGAATTCAATTAAGAAAGGATCTCATCGCCGCCATCCATGTGCAT
>NC_064874.1:91754401-91794401 GCF_943734745.1 Anopheles darlingi
TTTGCGAAAAGGGGTCCACCACGGTGCGCTCTTCGTGTTGCATTAATATGAGATGTGTATGATTTAAATCTCCTCCTCCCTGTCACATAAAACATGGAACGATTATTCATGTCATGTTCAGAGTCGATTTGTAGATTCCATGTTTTTTTGTGTTTGCTTTTTTGTTGCTTTTGCTGTTGCTGTTGCTGGTGCTGCGCTTCACATCACGAGCCGGGAACGAGCGCGAAAAACAATAGAATTTAGATTTCTGGTGATGAAAAACCCAGGGCACAACACATTAAATATTGAAGTGCAATGAACTCGCGAGCGGTGCGGTGCGGTGCGGTGCTGCGTCCCCCCAAGCACCGTCCATACATCACTCCATGTTCCAGCGATTGTACGTGTTGCTCACATTCGATCCGGCTCAGCATGGACCGCACGGAGTATGTTGGCGTGTGTGTAACAACCTCCGGGATACCCCCGGGTTCGTCGAGTCGAGTCCTAGAGGTTTTATGCTGGTTTTGTCATCTGGCTGGCTGGCTGGCTGGCGGTTGGCGGCGGTGGTGCTGGTAGTGACCCCTCTGGCGGATTTTCTCACTCGCGCTTAATTTTTCATTTTCCGGAACGGAAGTGATTGTGGAACGATTTTTCTAAACAGGCCACCAGCGGCAGGACACCGGCTCCGGGAGTGAAATATTGAAACACAATCTGCCGGTCGGTCAATAAATTATGAAGCCAAACCGAGTCGATCATGGAACGGTTTGGGGTGCGGATGAGATCAGATGTCCGGGTGACCGGGAGTTCCGCGATGGTTCATCTGTTCTTTTTTTTTGTGCTGCATGCAAATCAGGAAGCATATGTAGTTCGGATGTGAGTGTAAAGCTGTGATAAGCGATTGATTGTTCGGTTGCTCTGTCACGCTGGTGTTTGAACAATACATCAGCTGTCGAGTGTTTCAATTTGGAGAAGTTTTTTACACAATTCTACAAATAATTCGACACAATTCTCTTCTAAAGAATTTGAAGGCAGTTTTAGAAAAGAATGTTCTGCTAGACTATATATACCAGACAGATCAGTTTTGCATTACACCTTTCTAAGCTTATAACTATTGTTGTAAATGTTTGCTATTCATCTGAATCAATAGTCGAGTTCTTTGAACGGTGATAACAACTTCATCGATTAATGATAATCTTCCTTCTTAGATGAGAGCTCCAGCGGATCGTTTCGAGCTTATTATCCAATGCTTTCCAAAATCTAATCCAGTTTTCCATGAGCACTTACATGAAAAAGTACTGAAACATCTTAATTGAGTACAAAACATAATAAAAATAGAAAATAATGCTAACATTGGTCGAGAATGTGATGTTATATTAGAATACGATTGAAAATGTTTACATAAAGAGGATCAAATGCTCTTGGCGAAGACTTCTATCTATGGTATTTCCCCAAAAAGTCTGATAACGGCACTCACCGGTAGCATTGTTGTCAAGGAACGGTTTGAACTGCCTTCCAACCGGCGCAGCACACGCTGAGAGAAATGGGCACATTGGGTATGAAGATGAATTTCTTCTTTCTTTACCGAAGCATCGCTTCGATTCCGCCCCAAAAATGACCCCCCGTTCGGTGTCGGTGGAATTCGATTTTTCATGGAATTACCTTCCTCATACGATCGCGTGCGCTCTCTCCCTGTCTCTTTCTTCATCTCTCCGTTTGTGAGGAGACCACTGGCCAGGCAGCAACATGGTAGATCGTGGATCGAATCGGGATAAAAAGCTGATCCGCGGTCGGGATGAAATTGATTTTCTTCTCCGAACCTTCTGACCAGCGCACGAGACGCCGCGATGTGCGGTTAAGCGTCTCTGCGTCCCACTGCAGGAGACGGATTTCAACGGACCCCGCGGTCCACATTCCACGGCAGATTCAGTGAAGCCTCACCACCATGACAGATGGGTCACCCGTTGCCCGTATCCAGCGCAATGATGATCACCTTAGACCGATCGTCCGGTGGCATCCACTTTTCTACTCGCCAGCAAATCTGGTCAGCAAGGGTTATTGGCTTCACTTGTCCAACACACACACACACACACGCACACATTAGCATGATGTACGGCTACACAGCGCCCTCAAAAGATGATCCAGCTTGCGGCCACAGGATCGCTGCTTGGGTTTAATTAGACATTTCAATCATCCGCGCGACCATCACGAAAGGGCCTAATGTGGGCTTGGGTGCCCCGAGGAGAAGGGGACGCTCCAAAAAGACCAACCACAACACCAACTCTTCCGCCTTTTGCGGGACGATGTCGACTAGAAATGGCTATTAATATCGGGGTCCGGGCATCCCGAAAGGCCCGTACTTTGGTTCTCAGTTCAACCACCTTCGAATCACCGCGAACTCATGGGAGTTCATAGTCCCCCCCCCCCCCCCCCCCCCCACTCCTGACCCGACGTTATGATCAAGCAGCGAAGCAGCATAGATCCCCGTACGGTTCCCTATTCCCCTCTCAAAACTGACTGTCACAGACACTTGTGCTCGCGCTTCAAGTGCTTCGAATGCAGGCGCCTTCCACACACACACACACACGCACAGACAGTGGTCAGTGAGGACGAGGACGAGGACGAGGGGATTCTCAAATCAAACATCAACACGAAACATAAATTTGCACGCCACCACCTCCACCACCACCGCCTACCGTTTTGTCTCTACTGTCAGCTGCGAATCTGATGGATACGATGCTCCACCTCCTCCTTCTCCTCCTCGTCTGCTGCTCCTCGAGACACGGTCGCAAAACTCTCACGCAGCATGACAACGCGTGGGGTGCGCCACGGTTGAGCCGCGTGAGGTGGCTTCGGATGCGCGCAAACATAAACCGCGTGCGCCACGATCGTGGCCCGAGAGTAAAGAGACAGTGGCAGTAGCCGTGGACTCTGCTGTCATGCATGCTGGGCTACGGAGCCACCACGAGTGTGGTGTGTGGTGGCGCAATTTTATAAACAACCCCAACCAAGGGAAGCGGTTGACATATTGTGAGCTGTGGCGACGGATCGCGATTGGAAAATCGCGAACCAAATTAGGTTCTTGTCGCGTTACACATTTCGTAATCGCGATCATGTGGATCAGCATCATTGTCGGACGTGAAGTGCGGTGTTCGGGTGCGGCTGAAAATGGTCAATTATGGTGTGTGTGTAAGAGGCAACAACATGGGGAGAACAGTATGTTAAGCAGAAAAGTAGGCTACTCGGGATTGTCACTTTATGAAATTTGTTGCTAACGTAGGTATCTGTTGATCCCTTTTGACCGTTATTGACTTAATTTTTGACCAATTTTTATCTTCCTTTATTGCGTTATTTCAAAAGTAAAACTCACGTTATTTATATTTTTATTAATTTATCTAGCTAACCGAGTGTTCTGAATTTTTTTTTGTTGAATGATGTGTCTGATATCATGCTGTTTTATCTTTTCGTATTCGTTTGCAAATAATTGCAAAATTAGATCTAGAGAGACACAAAGTAAGTAAGACACTCTCCTTTAATTCATTTCTGCCTTTCTCACAAGCAGACTACAAATTATGATCTCATAAGCTGTGCCACGACGCCATTGCTTGTCACTTCGTTCTACTTCGATCGATTGCCATCCTCCACCGAAACAGCTGCTCCACTTACGATCGACTGGCAATGTTTGTAAATAAAGCGCGAGATGCATTTGCAGCGAAAACGCATGCAACGTTGAAAGATAAGTGAATTGGATGTCGGCAGAGTGCATCGCGAGGAACGCTCGCCGTCGCCACGATATGCAATCGACAGACATTGTTGGGTTTACTGTTGCCGGTCAGTAGCACGCGACACAACACACTGTCACTGTCACTGCCACTCCCTTCACTTGGCCGGCTAGAACTTCCCATCAGCATTAGCCCGGTTCTGAACCGTAGCGTCCGGTATGGACGCGCATCAGCCTCGAGACTCCCAGCTGTGTGCCCCGTGGTCGGAAGCGCACCCAGCAACGTCAGCAAGCGGCAGCGAGGGCATAAATTGATGCGGCAAGCGCGATCAAGATGAGATCCATCTTCATTCGGTTTAATTTGAATCAATTTAAATCGCAGATAAGCGGCAACAGGCACGGCACTCGATTTCCTCCGTTTCCTCTACAACCACCCATCCCAGGGTCCAGGGACTGCCAGCTGCTGCTGCTACTGCTGCCAGCAAATTCCATTCCGTATTCATATCGGCGAGGCGCCCAAGATGCTTCGCACCGCGATTGTTGAGGCGGCGCTGCAACTGTTTTTGCATTTTTTTTTATTATTAATCTTGTCGCCAGTAGTAGCAGCAGCAGCAGCAGCAATAACCCGCGGGAAATGCACTAACATCCAACCAACACTACCATCACCGTACGATCGACATTGTGCTCGGCCATATGCGGGCGTCTAAATGAAGTCAAAGGAGAACGGCGTGCAAATGGAGTATAAAAAAACAAAAAAACAAAAAAAAAAGCGAAGACAAACGGCCACCGAGTTTCCCATGAGTACGCGAGGGTGTACGTAACACTCTCCTCCTCGGGTTGGGTGAGATTTGTATTATTTGCATCTTCCCCCCTCATAAAAGGAAGGAGGCGGCACGGAAATGATGCAAATTCCAGGTGCGTCACGCGGAACACATCACAATCGGTGGTGGTGGTGGTGGGAGGAGCAGTGATAAGCAGCACGGGGAAGTGCTGGGATACCGGGACCGGTGAGCTATATGTTTTTTTTTATGCCAGACTTTTGCCACTGGCGCGAAACTGGCAAAACAATAATCGATGAAGATCGCGAAGTGCGATCGCGATGATCGCGCTTCAGCTCACTTTGCTCGCTGGAGGGTTCTAATTAAAGACCAATTTTCGCTCCCGATTAGCAAGGAATGTAACAAACTGTTATCGATGTAACAAGATGAGAAGAACTGTTCGAATAAAATCCTATTTTATGTAACAGCAAAAGCACAGTTAGAACGTAGATACAAGTAGAAAGTATTTTATATTCCAAAATGCTGATTTGTTTGTAGATAAATAACACCTAAATCTAGGAATGAATAAGAGAAATAACAACGGCACAATGCAATAATAATTAACGACTGTGCTAGCCAAATATTACAATCGTATAGCTGGCTTTCCAATCTAGAACTAAATCCAATCTAATTTTGCCTAATATGGTTTCATTTTAACGTTTTTTGCACCCTTTATAAGCAGCAGAGCGCCAGCAAATTTATTCGCATTTGATAGAGTTTAATCTTAATATATTATACTTTTCACAACATTATAGTGAAGTTATAGTGAAGATTACTCATGTCTCTATGCAAGAATAGCTACAGTTCATCAACCCTACACTTCACAAGTGCTTCCGGTTCTGCCACAAATTGCAACACAGCGTAAAGGTCGACAACAAACTCCCCGCCAAAAATAAAAGTCTAATCGTTTCTCGTTCACCAACTAGCAATAAATTGAATATCTCGTCAGCAGTCGATCCCGAGATCGCGGGGAAAACCTTCAAAATCGAACCGAAACCTCTCGATATCTATCCATCTATCCATCGCCGTCCTGCTGCCGATGTTGCTGCCGCAGCATCAGAACAACTTTGGAAAACGTCAGAGAAAAATATCAATTTTCCACCCACTGACGAGGGATGCTGTTACAATCAGAAGAATGAAATGAAGGGCCACACCGAGGGCGAGGGAAGGGTAGTAGAAAAAAGGGAAGCACACACACACACACACACACACACACACACACACTTTTTCTCTCTCGCCATCCGGTCGGAAGCGGGCGCATTCCGGTGCGCACGGTGCAATGCAATGACTGCGAGCTGAATTTTCCATACAATTTCCGATTTTCACCATTCCGCAGGATAGTTTTTCCCCCCGGGAGGGTTCGATCTTTTTTTTTTGTTGTCGACGAACCCCGCGTGGCCCATTTCCTGCAACTGGTGTGCCTGGTGTGCTCTTTGGCAACCCGAGCATGACCCAGCATGGCGCAAAAATTGGGAAACATAATCGAATGCCAAAATCAAAAGGAGAGAAAACATCGATAACCACACACACATGAGGACACGGCGGCACAAGGACAAGGCGGGGGAAAACCTTCCAACGGAACCTCATGTTAGGTTAGGCAATGAGCCGTCCTTGTGTGTGTCTGTGTGTATGTGTTGCGTGGTTCCGAGTTTTTCGTGGAATATTTTTGCAAACTCCAACATTCCGCTGCGCCTCCCGGACATTGTGCTTCCGATCCGAGCTTTGTGCTGACGCCATTCGTGCATCCTTTTTCGGGGGGACCGTTCGCGATGTAGAGCATCATCATCATCAGGAGGCAGAAAGGTCAGGCTTGCCATCAGCCCAAAGCCCCCGACACAGTCGCTTCCGTTGTTAATAAATTAAACATAACTTTTACTCCCATCGACCGAACCAACATACCTCCCACCACCTCCCACTCAACACCCCTTCTGGGTGGTGTGAATTACCCCCCGGGAGCAGGATCAGCGCCGAGATTGCATCAACGACGAACCCGCAGAACCCGGGAAGCAAGGACATGTGTGTGTGTAGTAGTAGTAGTGTGCGTGACGATCATCATTGTTTTTATGCTCAACAAAACATCCTGTAACTGCATCACAGACCCTTGACCTGGCCAAATCAAACAGTGCTCTGGACTGGCACTGGACACCGGAGAGCCCGGATTGACCCGGAACGCGGAACCGCGTTCAGCCCGGTCGTCGAATTCACGTGGAGTAATCAATTCACCCTCGATAAACAGTGCCCCCAGGTACCCAGGGTGACGTCATAGGCGGCGGTGACGGGCTGCAGACAACCAGGAAAGTAAAAATCATCCGCATTGTCCGCGTCCGTGCACCGAGGTTCTGGAGAGGAAAGGGGTACAGCTGGACACCCCCCAGGTTGGGGTTGAAATAGTTATAAACCGCTGCTAGCCACGAGTTTGATGCAGCCAGCCAGCCAGCTAGGGCGCCATTTTTTTCCCTGTCGTTTGTTGGCCTCTGTTTAGCGCAAATTTGTCACTCGACGAGCAGGGAAGGGAGGCACGCGAGGGGGTGATTTGCTTATTTTGAGCTGCACTGTCCATCCTACTGTCCATACACACACACACACACACACGTGCGCGCACACGCACACTTTTTTCTTCATTTTTACCGGGTGTCGCTGAAAACTGAAGCAGATATGTTGCTGCATCAGGAATCCCCCTTCGGTGTTGTGAGTGGCCAGCACTGTTTACGCTATCATACCCGACCCCTAGTGCCCTTCCCTTTATCGTCCTCTTTAAACACACACACGGTCAGACACATGACGCACGAGACGCGGAGCGTCCGAAATTGTCCAAAAAGTTCGATGAAAACATTGTCACGCTCGGTACTCTGGCGGGCGTCCGGGACGATGCGCTGCGCTGGGATGCGATGCGATGCGATGGTGAGCATATTTTCACGTTCCTACAACTATGTTGAGGTTGCAGGAAACTGTGTCAGTGGCTGGAGTTTGTTGGCGGTGTTTTATTTATTTTTTTTTTTTTGGGGTTTTTATTTATCGTTTTCCATAAAATGCCACAACACATGTTGGAGAGGACCAACTTGCGGTCATAAGATGATGTCGCTCGGTTCGTTCACCATTTTATATGCTGAACATCCTTGACATCCGTTGACATGCTTTTGAATAAATAATTATTAGAATAAATATAAATACTCAAATAAAGGCATCAAGTATCTCAATGAATTGCTTGAAGTGTTTTCCATAATTCAGAGAAAACCCGCTCGCAACGTCGACGATGCAAGGGCGCTTCCGGTTTCAGCGAATCCGATCTGCATAAAACACCAATAATCCGCAAGCATTTAACAGAACACCGCCCCACATTCCACCGCCCCTTTCTAACGCACAATTTTATTGTTCCCTGCAATCTGTCATCATTTTCGACTCCCTCCCCGGAAAAAAAGAAAAAGGAACAACGAACTCACGAGCGTAACTGAGCGGAACGGGGGAGGAAAAACTAAATTCGGATTCGGATTTTATTGGCCCGGCACATCCCCGGCATACCGGATGTGCCCCACGAACGGAAGTGACCAGCAGCCCCCGTCCCTTACCATCCCGTACATTCTAAGCATAACGCGCGAATTCGTGGAAAACAATTTTCACCGGATGAAGACCACGTTTCGTCCTGCTACGTCCTGCCATGATAGCGGGCACAAACATTTCGAATGTTCGAAACGGACGCCGTTGGTACAACACGTGGCGTAGAATGTGAAAAAAGGGATTTTCACTTCCACCACCACCCACGGTGGGGGGGGGCGATTTTAACATTTCGCCGAACGGATTATGTGCTTCCAGTGAGCTCGAATCGGCCACCATTTTTTTGGGGCCATGTTTTTGGTTGTTGTTGTTGTTGTTGGCTTCTCGTGCGACGGCATGAAAACCATAACCTCCAATTTGGCTCGGGCCAGTATGTTGTTATTCATGTTGCATGCGCTAACTGCAAGCTGTCCTGCCCGGTGTGCGTGTGTGTGTGTGTGTGTGTGTGTGTTCTACCATCCGCTTCCCCCCGTCTCGGTGGGGGGTGAGACCGTCGGCGGAAGTGAAAATTCTTTTTCCGCGAAAAACGCCCCAAAACGCGCCCATGAATGCGACGACGCAGCGTCCGCGTTTGCTGCAGCTGTCGTTGCCGTTGGCAACCGGGCACATTATCGCGATGCGCTGGCTGGCTTCCCTTTCCCCTCCCTCTCTCGGTCATGCCCATTTTGCACCATTTTCCATGCACTTCCTGTGCACGGAACGGGTGCACCAGACACATCCCTCACCATTCCCGAGGTGCACCGGAAAATGTGAAACGAAAAATGAGGAATAACCCCCCCAGTGGTGTGCCCGTATACCTGGAGAGGGTTGCTGGGATCATCATGGTTCCCGCTGGTTTTCGGGAGTTGAAAATGCTCACGCAACACAATCGACGCACACACACGCACTCACACATTTCCCGCGAATTTTTCTCGCTGGTTGACCGGAAAATTCGGAACCATGTCGCTGTCGGTCTCGGCGTTCATCCGGCACGGCGCTCCCCACCGGTCACTCCATCTGTTTGCACTTCCGGTACAGCCGTGCCAACCATGCGTGTGTGTGTGTGTGTGTGTGTGTGTGTGTGTGTGTGTGCCGTGCCATTGCATATGTTGTGCGATGCGGGGACGTTGGAAAATGTGAAAAGCCCATCCTCGTGCCCCAGAGCGTGAAAAACACGCGACAGGAGCTCGAGTACCGAGTCCGGGAGTGCAAGAGGATAATTGGAAATGTAAAACGAAATTTAATTTCGTTATTACAGGGAGGTCCGGGTTCGAGGCCGCTTTTTCTGAGGCGAATTTTTCCCGTGAATACGATTTTCCTGATTTCCTTTTTTCGTCCCCCCCCCCCCCCCCTTTTTTCTACGCAATTCAATCGAAGGCCAACAATATTCGATCAATCGGTGCCGAAACATCGGTGCATGCAGCTGCCGGCCTGGCCGGTTGTTGCTGCACACTGTTGTGTGTGAGTGTGAGTGTTTTGGCCAGGTTCGTGGCCAAAAAAAAAAAACCGAGGACGAATTTTCCAATTTCGTGTAGCGAACAACGATTTGTGGCGCCATATTTTAAGCGCCATGGCCACCAGCAACCAGCGATGCATGCGTATCGCTCCTCACTTCCTCTCTTTGTCTCTCTCTGTCTCTCTTTGGCCGGAATTTCCTCGCTTTTCCCTTCGCTTTTCGCTTCGTTTCCGTTCCGCCAGTGCCAGGAGTCTACTTCCGCAGCGATTTCGGTTTCGGCCGCTCGACCCCGGAGTTCGACCGTTTTGCCAGTCAGCCAGCGACTCACTTCCGGTCGAACGACCTGCCGGATCCGCTTCTGCTCCTGCTGCTGCTTCTGCTGCTACTACCGGTGAAGCTGACTTCCGTTCGCTTTCGCTACTGTATGGTACCAGACCGGCGTAATCCTCTGTTAGTCCGTTGCCCTCTCTCCCCTTTGCCCCCTGCTTCCAGTCTGCTTTTCCGCTCGTTCATCCGTTCATCGTTGGGGAAATGATTGCGAAATGCCGGTGGAAAATGTACTTTTTCACTGTTAACACATCCGGAGTTTTATGATTTTTCCCGTTCGTTCGGTCTCCCGGATTCGTCCTTTGCTTCCTCTCTTTTTTACTCTCTCTCGCTTTCTCTCTCTCTCTCTGTTGGTCGGCTTCCGGTTAGCTTTGGTGCCTGTGCGAAAAAGGAAATTAGAAACCACCAGCACTCCCCTGTCCTTCTTGGTCCAAGCTCTCTCACTCCGACCCCACGGTCCACGGTGACTGTTTTCCCCGGCCTTTTCCCGGACACCGCTATTCCGGAAGTAGAAGACGGCTACCGAAGGAGCTACCGACGGCGGTTCGGCTTTCCTCCCCGTGCACACTCCTGTCTCCTGCTCTGCTTGCCGCTTCCGCTGGATTCACCGGACGAGATCGGGACAGTTTCTGCACATTCCACATCACATCCTCCTCTGTCCTCCACTCCCCAACACGTGGAACTCACCAACCACCAACCAAGCGACGACGACGACGACATTGTGGCGTTCGCTCTTCGTTGGTCGCTTCGGCACCAGGATGAAGAAAAGGAAGCAGAAAAAAAGGATTCAAACCCCGATGTGCTGAAGTGCTTTCGCTGGCGGACGATCCCAGGAATCCTTTCTGTTGGAGCCCTTTCCTAGAGGGAGATACGACGAGGTGGGGGGGGGGGGGGCTAGTCCTTCCCGGATGTCAGTCGCCGTTCACCTCACCTGCGGACATCCCTTTTGCGTCCCCTTTTTGCCCGCTCGTCGGGAAGGTTAATACATTAAACAAAAGCAACGCCACAAGGAAGCGAGTAGTAGGGGGTCGGTCGGAGTCTCCTTGTCGGTCGTGTCCGGACCATTGCCGGAACACGTTTCAGCTCAAATAGATCCCACCCCACCACCCTACCCCACACACCAGGGAACCGAACGATGACTTCCGGTCGCCTCGTGATGGACTAACCCCGGGCGAGCACAGGATGAGCAGGAGCATGATGGTGTGGAGCTGGCAGAAGTCAGAAAAAGGACGCTTCCGGTGGCTTGTCGCAGTCGCAAATGTCGCAACGAATGTCCGGACCGAGCCCCGGTGGGGGTGGGTGGGGCTAGGGTGGCACTCACAAAACGTTTAGTCTTCCCCTCGATTGCCACTTCTTCTCCCGCCTGATGATGGTGACCGGTCGCCAGAAACGGTTTTCGGCTCCCAAAAAGGGTGGTAATTTACCTAAAGATGTATTCGGATTCTGTCCTGGAAGTACCGGAAGGTCATCATTGAGCCTGTTGGGCTTCATGGCGTTGTTAGCCGGAAGATGTCTTGCAGAGCGATGGCGGTCCGGGGCCGGTTCCATCGTACGCACGGACAGATCGCTTATGTACTTTCCGGGTTCCTAGGCAAACGCGCGGAACCGTCGACAGGATGAACATCGACCGGAAGCCACTGAGCGCTTCCTTCAACGGCGTTGGTGGTGCTCGTGGCATTCTAAAACCTCCCCACAGAAGAAGCGCCTGTTGAGCATTTGACAGATTCTTTGCATGACATTTGTTTCGAAGGGTTTTAATCGAAGTAGGCATTTTCATATTTACGTACATGTTGTTATTACGTTGGTGGCTTATATTTCCCTTTACTTGATATGTTTCATTCTGTTACATACTGTACATACTGTTTCTCTAATGAAAAACGATATATTTTATGTTTTTTAAACATGCGAAAAGTGTATCTACACTTATTTTTTAATTAACAAAGTTATCATCAACATTTGTAATCTACTTAAGGCTTCTATTTTGGTCTATCACTTTGGAAAATCCTTCTATAATACTTTGTCTCTGTAAATATTCATTTGTTCGATTTGTTACTTAAAAATATGTTATTCAGTTTTGTATTTCAAACCAAAAAAGGATAAAAGAAAAATAATAAGATACTTCCAGTAAATCATACTGAAAGATCTCGATTAAATATAAAAGAAACTTTGTCTAAAACAAACCGAAGCCTGAAATGAATGTAAAACAAGTGTGACTCGCAATTTTCATTTAAAAAATAAAACGTGAAAAATAAAATTATATACTAAAAATTGTGAAAAACCAATGCTGATAGTAACACAATAATCCGTTACCAAAACACAACCGTTAAGCACCCGCATCGAGCGAAGACCATTTTATCTCGAGATTTTCAAAACCTCGTCCGTTCGGTTGCTAGACAAATCCCAACCAAACATCGGCTTCGGACGAGCTGTTAACATCCTGCTCCCAACCCCCCCACCCCAACGGGAGGAAACAATCCGATAGATCCGTTTTCCATTCCATTTTCCCGAATCCGTTTTCCACCGCCCGAATAGAAGAACTTCATCCATGTGTGGATCTACCAAAGGCTGTGTGTGTGTGTATGGTCATGTTTGTGGTACAAAGAAAGGCCTCCAAGCCGGGGGGATGGGAGTGGGTGGTGGCCATTTTATTTCCATTTACTTCCGCTTCCGGTGCCAAGCCTTGTAATGCTAGGAGCAGAGAAGAGAAGAGAAGGACTCACGGTGACTGGTAGGATGTTGTGAGCAGCAACCGGAACGCGAAATGCTGCCCCGAGGCTTCACATACCTTCGAAGGAGACCGGGACCGTGACCGTGAGCGGAAGCGGTGTAGTGTTCCGCCACGAAAGGATGCTAATAACGGCTTGGACTTGGCGTGGATGTGTTTGTCCTTTTTGCGTTGCTCTCTTCGACGACGAAATCACGAACGAAGCGGACGACCATTTTACTCGACTGCCATTTCCTGCCTCAAGCTCAAGTGTGTGTGTGTGTGTGTGTGTGTGAATGAGCAAGGGCTCCATCCTTCCTGCCCCAAAAATCCGGTCTCTTCTCCGGACCCGGCACTAAACGGAAATGTCCTGCGAGTCGTCGTCCCGAGCTGGTCGTCGTCGTCGTCGTCGTCGTCCTCGGCGGGACCAAATCCATCGTTCGTCCTCTGTCGGCGCACTTCCGGGATGTATGTGTCCACCTCATCGTCTACGCCGTTCCGTTCCCCCAGAAAGTGCCACGTGAAAGAAGGAAAAAGAAGAGATCGCCTTCAGCGCGGCCATTGCGGCCATGTTGTTTGGGGTCCGGGCGTACCGTACCGGGCGAGTCAAGCACATGATGGGCAGGCACCGCATCCGCATCCAAGCATCCGCTGCTCTCCGCCTTCTCTGGCTTCTCCTTGATTTCCTGTTCATCCTGTCACACTGGCGAGTGGCTTCTGTGACTTTGGGCTGACTTCTGGTCGTCGCTACATGCTCCATCCCCTCCGCTCCAGGTCCTGCCAGCTTCCGGTGAGCTCCACCGGTGGCGAGACTTTTCACAAAATCTCATCATCATCCTGGTTGTCGTCGTCGTCGTTGAGACATCGAGGACATCCTTTTCACGAGCAGCCTCGAGGACTCGTTGGAGAGCATGCCGGAAATGCCTCTACTCCTCATCCTCCTTCTTCTCCCGTTGCTGCTCCACTGTTGTACCTCCAGCGTTGACTCCCCAGTGTACGGGGCAGAACTATCGGACAGTCCATTTCCGATTTTCGGGGCAGGGGGTTGGCCAGCGACCTGCAGCGCCATCAGCGGAAGTGGTATCTTTCGGGGAGGTGCTCGGTTTTTGGTGGTGGCTCTTTCGCCATCGTTACATCGATGAAATTGGTATCTGGAGAAGGCCTTTCGGGCATCCCCAACAACAAGTCGGATGTCGTTTCGCCGAGAGTTCACAATAGGAAATTAAAATCAGAGAATGGAGTCGTGTGGTCTCCGATATCGGTCGTGGCGAACGCACAATCCACCGAAGGACCCCGGAGCTAGCCAGCGAGCCCTCGGATTCACCAACCGTTGGGTTACCTCTTCTGCTACTTCTTCCTTCTTCTTCTTCGCCTCCTCCTGAAGGCATATAATCATTTCCGGTAAAACCGGAGCATCATGCGAAATGCGAAGCGTTAGTCTTGAAGGGCTGGGAGGTCCAGGAGGTGGGGATCGGTTAACTTCATCAAAAAAGGACTGCGCGGGCACACGACACGGCACACCGAGCTGCTTTACAGACTGCTTCGCTGATGGTGGTGGTGGTGGTGGTGGTGGTGGTCGGGTAGAGGTAGCAGCGAGAACCTCCACACTTCGCGATCGTGCGTAGAGTGTTGCCCTCGCTGGCACCGGGTGTTCCGTTTATTTCTCCTTTCTGAATGCTTATTGTTCTTCTTCTTTTTTAACTTACGACTTAATAATTGTGTAGGTCAGTTACTGATACTTTTTCTATCAAGTAATATTAGCTACTATTTGCTTATTAACATATTACAATCTTCAATTTTACTGATGCATTCTGTTTCTAACCATTTTACCATCTTCATTAGCAAAGTATTGTTTTCTTTTACTTCCTCTAACATATTTTCTAGAAAATATGCAATTTTGTCCAAATAAACTATCACTTTTTCTCTCTTTATCTAATTTAATTGCTATAGTAATGATAGTAATTTTTAAATGACCGAAATGTAACTAGTTTACTTCTCCAAATCATTTTTGGATTAATTATTGATAGGTTACAACCATTTGAAAAATATTCTAAACACGTTAAATTGTTTTTAACTAAACTTACTCTAACTTTTAAAAATCTAAGAAAGAGATACATCAGGTTAGAAGATGTTTACTCCTGGAGCACCCTGTAGGTTGCTGAACTACCCGGGGGCCGGATGTCTGGGTTGTTTGCTCAGTGGCGCGTTCCCTATCGCAAACGGACCCAACTTTACCTCAACCCTCAACCCTACATCCCTCCTCACACACACACACACACACACACACATGAGAGCGCGCGCTCCGGTTGGTATGTTTGCATGGAGCGGAAAACGCACTCATGTCCTTCGGCGCCCATGTTACTCTCCAACTGCCCAACTCCAACCGACCAAGCGGCCAGCTTCCCTTTCTTCCCTTCCTCCTCTCCCCTGACAGGAAACTGTTTACCGGAGATGACGTACGAAACAATCAACCCCTAATCGAGCTTAGCAGCGGCAAACCGGAAATGACTTCCTGAAGCTCATAAATGATGCTGCGAGCTGCTCCGTTTGCCACACTCGCCACTCCGTCGTCGTCTGCCCGGGTCCGAGTGAGTGGTTGTCCTCGGGTTCGGCCCCGCCGGAAGCGGGACATTCCATCCCACATCCCCATCCCCATCCCACAAAACCCGCTATCCCATATCCTATCCGGTGGACCCGTCCGCCATCATCGTCGTCTTCGTCGTCGTCGACTCCGAAATTGCGGAAGTTGAAAAGGAAGGTTTTATCTCGGCATCACCATCGGAACGCTGCCCGGGCGCTTGCCATCTTATCAAAAGACGGCATTTCTTCTTCGCCCGAAAAGCGGATGTCCTGGCCGATACGCAAAAAGGACTCTTTCTTCGGGTTGGAGCGCCGCCGACAGGCCGGGAATGCTCTGCAGGCAGGATGAAGGCAAATGTCGTTAGGGACCCGGTCGTCGCGTACCATCACCGGTCACCAGAGCCGCTAGCCAGAGTGGAAAGTGCGCTAAGGCAAAAACCTATTTCTGCATGTGGGTAAAAATACTCCCAATCGTCGGCCACGACCACGACCACGACTACGACGACCACGACGACGACGCCATCGATCCACCGTTGCCTTCGATCCGATACGTGGCGCTGGCCTGGCCGTTTCATGTGATCCAGGAAGACCAGATGGAATATGATGTGTTCGCTCGAGTGTCTCTGTGTGTGTGTGTGCGGTTAATTAAAATTTATGGAAAGACCGTTCATTTGCACAAAAGGTCAAATGATCAGCCAACCTCCCCCGGGAGAACCAAAGAGAGTGATTGCACAACGATGCAACACTCATCACTTGGAGCGAGAAACCGGTGCCGCATCCGCCATAAAAGTAATGGGCCGCCGGGAGGAGAGGGTAACAGGGATGTCAAAATTGTCGCCGCATTCTTTGTACAATCGATTGACAGGAAAATTATTCTAAGGCAATTATATATTGTAAAGTTCTTAGGAAGTAACCTGCAAATATTTCTTTAATTTCTTCAACAAATATAATATCTATTCCATAATTCGAAGATCCAGTCAATTACTATTCCTTCTAATAAGATGCTTACTATTAAAGCACTTCAAGAAGGGGCCAAGAACACACAAAGCACTCTGCTTGATGGTTCAGAATTTCCCTTTTTTCCTCCAAGTCGAACCTTTAATTAGTGTACTTTCCACTAGCAAGGAAAGACCCCCGTCGTGGCCAGTTGTCATCCTGGTGCGCCTGACTAATGCTCGATGCATCTCGCACCTCCCTCGTTGCTTCCAGGGCTAGTCAACCTCAAGCAACAGGGCCGGTAGCGAGCGAATTCTCACGACTGCACACTGCGGAGAACCGCCTTTCAACAGTTCTATTGCCCTTTTGCGCCAACCCGCCATACTAGCTACTTGTCTACTGTCTACGGCAGTATGCTGATCGCAGGAACGCGGAATTAACGCGCCGCTAGCGCCCATATCAAATCATCTTGACTTGCTCACACGCACTCACGCGGCCAGTATCATCATTTTAATGTTCTACCTCAGTGCGTGCGTGTGTGTGGGGAAGGGGGATCATCAATTATTTACCGTTCGATACGCGGCCTCATAGAGAGAGAGAGAGAGAGAGAGAGAGAGAGAGAGAGAGAGAGAGAGGAGTGTAACGAGCTGTACTGTGCGTTGCATTCGAGCGTCGTGGATGCAGTGGATGCACCGGGCTTTATCTTAACAAGTGATCACGAGCAGGCATCACGATCGCACCGCGCGCGATGAAGAATTGCCCCCCAGGGGAAGGAGCACCATAATACCCCCCTCCCCCCTTCGTTCTCATTCTCACCCTTGCGGCCATTTTCAGCTTCCCGGCGCAATGACCAGTAGCACGGGGCGCGCGCGCGGTCGCGGTCGCGGTGCTGGTCGTCGTCGTGCATCGTGCATCGTTTGATTAATTTCATAAACGCAAATTGGACATCTCTTGCCGCCATCGCGTGCATGCGTGCGTATGTGTGGAGCGGGGGAAGGGGATAAAACGTCAAAATATTCCACCCCGTCCACCTCCGACAGATGACGCGATGCTCCTGGGTGGGGGTGGGGGGCAAGGGTGCCCGTCCCCGAAACGACAGTCCTGTGATGGGTCACGCTAGACCGAAATAGAAAGTGAAAAGTTGAAGCATTTGCGGTGGATGGTGGTGGGAGGGGGTGGGTGCAAACGGAGAGTCCAGGAAGAGCAAACGCCGAAGGAGGATCTTCTAGTGGTTGAAGTTGCATGTTCGGTGAGCCAATTGGAGAATTTCATGATTTTAATCTCCTTTTTGATGGTAGAGATTATAAGTAAGCCTTTTCACTAAACGCTTTTTAAGCACTTCTTCAATATTACTTTATCAAATAGTGAAGCTGTGTTTAATTTAATTATCTTTGCTTATTCTCTTTCTCATCAACTTTGTTCGCAGTCTTTCTTATTTTCCTTCAAAGTTCTTTTAATTTAAATTTTGTTCTTTTGTTTTGTTCAAACTGTTTTACACGTCAGAGTCGCCGTTGGTTTTAAAATTGTGTAAAATTATCCGTACAATTGTTATTTCAAATACTTCAAATAAATTATACATCTCGAAAACTCTCAAGTTAAAGCAAACAAATGAAAAAAATATAACACTAGCACCTAGAGTTTAAGTCATTAATATGTTTAAGAAGTCGAAACTGTCTTCAACAGTTGGTCAAAGGTTCCTTGGATCAACCACAACATCCAAGAGCCAATTTCTGGCGATACATGAACGACATTTCGATTTAAGCAAGCTGTTTCGAAACATTGTAAGTGGCTCTCATACAAGACACATACAATCCCTTCACAACAAATTGCGGAACTGTGCCCAACGCTGTTCTTTACGAACCTTATCCACCGTGCGAATCTAATCCGATTGATCATCTAAGAAGTCAGACTTTCATCATTCCGTCGTCCTGATCCCCATCGCACTGGACCATACCGTTATGATCCTGAAAAAGAAACTCCGGCCACAAATGAAGCCAAATGGCTGACGGAAGGGGCACCACGAAACCACCATCCTGGCGTTGCAATTTGGCCCACTCTAAATTGCACATTATCGCATCTCACCCTAACTAATTGACGGTAATTAATTTCGCTCAAAATTTGCCCACAAATCTTTCGGCGGCGCGGTCGACGACGGTCGACGGACGGGCGTCGGTGGGGTCGACGGACAGTGCCCACCAGTGTTTGACCGAAAATAGCCGTCGCTGGTGAGCGGGCGTTTCGCGCCCCGTGCCCGCACCCGCGTGACAAATGCCAATGCTTCCGTAAACATGCCTTGGCTGGCATACACTGCAGCATAAGTTCTGGTGATGGATGGAGCCCCAGAGGAGGACGTGCGTGTGTGTGTGTGTGGTGCGTGTTGCATGGCGATCGAGGTTGACGTTTCCGTGGCGCATCGTGAGCGTGTCACGCATCTGCGTGCCGTGCTGGCGGGCGATGGACGATGCGGCCCATCGACGCGAGCAAATGTGCCGAATAGTGCAATCGGTTTTTGGCACTCTGACAAACCCGCAAGCATATGATGATGCCGCGTTCCGCGTGAAGAGGCACCGGAGTTGGAGCCGGAGCCGGAGCGCCTCCTAAACATGAACATTCATCGATGAGGTTTTTGTTGCGATGGAAATATGGCGATGCCGTTGGCAGCATTATGGGGAAAAGAATTCCGCAACATTTGCTGGCGTCTTTCGAATCCCAGACCCGAAAGCTGCACAGATATTGTTCTGCAGATGGTGGTCACAGTGTACGGTCCATATGTGTACGCCAAGCGGCACTGTCCATCGTTGTATGGTCTCAGCAGCAGCAGCAGCAGCACACAGAAGAAGGGATTAGTGTCTTTGAAGCAGATGTTTGTGATGTGCTGCTGGGACGCTGAACGTTGTGTATGTGCCAAATAGCACGACAACAGGAGCGCCGTTTCGTGAGTGCTGACGTAAACCACGTCACCATGATGAATGTCACGCTCGCTCACGCTGTTAAAGAACTGCAACATCTTTTCGAAAGGATACGAAAAAGCGAAGCGAGAGTAATTAATGGGGGAGTGTCGCCGGTTTCGGGATAAGCAGCAACAGACATCCGGAGATGACTCTCATTCAGCGCTTATTAAAGGATTGCACTACTAGAAACCCGGTCTGGAGTGCTTACAAGCGAGCTCGCTACCCTAATATACTTACCGTCGCACAGGAAATGTGCTTCCTCAAGGATCTAGCTGCTGCAACATCGCCGCGAAACCAGCAACGAGCTGCCGAGGATAATTGTGACAAATTGCATTACGTGACGGTGCCGCCCGCAGCGTGGCTTCTCACGAAGGTAAGTCCTCTCAAGAGCTCCTAGCTCATTAACCAAACGATACTTGAAGCCAACTCAGGCGCGGTTTGGCAGCAGTAACCTCCTCTGACACTCCACCATGGAGGTAATCCGGCTTACCACCAGCCAGCCGGCAAGTATCCGGTGAGGTGCACCGGAGTTGTTTAAAATAAAAACATGCCCGCTAGCACCGAAGCTGCGTGCCCTTTCTCTTTCACTTCCGGCCGACGAGTCGTCACGTCGATTCGGAGAGCCGTTTTCTGGGGAATAGCTGATGAATTGCTCCGGATCTGGATCTGGGGTAGATGGAGGGGGTATATTTTAGAAAGAAAAAAAAACACCTCTCGCTCACCGGCTCATCAGGTTGATCCCATATTTAGGAAACATCTTAACAAAACTGTCATTTTCAAATACTCCTCCCCGATTCCCCGATTCCGGCGCACCACGCCGATGGGGTGAGCGCGTGAGGCGGAAAATAGAATCTCCAGAAAATCAGGGACCCCGGGGGCACGTATTATTAGCTTGAGTTATGGGACGCTGCCCCTATTGGTTGGTTCCGTTGGAAAGTCGGAAGAGGAGTTGGTTGGAAACCGCATGGAATCAATCGTCACCCAACGCCCCGTATGCCCGGGTTCCCCCCCACACCTGTGGTCCACAACTAATGATCGTGATCGCGTGGCGTTTATCTCGCGTGCCGTGCGTGTGTGTGTGTGCACGCACCAAACTCCCGGTGAAAGGTACCATTTGCGGACGGAGAAGCGTTCTGACAGTTTTATTACACGCGGCCACCACCACCGCGGCTCGAGCTTCAACGCTGCCATCATTGTCATCAGCCCCCTAAGGAAGTCGACGCATTTGACAGCCAGTCAGTTGTCATAGTTTTGGAGAGGAGAACTTGATCAACCTGCGGTGCGCGAGATGCGAGGTCCGTTTCCATGGAAGCTGTTTGGCTCCTGTGTGGAGGGACTGGAAGGGATCCAAGACTGCTTCCATCTTGCACGCGCCGCACGCTCGCGCTCGCGATGCAGATAATGTATCGTTTTGTAGTTCATCAATTAACAAAATGTCGCCTTTTGGAGGGTGAGCTTGGCCGGCCCGGTGCCGGCGGCTCTCTAATTTGCTTGTCACACACCGATGCCGATGGGTGATGTTTCCGTTTCAGTTCATTTGTTAAAAACCTGTTAACCTATTTGTGGCTCAGGGCCACGAGAAAGAAGGAATCGGTCCGTCCGGTTGCGGAACATCTTTTAACTAATGGCCGACGCTGGGGCATGATGAGAACACGCAAATTTCGCACCAAAACCTCACTTTTCTGCACCTTTCTTCTCTAGTGTACGCAAAAGGCTGGCAGGAGCGGGGGGACCAATTTGTTATCCATCATCTAATCCAAACAATAACAATTTGCCAACCCAGAAGCAACCCCAGGAGCAGCAACAACAGGAGCAACAACAACCGGCACCGGCAACAACACGCCATACAACAACAAATGTACTATTTTGACAGTTCGCACAACAACACACACCGGTTGGGTGGTGGGGGAGCCACAACTTTTACTCTCTTCCCCACATGCGCTTGCAACACTCGCAGGAAATCCCACGTGCCACGTTCAGCTTGTTTGACGTTTGGAAAGATTGTTCTAACCTCAACCGTGGTGTGAGTGTGTGTCTTGGTTTCGGCGTGGGAATTTGAAAAATGGATACGCCAGTGAGTCCTCCGCGTGGAATTCCGAGGAACCGGACATCGGCAGCACAAACAACCCCTGCCAGCTCTTCACGCCCCCATATATCACCCACTAAAAATGGCGTCCACGGGCACGAGGCCGGTTCGGTCAGTCAGTTTCTCGGCTGAAGCTGCTGGAACCGGGGAAGACCAGAACGGAACGGAACGGAAAACAAACAAAACGCAACAAATGGCGACGGGTGATTTGCTCAGTTGGAGAGCATTTTTCATCGCGAAACCTGTGCGCCGCCGCCGCCGCCGCCGAAGCCGTGTTGTATCCGCCGCCATTAATTCTCTCGCGCACACGGGTGTTCGCCGCCGTGCGGGAATTTAACATCAAACCAAAAGGTACTTTGCCACTCACTTAGGAGGTCTCACGGTAGTCATTCGTTAGCGAGCGCCCGCCCCGTTTTCCTGTGCCAACCAACTGATACCGTCGCTCAGTCTTCCAAGGAATGCTTCTTCTTGCCTGCAGACGAGGTGATCTCACGCCGCCGGCCGGTCCAGATGTGGTCTATTTATCTTGGATCGCGCCTTCGCCTTTGGCACATTAGCGGCGCAATCCTGGCGCTTAATAGCTGCGCCTTCGCCCACGTCTTGCGGACCACCACCACGGCGGTTAGGCTAAGCTTCTGCAATTAAAAGACACTAAAAACCGTAGCATTCCTGCTGAGTGACGATGAGCGCGCCTGGGACCATTTCCGTCGCATTTACGATCGATCCGGACCGAAATCCGGCTATGTCGATCGACAGCTCGCCGGTCCAGGCAGAGACAGAGAGGAAGAGAGAGAAAGAGCGATGCTCCACCGAGAGGGATTGGATGCGCAATTAAGTTCCGCCTGGTCTGGCCTGGCCACCGGCAATCGGCAGGAGGCAACCGCAACGCAACCTAGAACGGCCCGAGTTCTGGCTTCTCCCCGTAAATCAATTTCATGGCTTTTATTTAGTTCGATTTTACGGCCTTTTTAGTGCGTCGTTACCGTTCCGTTCCGTTCTAGAACGGGCGCGCGTCCTCCGTCAACGACTCCACAATGATGATAATGCTGCTGGCGTCCACGGCGTTGACTGATCGAGAAGGGACCGTAGCAGGACGGAGCATTCCTTTGCCCATCGTCTGCTAATAACCGTTAGCAGACAGGAAGACAGACCCTTGTCTTCGGTCGGTCCGAGGACCGAGAAGAACCACTAAAAACCCCTCGGAACAAACCCGCGAAGGGGTCGTAAAGTCTAATGATACTTTTAATATCTCATCAAAATATTTTCACCACCCAAATCTCCTTTCGCGGCTCGCAAAGATCGCGTCCCAGATCCGCTAGCCAGTCAGCCAGTCGGAGCATCCGAGCATCCGAGAACACTAGCCGGAACACACGAACGAAAACAATCCCGCCCGGTGTTGGTGTTGGCGTGCGCACGCACCTCCGTGTGCCCGAACACAACACAATGCCCCTGCTGCTGCTGGTGCTGCGCTTCTGTCAACGTTACGGAATAGTTTCCTTGTGGCCGCCTCAGGACGGACGGTCTATTTTAAGCGGCATCATCGTTGATGAGCACCACGGCATCGGACGGAATGACGGAAACTATCCGCGCCAGGGACTCCCTGGCTGCGGAACGAGTGGCGCGCGTTCTCGTCCATCAGCGTGGCCGTTGTTGTGTCGGTTGGCGGCGGCGACTGTACGGAAGCACAACTCCGGCCGGCCGGTCCACAACCGGTGAAGATAGATCGCGCTTCCTTGGCGCAAAGGCCGGATCATCCGGACCGTCGAGCGTGCGTGCGTGCGTGCGTGTGGCTTGCCAACCGCGCCAGGAATGATGATTAGTGTCTCGGGCGGGTGGCAGAATTTATGGAGCCCGCACTGTCGGTCGGCACCAGGCACCGGTCGTGCGTGACACGAGAGAGAGAGATATAAATACGCGGTCCCCCGAAGTGGACCGCCCGAAACACCGCCGGTACCGGACGGTAGTGGCATTCTTCTCTGGGATTTCCCTTTTGCTACGGTGGAGATTAGCGGACGACGAAACCATGAGTCACAATATGAGATGACGTGGCTGCACTTCCGAAGTAGGCGCTGGGCTCATAAATAACTCAAACCGACGCAGCAACGGAGTCCGTCGTGTGATCCAAGACACCACATCGCTCCTGCCAAACAACATCGATTAGGAATGCGACGATTGATTGACTCCCGGTGACCGGGTGGTATCGAACCTGAAGAGCTATTTGAAGTAAATGCCCATTGGAGTTCTCTGGCCCCTGGTGATGAATCTTCGAGGTGGCATTTCGGGTAATGTTGCGTCTAGGAAGGAATTAAAACCTCGAACCCGCTAATCATCCCCGTGATCGAGAGACGCACGCAATCAAAGTGCATTTAACGAATTCACTCCATCACGGGGGTAGCTTCGAGGATCATAATTACGTTTTGAGAATCACCAAGAATTCCGATGCGGTGATACCTTCCGGCTAATGATGTTAAACTGTAACTGATCCCTTCGAGAGGACTCGAGAGCTCTGTCTTCCATACCCCGCAATTAGGCACATGTTTGGGTCTCGGCGATCGCCAACGGCTAGAAAAACGATGGAAAAATGATAATGCTCCCTTCTCGATCGGGCAGTTTACCGAAAGAAAAGTAAGTCATTTTCTGACCAGCCACGATTAATGATGTTTAATGCTTAATGATGGTGTGTTCCACTCAAGAGGGTAACTAAAACGAATTATTAGAGCACCCGAAGAGGATCAGAAGAGTGAAATGAAATGGTTTTTTCTGCTTCAATGCACCCCGAGTAGAATCCAGCACAGAGACAACAATGTAGCTTTACAATGTTTGATGGTCGACTTCCATAAATCAAATTCACTTCCGCTCCAAAACGTCTAGGAAAAAACTCCCGGAAAGTTCCTGAGAAGCTCGCAATCATTAACAACCGACGGAGCGAAGCTGAAGATCCTGACCGGCGATCACTCGCACACGATAATCCAATATTTCCTTCTCGAGCTCCTAATTGTCCGGGCCTCCTCCTCCTCCTGGCCAGCTCCTTACCATTACAATCGATTAGCAGGTTCGGGGAACTACCCCCTTCACCGTAACATCCGACGATCGTTATCGATCTATCGTGCCTGAGTCCTGCCCGATCGGGGTAACCCTTGACAGGTGCCAAAAATGGGACTCCGATGGTCCATCACAGTAGTCTCAACCCGTCTCTGGGGCATCGTTCGTACCCGCATTCCTGTGTTCCGCCGAGTTTCGGGCCCCTCGAAAGAAGGATGTTCCCTCGAGAACCACCTCCATCGCCGGCCGGTCCGGGGTTTCATTCAAACAAAACTGAAAACAATCAAATCCTAATTTAATAACACGACCCACGACCGAACACGCGCACCTTTTCCGTTTCGACCGAGAGGGCCCAGGGCTGGCCGTTGCCCAGCCCTTCTTCAGCACCACTTTGCCCGGCCTCGTTCAGGGTGTCCTTGAACGTACCTGGCAGGTATCGGCCCGGGGACAACAGCAGAAGGATCGGTCACCTTCACGAAATCCGTTTAATGGCCGTTTTCTGGCCGTTTGTGGTGAGAGGTAGAAATTTCAAACTTTTGCTTTATCCATTTCCCTCGGGGGTAGCGGGCGGTTTTCCGGTTCCCTACACCTCGACCACCTCCCTTACTCTTACACCTCCTTTTTTCTTCCGAGCTAGCGAGAGGTGAGACGAGTATTCGCCAATAATCAACTCACCGACGCAGGATCTGGGAGTTGCTTTTGGTCGAAAAGTGCCAACACGCGGGCCACGCGGGTGGAAATGGCCTTTTCATTTCCTTTTATCCACAAATTTGCACTCGAAATCTGTTTACTCGGCCCCGTTTACTCGGCAGGAAATTCAAAAAGTTTGCGATTAGCCGGAATTCGAAATGCGGGATGGGATAGTATAACGGATTACAACAGTTGAAGGTTCCGTCTGCAAGTGAGTTTGTACGTTCTGTGCTGATGCTAATACAACCAGAGAGAAGAGCTGGACCTATTCAAGAGCACTGAATACGAATATCAAACAGCCTTCTGCAACAATACAACCTCCCAAAACTGACTATGGAGCGTTTGTTGTTTCAAGAGTCACCGTAAGCCTCGGTGAAGTGTTATGTTCTACACCACCGCTTGACAAACACTTCTTGGGTCACCAGAACCGAACCAGGGAAAAGGGATAAACCAAAAGACAACGGAACCGATCAACGAACAATTCGCAAATCGGATCTTCAGCCGAAAGCCCAGAAGACTCCGAAGATGCTCTCCAAGAGGCAAAGGGGCCGGGGTGCGAATGGAGTGAAGCAAGAAAGAAGGCACTTCTTCCACCAGAAAGGATATGGTAGCGAAGAAAAACATTAAAACAATAACGGACGTCCTCGAGTGAACGATTCGGTTTTTGTGTACGGAGACAACTCGAGCCGGCGTCCCTGCCATCGACTCCTGGCCTGAAATGAGCTGGACCCGGTACGAAGGATTCGGGGATACGGGATTGATGGATTGGATGGATAATGCACCACCGCACCGGACCAGGTAATGGCTAACAACATCGGTCGTTGTAAGGTCCGAGGTAAGGAAGAGGATCTTCCACCTCACGCGCTAGAACCTCAGAAGGATATGGCAGCAACCTCTGGCTGGTCAACGGGGAAGTGTCTGATTTTATGGTTGCTATTCCGTGTACTGCCTTTATGTACGCAAAGGCTCTTAGCTGGCTCTATTGTTCCGTCATTCGGAGACACCGGAGGTTCGTGTCAGTTTGTCCCTCGGGGCTCGAAGGACTTCACTGCTTCGAGTGGCTTTTTAAGAGCGGGCTGTAAAATCATTCACTCGCCCAAGTGGGGTGGTCTTTGTCTTTTAGTTGTCGCTTCAGTCGCTTCTTCGCCATAGTCGTCGCTGTAGAGCTGCCAAAAAGGGCAAGATAAGCAAATAGAACAACATACACTTCAGTTCCGCCCTTCCGTACGATGCCCGCTGTGCAGCAGTGATCTTGGGACTCCTTGGGTTTGATCCTTCGACCAACCGATCGCCGATGGGCCCACACTGGAGGACATCCGTATAAAGCAAACAGACAGTGCTGTTCGATCACCGGAGAGACGATTGTCTGCGTGTCTTTCGGCTGCGCGATTAGTTTACTATCCGGTCTCGAGGATCCTGCCTCCTGCCGTTCGTTCTTGCGATCTGTGCGCCCTCCGGTAGTTCGTCCAAAAACCGAGCAACTGAAGAAGAAGAAGAAGAGACCGGACTTGAAGGGAGTGTCACTCCCATGACAATTCCCACAAACAGTGAGCGTGATAGATCGCAGGGGAGCCAGAGCCAGTGCCAGAGTCAGTGCCGAACCCTCCCCGTGATTTTGTGCCACGCAAGTGGCACATTAATGAAGATGATCACACCGGCTAAAGCTGACAACCCCCCGCTGGGGACCACTTTAAAACCGTGTGCAACAGCAACACACCACCACCCAAGTCCCCCACGTGGTCGTGACGGCTTCATTGAATCACGCACGCTCACGAGGTTGGTTGCTCGAAGCGAAGTCAGTTTTGTGACTTTGCTGCAACGAGACGATGCTCAGCGGGAGTGTCAGAAACGGGCCGTCGTCGTCGTTTACTTCGATGTCAGTAAACGCCATGGTATGAGTGATTGAATGAGTTGCTGTGTCCCAGTAGGCCTTGGGCATATGTTTTTTTTGTTTTGTTTTCGCAAATCCCCGGATCTTAACTCATCGCGGTAGTCGCGGGCATATTCTTGAACATTCCACCCATTTGGTGGTGAAATCATCTAATTAAAAATGTTTTACAAATTGAGAAAGAGAAGAAGACGAGTGTGCGAGAGAGCACAGAGGCACTTGTTATTTAAAAATGATTCCGGAACCACATTACCAGCCCCATAAAACACCAACACTCCAAGGGCCACACTCGACGACTTGACGGGGGGCCACTTTGTCGCCGGGTCGCCGTCGTCATCGTCATCCCAAAGCCCAAAGCATAAATCCAATGAGCATCATCTTGTTTCGCGGTGCACCAATTGACATTATGGTCTTACCCTTCGTTCGCGGCCCTGCAGGAAAATGTGCGACACTCGTCCAGGCGCCCAACGCCTGGCCACATAATCAGAATGCACCCGCTCTCTGGCACACCCATACACACATGCACACATGCATATTTTAATTTTCATAATGCACGACACATTGAGCGTAAAATTCTTTTTGCCACTCTGCGCCAGCACCAACAACAGGTCAGGTCACCACCACCACCACCACCAGCGATGTCACCATAAATCCGTTTGCCGCTTCTACTGCTCCAGCATCCAGCATGCCATGCTTCTTTCAGATGCGTTTTCTGGATTCTTTTTTTTCCACCGCTTTCATTTCGTCAATGTTTTTTCTGTTAACTGAAACCACAGCGCACAAGAGACGCCTTGGTTTTGCCTGGTCTGGTTGTCTGGACCCCCTTGGCCACCAACCTCCCCGACGAAGAAGATCCTGTGGAACGGAACGGTTGTCCTGTGGTAAAGGAGGGGGTCATGTTTTGTTTATTGTGTTGGTTGTTTGGTTCCGTTTGGTCCTCCGGTGCATCATCTCTTGGTTCCTACCATCCTCGATCCAGCATCCAGCATCATTCAGCTGTACGACATCGGGCCCCTATGAAGGGGGCCAAGATGACGAATCAACAAGGAACGGAGGATGAGTTGAGTTGCGCCTCGCACTCTTCGCTTAACACTTCGACCCCGGCGTCCTCGTCGTCGCTTGAAATTATTTGTTTTTCCAACGACCTCACTCGCTTGCTCTCTCTCGCACTCCTTCTTTTTAGGTCTGTGCTCTTTCGAGTTTCCTTTAATATCGAAATTCGAACAAAGAACAGTGCCCGTGGAGGTCAGAGGATGAAGGAACGCCGGCGAGGAGGAGGAGAGGCTGGTTAGAATGTATGACCTCCTGGCGTGTGAGGCGTTGAGCGCCTCCCTCCCAGCGCACAGACTGACAGCTTCCGTCTCGATGCGCAACATGATGCACATGTTCTTGCTCCTGCAAGTGCATCCGTGGTGGTGCTGCTAGTGGTGGTGATGGTGGTGCATCGACTGCTTCCCCCTTTTTACGGCGTGGCCGCTGAAATGCATCGGCTCCTCCTCGTTAGCATTAAGCGTACCCCACGGATTGTGACGATTGTGTTGTGCGGTTTTCTTATAACCTCGGAACCTCGGCATTCATGGACTGCTGCGACGGCGGCTGGGTTTCCCGGGAAAAACCGGGTCATCACCGGGCGTACCGGATGAGCTGGAAGATGCATTACCGAAATGGAAACTACAGGCCGCGGCTCAGGGAAGCCCCAGATCGTCGTCGACCAACGGTCCGGGACGGTCCGTGGAGTTATTATTGTGTGACGCGCGCGCGGAGACACGTCATCCGGGGACATTTCATTCCGCACAATAGAGACCAACTCGGAGGAACGCCTGAAAGGCCACGTGACCCCTCGGGTGGGGTCGCACCGTGGCAGTGGCAGTGGAAAAATGGGATGCAATTGAAAGGATTTTAGGAGACGGGAAAAGCGAAGGGAAAACACTTTCACCGCGAACCGCGACGGGTTTTGAAGTGAGGATTCATTGCAATTACCGACCGAATGTCGAATGGCGCTGGGGCGTGTGTGTCGTGTCGTGTTCTGGTTAAAAGATTAAAAGTCATGCCAGATCGGTGCTTCCGCTTTCTTTTTTTTCCAGGTATTTTGATTTCCATCAAATCTAAAAAAAGGAGAGGTTGCGCTTCGATGGAATGCAGGTACATGTTATACGTCATGTTTTGATGCTGAATATTATTTTTATATGGTCTGATGTGTGATGGCTTTTTTTTCTTATTTTATTCGTTGTTTTGTTTTAAATAAAATGGTTTTGATTAAAATATTTATTGAATTAATTCTGATAAAACTGAATACTAAAAGGGAAAACAATACAAGTATAAGTATTCTGGGAAAAAAAGATGTAATAAAAGAAAATACACAACAAAAACGCGTGAAAAAGTGATAATGCAACAACCTTACAAGAGCATGCTTCGAAAAATACACAGCAAATAGTAAGAAGCAAACATGTCAAAGCTAATCCAACAACATAACCGTAATCCAGCACACAAATTTAACGCATACAACACATTTGAAAGTGAGTATCAAGCAACGAATAAACGAACAGACATAAAACGATCGAATGATCGAACATCAAACAACAGATCGAGGGTTAAAGTACCATTGTGATGCCCTAGCTGGGCATCCCAACATCACACCAATAAAACTAATTAGCTCCCATTAACTCGTTAATTCTCCCGTGATCTACTTTTATTGGCATCACCAAATCCCATCACCCCGCAAAGCGCCGTGATGCCACGGCTTTCGCGCCCCACCCCTTCGCACGCCAGATTCATGCTGCGGCCACGATTTGTCCCATCTATTTATTTCCCTCCTTTTGTTACGGTGGTTACGCTATGGTGAAGACGCTCTTCGGTGGCATGCACGCGCTGGCAGAAGGTGACCCGTGTGCCGGCGTTGCGCCATTGCGTCATCATCGCGCGACGTAATAATCAGCGATCAGCGAGCATAAGCGAGAGAAGAAGAAAAAGAAGAAGCGGCTGCAGAAGGGGAAAAAATATACGAAAAGATGGCACCAACCATCCAACCAACCAACCAGTCAGCTAGTCAGCCAACCGCCCAGTCACCTACCCGCGAAAACCTCCAAAACCGTAAACGCCGCCAACGGAAGATTCATCACACTGCTGCCGTCGCCACTCGCACCACCACCACCGCGCCTCGGTGCTTCGGTGATGAAAGAAAAGACGATGATTAACACGGAAATGGTTGGCCGTCTTTTTGGGGAGGTCCGGGGAGGGGATGCTGGTCGATGGTAGGCTGGAGGAGGGACCTCCACTTCGGCGTAAAACGTAGCCGAACACCTGCTCGCTTGCTGTCCGCGATTCCGAAGCCAAAGACGGGGTGCGGTCGTTTGCCGGGCATCGAATTACCGTGCAATATTCAATCTGCTCCCTCGGTGCGTCCGGTAGCGCGTCTTTGATGCGGGTTGCATTCGCACTGGCCTGTCGGCTGCAGGGCCAAGATGTGTGCGCATAATTAGCTCAATCGCGTCGTCCTCCTCGTTGTCTACCGACCGATCGCGTGCAGCTTCATCGTAAAAAAACGCACAAAAACGGGGGAAAAGAAATAAACCTCTTCAAGAGGACGCAACGACGCAGCGCTAGTGCGATGCATTTGCGGAAAAGGCCGCGCCGCGTGATCTGCCGTCGTCTGCCTCGCTGTCGCGGTGTCATGCAAGCAAAGAAACGGTGACGGGAGCAAGGCGAGGTGGTGCGCATACACAACAACATTTGAACAATAAACACGGACGGACGGACCCCGTGCTGTGGAATGTGCCAAATCAGTCCTGTGTGGAGTGCTCCCAGCGAACACGTGCGTTGCGTTTGCTTGCTTATGATATTTGCTTGGGTTTTTTGGTTTCATTTCGTTTGCATTGAAATACTCCGAAGACGGCAGCGTCATGTAGAGCCAGCATAAGAGGCGGAAAGACGATGACGACGACGCCACGGATGCTGCCGTCCATGCCCAGATCGGTTGATTGTGTGGCGCGCGCGCTTCGTGGCCACGAACAATGCCCAACGATGCGGGATCCCGGCTCCCGGATCACACACACACACCCTCGTTGTTGTAAGCGTGCCCTCCTCGTTCCAAACGGGAGCGAGAGCATTGAATTTCCTAAGACAAGCGAAACGGGCGCCGCTTCGCAAAACCAGCGCCGGACAGGAAGGATGCCGCAAGGTGATACGCGCGCGCCCCAGACCCTCCGAGACATAAGAAATAATAGGAAGACAATGGCAGGAGCAGGAGCGTCTTCCCCTCCCGCTTGCCACAGAACCAGGAACCAACCACAAGCTGCTGGTGGGTTTGGGTTTGGGAAATACCGAATGGAATGTACACGGCGATCGTATCGTGTTACGAACAGGACGGAGGACAGTTTGACGAGCTTCAGCTGGTGCTTCGGTTCTGGTCGGTCCTTGTAGATGGCCGCCACTGCTTCACAAAGAAAGAGATAAGACTACGAAAGGATCCGGCGGCGTAGAATCTGATGATCGATTCACCAATCAGTAGGAAGCTAGGACGAGCAAACTGTCACCGTGGTTATGATTGCTGTGGAACCAATCGGAGCGGAACTAAACACCGGACCGTAATTCGAGCTGACACACGCTGCTCATTATTCGTGGCACGATCGGTTTCGGAGGGTTCAGGTCTTCCGCAGGACCAGGGACACGTCAGATGCGGCCACAAAATGGAATTCCTTCAATATTTTATTGCGAAAACAAGCTTCCCTTATACTATTTTGACTGCTTTATCAATTTTCTTGACCACATTGAGAGAATTCATAAGTTACAGACGTCACTTACGTCACAACGGACGAGTGGTCTTCGTCTGCGTCTGCAGGATCTTCAACAACGTCCCGTGTTATCATCTTCAATTCCACGATAAAACCGTCTACATGATTACTCCCTACACCAGACACGCTATCTTGTGGGTACTTTCCTGCAAACGACTCTCCTTTATCAAACTGCGACGCCAATGCGCCACCACGAAGCTCGCTCTGATAAACTGAGCGAAACAAGTCGGAAACGAAGACGATTTCGGACCTCCGGTCTGGACGATTTGCGACCAAAATCGAACGCAAACGCATCGTCAAGAATGTTGCAACCCGTTCTCCGGGCATTCACTCCGGAATTGGCTTCGCGTTACGCATCACTCCAGAGCAGCGACAGCAGCGTCCAGACGAAGATGACGACGACGAGGACGCTGACGACGCTGACGATGAACGAACGGTTCTTCTCATTTTAATTATAACCCATTGCGCCTTGTGGCCTGCAGCGGACTGAGCGGAGTTGAGGCGCAACATAAATGGCGTTATGCTCGGTTGCCGGGGACGCAGTAGCGCAGTTCATAATGGCACGGCAAGGCGCCCGTTGGCGACGAACGAACTGAGATGACGGAATGCGCGAAGCGCCACCGAGGAGGAGGCAAGAGAGGGTCACCAATTGGGGGGGAAGGGGGTAGTTGAAGTGATGAATCATTACCCAGTCCAGTCCCAGGCCGGTTTGGATGCCATGAGATTGCGATTCGTCATCGGCACCTTATGTGCGGCACAAGTCACTTCGGCAGCTCTGACCGAGAATGATGGTTTTTCATTGTTTATAATGAGTGTAGCAGTATGTGCCATGTCCAGTGGCGGTCCCCCCCCCCCCCCCTCCTTAGGCTCGCTCTCCGTGAAAGGAAGCCGCAGAAACGATCGCAGCTCGATTCTCGAACCAAGCCGCCCAAAAGGCGCACACACGCCAACGATCAAACGGTAGCTAATGATCATTTCCTTATTGCCGGCAAGTATTTTGATTACAAACGGCGCGATGATGAAGATGGCGCGCTGCCGGTGCAAGTTCTGGATGTGAAAGTCCAACCGAGAGACACCGGAGGAAGGGGCGTCGTCGGATCGAACCGAAGCTCGTTAGAGAGAGAACGGACCAGCAGCGTTTCGTTTTGTTTTAAACGCTGGACCATTTCCTGGTCCAGTGGCGTGGAATGGTCCCGCGATGGCGGTGCGGTGAAGCAATAACACAATCCAATCTGTCCGGCGTCACGGCGTAGATTTATGGACAGTGTCCGCTCACCGGTCGCATACCGGGTTCGGGTGTGGCCGTTTCGGGGTTTAGGGAAAACAAACTCTTGGCCCTGTGCCCATGTCCGAGTGGAAATTTGTGTGAAGAACAAGCAAATAGACATGAATCAAATGGATGTCCAAATGAAACATTTCCAGTTGCACAATAGAGATATCAACAGAAGAGATTTGTTTTACAAACGCGATCCTACTAGAACTCTGAAAAAATCAGAAGATTTCAATCGAACTCACACTAAAAAAATGGGAATGCTGAAACCAGAAACTCGCCTGCTGAGTCAGCAAATCGATCGAAACCTCAAATCGAGCTTCATAATATCGAATATTTAAATGGCGCAGTTTATTGACCTTGTGCTACAGAAGAGTTCCTCCAGAGCTGGATGCAGGAGGGAAGGAGGCAGCATAACCTAACCTGCAATTAGCCCGGCTCCAAACTGCCCGAAACACCCAAAACATGCCGCCGCCGCGAGTTCAATGGCTCCAAAACCGATCCAAGCAGCCCAGAACTAATAGTTCACCGGCGGTAGCGACGAAACCGTGCACCAGGCATGCTGTGATGTTTCTCTCTTTCTCGTGTAGCAATTTCCTTATCTCGATGAGCAACTCCGCTCGATCCCTAAACGGTTCCGTGGTGGCTCCTCCTGTGCGGCGCTCAACTGATGCAACTCGAGCAAACTCTCTTCCCGGTCTTGCTCCCGGTCTTGAGGCTGGCTTCCACACACACACACACACACACACGAGCCAAAACTAAGCCCAATCGATAATTGCAGATCACCGCCACGCCAGTACCAACCAACCGCCGGACCGACGAGCAGTTCGGCCAGGTGGGCATGATGAAGGGCTTCCCAAAAAAGTTCTTCTCGAAACGATCGTTCGCTCGTTCCGGGAGCAACGGGAACAATCCGTCGAGCACACCGGGGCCTCTTTTGCCCTCTCAGCGAGAACAGAAGCTCGAACTTGAACCACACACATAATTACCGATAATTATGCATAATTTTACATAAATTCTCTCCATACTCTGCGCGATCTCGCCGACCGACCACGGAAGACCACGAGGATCGCTTCGACGATTACGTTGAATGAAAGTATTGATAGACCAGGAGTCCCCCGGGGGGGAGGGGGTCTGTTCAGCCTATTACCGTGGTCCGTGGTCGGTGGTGATGCCGCGATTCTTGTGCCGCACCAAATGGCGTTGAATTCCCGCCGCGCGCGCGCCAATTCTCGCCATTGCGCCGCCAATAAAGGAAGATACTGGGTGCACTGAAAGTTCAAACATCGAACCCCGGACCGGGCCCTGGCCGTGGCTCGAAAAACTGGGAGAAAAATGGCCAAACGGAGAAGACCTTTCACGAGCGTACGGGGAGACCTCCGATCGGTGTGGAACGATACAGCTCGCCTCAGATCTCAGGCCACCGCCAAACCGGTCCCCACTTGGGTGGTACGTTCGGCGAAAGGAGCGACGTGAAGAATCATTTCCTGGTGGAACGGTCCTGGCTGGTACTGAGGCCAGGGAACCTTCAGCCCAACAGAGACACGTACACACACACGTACACGTACACCACGAGTACGGTGGTTATGTCATCATCCCGGTCTACTACGTCGTCGACGTCGTTGTTGTCGTCGATGTCTTGTTGTAAGCCGCCGCCGGGTAAGATGATCATTCTGTCTGCACAGCCGTTAAGGGCTCCGCCGGGACAACGGCGGAACCTCACCGAGACCGTTCTGCCCTACCTGGCCGAGTATTATGTAAGATCCTGCGCGGAGTGTAGCGACGGAGGCCGGATCCCGCGACATGCGCCGTTGGCCCGTGGCGATCCTATCGCTCGATTCCGCCGACGACGACGACGACGACGAGGATCGCAACTACAGCGGGCTTCTGTACCTTCTTCTGTAGCAGCCGGAGTAGGAAGGCCTCCCTCCGACGTCAGACACACTTCCTCCACTCCGCCACGAGAAGTGAATGTTGAGCGGACCAACTATGGCACTGGTGTTCTTCGGCAAACCGCGCGGCAACCTCCCCAGGATCCATGGATCCGTGTTATGTGTGCATCGTTCACATAACCGTCACTCGCTCCGGTGGTGTGCCGGGGTCTTCGTGAGTCTCAACAACTCCCCTTGCAGCGAAATTCTGCTATTTCTTCCCCTTTCTCTTTCTCTCTTCTTCTTCTTCTTCTATCTCTTCATCTTTCTCCCTCTACTTTCGGTTCGGTTGCCTATTGCGCTGACCCACTTTTGCCGGTGACGGCGGTGGCGACGGCAGCGGCGAACGTGGCGTGCGAAGCTGGTTTGTTATGCATGGGCCCAGCGTCGTCGGTTGCAGGAAAGCCCCGCGGGGTTTGGTGGGAACAGGCGGTTGATGCAGTGAAAAGTGAAATGATTTCCGCACCCAATATTCCCGCATCCCATCGCCAACGGGCACCATGGAACCACCCATACCAGCGTCAGTCGACCGAATCCCGCAACTTCCACGACTTCTTACGCCAGGCCCGGGTGTTGTGGGCCGAGATTTTCTGCAAATGAAATTTATCGCCCAGCCCATGGAAGGCCAACATGGAATAGGGTACGGAACTGGCTTGCCTGGTTGCTGTGTGCGGTGACCAGTGCCGCTGATCGGGTGGGCTAATGGTGTGACTGCGGTATCACTCGCTCAGTTTCCTGCTACATTCGGTCATAGATTGGTCTTTGGTCGGGGAAAGGAATCGATCTTAATTTATGGGTTCGTTACTTAACTCTGTGCTGTGCTGTGCTGGGAGTTGCTGTGAGCTGTGTTCGATGTCCCAAGTTTATGTAATTGGATAAGGGAGGGACACCGATAAGAACATGCGATGTAGGAGGTCATTAGTGTATCTATTGGTTAACCTACTGCGTGGTGTGTTGGAGTAATTATTGGCTTTAGAATAGTAGATACGTTAGCTTGATCTAGCACGTCGATAAAGCTGAATATCTATCAACACAGATGGAATGTTATATGTTTGGACAAGACTCTGTGAAGTTCAACACAAGTCTTTCAACGGAAAAAGAGAAACATAAAAAATTGTCAATCGATATTCTTCTACTATCTAACAGCTCTTGGGCCTCGCGAAATTGCTGCTCCACAGCAGAACGGATCGATAACAACAAACTAATGATCCGCATCCTCGGCGATGACCCAGGGCAGCCCGAACTACAATGTGTCACACGGAATTAAATAAAGACCGTGGACCAACTCGGATGCAAACGACCACCTCATGGTCTTCCCGTCATTTCAATGGCCCCGACATCCCGACAATCATCGTCACGTGCGTCAGGTGTGAAAGAATGGCCCGAGCATGGCCACATTGTATGAGGACTGGTTTGTAGCGCAAACGTCTAATTGCCCGAAACGCCCGATGCCCGACGACTGCCCCGATGGCGAAGCGTAACCGACCCAGTAAAATGGTGCCATTTTCCAATTGAACGCACCGAAAACCGTTTTCCGCTGTTTTCTTCCACGATTGCGCAATCGAATCGCGGCGATCTGCACCAACACCTGGACCGGACTCCGGAACGCACCGCGAGAGAGGAAGGTGGAGGAGATAGAAACATCAATCGAGACACAGGAGAGCGGGGTAAACGCTGAAGGAGGCTGAAGGAGCCAAACAAAGCCCCAAAATCGACAGCCAAAAACACGTCGACGTCTCGTGTGCCACTCGTCAAAAGAGGTGAACGCAGCGCAACGCAACGTCAGTGAAGTGACGGACGGAATAGGAGGAAAATTTGAAATGGAAAATAGGCAAAGACAAACCTCCTGCCACGTCCCCGATCTCTACCCTTCTCCTCTCGTCGTTCTCCATTTCGCGGCCACCATCGCGCGAAGAAATCGAAGATGAATTGTACTACAAATAAGCGATTCGGGCATTACATAATCTCCACCAGGGCAGAGGGGGAGGAAAAGGAAGAAACCCGACCCGGGGCCGACCGGACCGAAGAGCAACCGCAAAGAGCAAACGGCAAACGACGACGTCGAAGTCGACATTCATCCGCGGCCACCGTCCGTGGCCACCGTCACGGGCTTTTGGTAGGCTCGACACGAAATATTATTATATCATCGCGAGCTGCTCGAGCTCCAAGATTGAGCTCAAGCGCTCGATGCCGGAGACCTCGCGACGGTTGTTGGTAGTGGACTGTCGTAGACTTCCACTGACCCAGCTGCTGCGTCGTTCGCTCGGTTGTGCAGCAGCCCGGATCAAATATTTAGTTTTGTGGTGGATTCTTATCACTCCGCTTTTCTGTGTCTTCGATTATGACCTTTGTTATCGGCGGTGAAGGATTACGTCGCTCACTGACTTCACTCAACTTCACAAAAATGATCCATTAACTGTCCTGCAGCTTCCAAGACAGTCCCAAAGCTCCCACTCCCGGGCGCCACTGTTTGGTAGTTTTGTGGTCTCGAAATCGATTTGCAAGACATAGACCGAGGCACAGGAGACAAACATACCGTGACAGCAACTTAGTGTCAAACGCCATTACTAGCGACACCATCGCCACCGCCAGGTGGAAACACAATAATCATGGAAAACATGCGCTCCCAGAAACCGTTTCACGATGAGATTGCTCCCCAAGTGCCACCATCTAGTGGTCCCTGGTCCATGGCATGGCGTGGAGTGTCGTTTGGCACAAAATCGTAGCAGGCCTGTCGGGGCTAGAGCCAAGAGCGGCCTGTTGCCTATTGACATCGTTTCTCTCCCCGCGTGTCGATTGTGTGTGTGTGTGTGAGCCCAATGTCGATACCGATTCAATTCCGACGCTAGTGCTGGAATGGTGTGGAAGTGGCTGAATCTAGGCTAATGCTGGAATGGCGCACCACCACCACCACCACTACCATCAGGCGAGCTGGTTGAACTTTCACTTTTGCTTCGATCGAATCGAAGTGGCGGCGGCGGCACACCAGGCACCAGGGATTGCCAGGAAGCTGGGAAGCTCGTGTCCCAACCGCTCGATATATGCAGTGTACACCGTAGCTAATGGGAGTCCCACCAGACCAATGGGACGATGTCGATGTAAATGGCCACCACGTCAGTCGACGGCGGCAGCGACGGCGACAAACCAGGAAATGGATAGAGCAGGAAGATTTATTCATTCTTTCCAGCGACTGCCGCCCGGGCCCGGGTCCCGGTCTCGGTCTGTTCGGGATCTATTGCGCGCCTGCCAGGCGTTGCACAACGATGTGGATGCTGTACATGCCAGCGTTGTGCGACGTGGTGCCGATGCAAAGTTGGCATCCAGTTCTCGAGGTCAGTTCCGGGGTTCCGGAGAGTTCACAGCTCACTACTGCACTAACGACGCCATAAATGGACGCTTGATGCAGATCACATACGCAGAGGGGGAAATAGAGACTTCGAGCTCAAGAATTCTCGTGCAGATAATTTGAGACGAATGATCGCGCCGAGATCGCCATCAAATGTGTGTCTGCTGCTGCCCCCTTGGAGGAGGAGGGGGGTGGGAGTAGCGTAATCCACCTTCACCGCCACGATTACCGAACCCGTAACTTCCTCAATTTCCACCCCGGCCAGCGAGGGGCCCGAGGAAAGTCGGCTCGATCGGCACAGTCTCCGGATCGCTCGTGCTCGATCGCTGCACGGCTGCAGCTAGACGTTACTCAACTCCCGGCGTACCGTGGCCGCTGTGTTGGAGTGTTGGATCATCCTGTGTGAAGGCGACGGCCAAGAGGTGGTTGGGGCTTCTTTCACCTACTTCCCTCGCGGCGCGTGTGAGGGAGAACCGTGTAATCGAACCAGTATGCACCCGGGAGTGACGAGTAGCGGAGAGAGAGAGAAAGAGAGAGAGAGAGAGAGTGCGGGATGGATTCGCACATGGCATGCACACACCACGGCATGGTCTAGACACTCGGCGTCGCGGGTTCGCTTTGAGTTATACAACCGAGAAGCGTGTGGAAAATGCCCGGGAAACGCCTAACCTCTCGTGACGGTGGATGTGATTGGATGTGCGGGAGGTTGAGACACCTTTCGACGACGACGACGATCGGCCACAGATTCGAGCACGGGAGCTGCCTGGTAATAGAGGAACCAACCGTAATTCTTGCGCGATGCAGCACGTCCCCGTAGCTGGCGCGAGCGGGCGCGAGCTGGTTGGATTGCTTTCGCCAGCTCTTATTACCGATCACCGGAAGACAGTGATGGCGATGAGGGCGGAGGGAGGGGAGGCTCCGCGAGTGTGCCAACAGAGTGTAGGCCAGTGCAGTGCCTTTCTGTTGCGTAAAGAATTGCTTTTGAACGATTGCGCTTCAAACCACCCCTTGTCGCACCTGTTTCAGGAGCATACGAGCGAAGCGATCGCCATTTTTTTGGCAAGCAAGGCGTTTTGGAATCACTGGCAGTAATTGGGGAACCTGTGCGGGTGTAGAAGTTGCGTAAAAACATGAGCCTCGATCGTGGGAGCAGTGTCTTGAAAAGAAAAAACATTGGAAAAGTGTTTTACGTTCTAAAGGTAGTAGAAGCAAAATTCAACTGATGTTTTTTGAGAATCTCCTCCAAAGTATGGAGTACAATAACTGTTAGCCATGCGTACCATTATTTAAAGGACATCGTATGTTATCTACCGATAATAGTGTGAATTTTAAATCCCTAATTGCTTCAGCAACATATAACAGAAAACAAGATCATTTAGTTCCTTCTTTGTTTAGAAATATTATAGATCCAAATTCAATTATTAAATGAAATGCGACATGAGATTACTTGGAGCAAGAATTATTTAAAGATATATTAAAAAGTTTTCCAAAGAAAGTGCTACAATTCTAGATATGAAGAGAATTCCTTTTAAAACAACTATTATATATTTCAACTAAACTTCTCCCATCTACAGTAACATTGTGGTTCCTAGAAATTATCAGTCCAATCAACATATATTACATTCCACATCAAACAATAGTGACAACATATTATGGTAGACCATATACCAAACCCTTGGTACACCAAGATAATGTCTAATGTCACTTACCCAAAAAAATGAAGACACAGAGGGAGTAAAGAACCACACGGTAGCGAATGATGATGACCGATGTTGGGATGTTTCGATGGGAAAATTTCCCATCATCATCTACATTCGCTCGCTAACCTCGTATTTGCCAATCACCGCGTGGTGCTCCGTGTCCAGGATGGCCACTTCTTTGACCCATTTCTTTGTGTTCATCCTAACGTAAGAACGAACGCAGGCCACGCTGGTTGAGGTAACAATTTCTCAAAAGAAAC
>NC_064874.1:91796901-91829401 GCF_943734745.1 Anopheles darlingi
AAGTCTGACATCGATAACAACACCTCCAGATTGATAACACAAGCGAGTTGGTAGCAGCAGCAGCAGCTCGTTAGTTTCCCTTCAGTATCTGGACAGTCTTCCTGGGTTGTTTTGGGTGCAAACGCCCCCCTCTCCCTCCCCCCTCGCGCTCCGGAAGCACCCCTCTTGCACACACCTTCCTTCGGAAGCTTATCATTCTGCATTGAATAATAAGAAGCGCAAGAGTATCGCAAGAGGTGTCGTCACTCGCCGATAAGCTATCCGCAAGGTACCGGGCGGTCTGATATACCCGGTGGCCCATGGGGATTGGGGCTATTTTCGGCCGACGGCCATATCCGCGCAGACTCGCCCGGTATCTGTTTAGCGGTCCGAAGGAAGCGGACACAACAATTAGACGGGCTTTCCAATTGCGCGCGTCAATCGACCCCCCACCGGTGGGTCACCTCTTATCAGCGCGATCATCGCGAACGTGTCCAAACACCCCTCCCTAAAGGGTCCCCAGCTGTCGCTGGTGGTTAGTTTTGCGGGAAATTCGGGTTTATTCGTGGCACAAGGAGTTCAGACCGGACCTGGATTCAGGTTTCAGGTGTTGTTGGTCGCAGCAGCAGCTTATCAAGCGTCAAGAGTTACGAGGAGCTCCCGGTGGATAAAGCTATTCCTGGCAGCGCTACGCAAACGCACTGATTGCACAGGGGTGATGGCGCACGATGCCACGCGAGGATTGTGCTGCAATTCCGGTAGGCTAACGGGGCGTGCGATCATCGATAAGGTGCGGCACGCGGATGACGCATCTTGGCGTTTGTTCGGCGCTGGTTGGATGGATGGATGGATGGATTGAGTGCAATCCATCGGGGGGCTTATCGAGAGATTTGGAGTTGAAGGTTATTTTCGTCGCGTTGGCACCAATTAAAGGATTAAAGGATAGGTAACGGGGTGGGTACGCCTTTATCGAGGGGCTTTTCGTTTGCCTCTAAGATTAGCAGATACTGTTAAGTCACATTCCCTTTGAAGAAGACTGCAGCGCATGTCCGGTCGCACATAAAGTACGCAGTAAGTCGCTCCATCAACCCCGCAGTTGATTCCTCATTTTCAAACAAAGAATTAGAAGCCAGAATTGTGACAATGAAAGCATGAATTGAAGGAATGTTCCGAAAACTGCTCCAAAAACAGTTCACATTTATCAACCAGATAATATATTGCCGCCAACTTCTTTCACACACGCTCTCCGGGCGCATGCTGGCGCAATAATTCGCAAACATGTAACGATGCGCCGCTGGTGCTGCTGCTGCTACTGCTGCTGCTGGTGGCGGCCACTGATGGCTGCCAACAGATGTGCACCAGACGGGGCGACGGACTCCGGGGAACCGCCTGCCTTTGTGGCCGTTGTAGTTGTTGTTCTGTGCCGGGTTCACGCTTCACGTTCTATTTGTAGTATGCTGCACGATTCTCACGCCCGAGAACGCAGCATCGTCGGGAGATGCTCCAACATAATGTTTAGGATTTATACAATTCTCTAACTACACTACGCGCTGCATCTAGTAGGCGAACTGATGCCGTTACCATCGTGCCGGCCTTTCAATTAATCTAGTCCTAGGCCGGAGCATTTCAATAACTACATTTAATCTAGTAAATCATGTGCCAGGGCACGTTATCTGCGTTCTCCGGTTTCTTTAGCGGCGCCTCGACGCTGAGCTCATCGTGCATCGAGTCACAGATCGTCCGGTTTCGGCGAGCCCGTCCGTCGTTCCTCGTCCGATGGCCCGGTCGTAGCATTGCTCATTATGGTAAAGGCGGGCGCGCCATGCTCTTAAGTCCTATCGCGCTTGCTGACCCTATCGGACATGGGTCACTATCGCCGCCCGCCCGCCGTCCCCATCACTCAGTAGCTCTCAGCAGTAGCAGCAGTCGTCTTGGAGGCTGAAAAGAAGCTTGGGAGAAGGAAGCAGGATTGCAATCAGTGCGGTCGCCCAGCAGCAAGTGGGTGCTACTGAAACACCCCCCCCCCCCCCCCTCGACTCGATCGCGACTTCATGTGTCATGCAGAACGGCGGCCGGAACCCCCCAACGGCGACAACAGCCAGCATAGCATCTTGCCGAGATGAACGATCTTTCGTTGTCTGCGTGTATGTGTGCGAACTTCCTTCTGGTTCCAATGCTCGGTTCCGCCATCGATCGGTCGACGGTACATCCGCAACACCCGGACATAGAGACGAACCGGACGGACGAACGAACGGCTGCCGGCCAGTCATCTCGCGTTTCGGTGTGTGCGATCTTATTTTTAAAACACCCCGCGTCGCACCGTACACGGAAACGAAGACAACCAGTTGGTTCTTTGTCCCCTCCCGTCCTGGCCTCTGGTCAGCCCGCTCCTCCACTTCATATGGGCGATGCTGTGTTGTCATCTCTGCTTGACACCCCATCAGCATCATCATCGTCTTGGTCTCTCTTGGTCGTCGTGGTAAGAGCGCGACGCGGAAGCAAGAACTTGCCGTCGTTGCCGTCGTCGTCGTCGCCAAGTTCCGGGATGAGCGATCGCGCGTTCTGCTGCGGGGTTGAGATTGATGAAGACGGGTTGGAGGCGACACACACACACGCATGATCAATCATCAAGTGGATACAATAAAGTCAACTAAAGGAACTCGGAAAGGACAATTTAAAGGTCCAAGTGCGGGAGACGTTAACTGATTAGTATTGGCATAGAGCACAGATCAGGATCGTGGTTATTAAAAAACAATAGCACAACAATTCACCGAATTGGTTTCGCAACGGCCACACACTTTTTTTCTGTTTCTTTTCTCCTCTGGCACACATTTCCGGCATTTTCGAATTACACTGCGTTTCATATTGATAGCCTCACCATATTTTATCGATTTCGCGCTTAAATAAAGCGTCCCAAAAATAATTTAAATTACTGTATATTCTCTTTTTATCTATAGAAAATGTATGCAATTTGACTTTTAAAAATATCTTTAAAATTGTGGATAAAAACCAAAAATGACGCTATCATTATGACACGGACTGTATGGAGCGAGTGTGCGTAACAAGAGAGAGCGAGAGCGAACGAGAGAGCTAACGTACTCGTGTGTTTACATTCTCTTCGGGTTGTCTTCGGCAATGTTCGGGTCATTCTCTTTCTCGCTCACGCTCCGTCAATCGCTCGTCGGTGCGAACGAGAGAGCGATCGTGGTGCACGTTTTTCCACTTGTTCGCTTGCTTGGTTGGCTCTCGAAATGGCGCCTGACGCCATTTTTCTCAGAAGTCTCAGGGTTGTAGTGCGTGCACGACGTGTGCGGAGCTAAGCGAGCCCGCGATTCACCAACAGCGTGTTCCAATTCCACGTGTGTTTCCTTCGCTCGCTCGATCAGCAACAACAGCAGTGCCGATCCTTGGAGTTTTGTGCCGTACGTGTTCAACATTTTTCCTCAGGATTTTCCATCAGCCTTTCAGTGACCACCGTGTTTGAGTGCGTGCGAACGGACGACACCGAAGCCGGGACTGTCCGGTGGCGAGCGGTGTGTGTTTCCTGCTTTGTTCGTCATCTTGCACACACTCTGCCTCTACCCGGGTTCGCAATCTCGGTGTCCGTGGCAGAGTAGAAGAGGAGGCAGAAATCGTCGAACGTGAGAAAAAGAGTGAAGAAACCGGTTTTAAACGCCGCCGTGTGTCTCCCCGATCCCCTCGTCGTTACCGCCGGTCGTTTTGGTCCCGCAGGAGCGCAGGGCTGCTGCTACACGAGAACGCCAACACCGCGAACGAACGAACGAACGAAGTAGAAGCAGAGAGTTAGTGTTGGTTACTATAGTAATCGTAGTAGTCGTGTAGTTGCATCTCGTAGCAGCGCGCTCCTCGATACGCGGAACCCGGAAAACGTCTGTCGGTGACGCACGCGGAAGGAAACGGTTTACCGGTGTCAAGTGTCAACTGCCAGAAGGGAGCACCAGCAACCGACCGTGCCCGCTTGCCTCTAGCCGGTGCGATCTGGATGCGATCACAGTGTCTATCAGGATCATCTCGTCGTCGTAACTCGAACTCGCGGTGCACAGAGGGGGACAGGTGTTGGTGAATCCCTGTTACGCGGGTGTCTGTCTCTGTGTCTAGAACTGTTCACCAAAAAGCGGTGGCCAAGTGGGTTCGACAAGATCATATAACGGAAGCAGCAAAAATGCTCCACAGTCCGACCGCTGAACAACGTAAACAGCAGTCGACGAACCGGAAGCAACAGCAGCAACTGACGGCCGCTACCCCAAACGCCGCTACTACTGGCCGCCGCTGTTGACACACACTCAGCAGCAGCAGCAGCAGTAGCAATAGTAGCAACAGCCAACGCTAATTTCCGGTCGTACAACACTTTTTCCTTCTTTTCCTCAGCTCCACCCTGCCGCGCGTGTTTTTCCATTTCCGTTAGCGCGCCAGCAACGGCGGCGGCTACTACGACGACGACCACGACGACGGCGACGACGTTCGTGTGTGCCCACGCACCACACAACGGCCGCTATCGTAGTAGACGTAGTGTTGTTTGGTGTGGCGTGAAGAAGAAGTAGTCCGGTCGCGGCGTGTGTGTTGTGGAGTGTGTTTGTGCGGAGGAGTGGCGCACGCAGAAAGTGTGTGGTTTTGTGTGTCAATTTCCGTTTTCGTTCGTTTTTCCACCCGCTGCCAGCGGAGCGCGGAAGAAAATTCGAAGAAAGGTAGTAACACACCACGAAGAAGTAGTAGTAGAAGAAGAAGAAGCGAGATTCACGAAAACAGCAACAACAGAGTGTGCCGGCAGCAAACAACAGCAAACGACCGGCAACGATTGTGAAACAGTGTGAAGCAACAGCAATAGAAGAGCTCGCCCCCCTTGGCGTGTTAAAAGGCCGGCGTTTGTGGGGCCACCGTGTGTTTCTGTGTGTGTTTGTGCGTGGTTCGTGGTGAATGATTGGAATTTGCAAGAGGAAATAGTGAAGGAGAGAGAAAGAAAGAGAGAGAGGTGTGGTGATCGCGCGTGGAAAAGCGTGGCTGTTGGCGGCAATTTTCCGGCTCGCACGAAGAACCAACGACAACGACGATTCGCGTTTTCCACGTGCACTCAACGAGACAGAGAGACGAGAGAAGAAGAGCGAGAGAGAGAAAGGACACTAATCGGCCACCGAAAAGGATCGCCGAGAGAAACGTAAACACAGAGATTCAGCAGCGGCATCTCGCGACCCCCACCTCCCTCTACAACCATCGGGGACCATCAAGAAAGCAGCCGCATCACAGCAACAAGTTGTTGCCACGAGAGGTAAGTACCCCCGACCCCTGGAGAAGCGATGCTGCCAATGTCTACTTAGAACTTTTTAGACGAGAAGAACGGTGGCTCTGGGTTCTGCTCCTGGAACTCGACACTACATCTGGAACCACTTTGTGTCGGTGTCGTCGACGAGGGTTCCTTCTGCTCGAAGAGAAGACATACACACATGATCAATTACACTCCCTGTGACTCCCTGTGAGGAGGATCTGTATCTGACGCCTCAAGAGTCGCCGTCAGAAGAAGAAACAGTCGAAGAAGATGAAGCCAGAAGCAGAGGCCAACCAGATTAGAGAGGCCCGGCTCTCGGGGTGCGCGCGGTCCGTGAATTTGAATAATAAATTATGATTGATGAGCCCGCGGAGCAGAAGCTCGCGGGGAGAGAGGGGAAGAGGGGGGAAGGGGGTTGATGTGTCGCGACTTGTCGCGTCGGGACATGCCGGAACCGCATGGTTCATTGGTTTTTCGGTTTTTTCTCGTTCTCTCTCTCTCGCTCTTTCGGTTCGGTTAGATAAGGAGATAACGCCCCACGAGGCCCACGTCTTGCCTTGTAGAGGATGAATGTTACGCGAGAAGAATACTGCAGCCAACACACACCGGGCACTCTGGCGTCAGTCAGACCACCGTGGGCCGATGGACACACGATGACAGAACAATAGAGTTGGTGTCCCCGTTGGTCCACGCTGGTCACATGCTCAAATTATGATTTTTATGTTGTAATCTGCTTCGCTGTTCCGTTGGCAATTTTTCGATCACACGACGACGAAGACGCGACTTCCGATTCGCGACAACCGAGGGAACCTTCGTCGCCAGCTTATGGTGGATGGTTCTTGTGGCTGCGCTCAGCACATTTCAGCACCACGGCCTCTCGCCTGGCGGTTTCTTGGCATGTTTTGTACGGTTTCCCGTTGCGTCGCCGTGTTTTGCTTGGGTTGCTCGCCGCGTCGTCTTCAGGGCGCGTCCAATGACTTTAGCGGTTCCGTTTCGCGAACTGTTGCACATATCTGCGCTGCGTTGCGTTCGTTGTTTTGCTTCCTCGCAAAGCGTGGCACCCACCCGTTGAGCCACGCGAAGGGAAAGGAACGCCTGAGCGGGCGGCGGCGCGCACATTCGCTGGCGGACGTAACTGTGTGCTGAGTCGCGGTTGCAATGTTTTGCTTGGCCGCCATTTTCTTCCTCCCCTTCCCCTTTGTGGGGCGACGCATAGGAAGAAGCCTTACTCGGCGCCTTTACCATGTGAAGACAATGACAACGACGGCGGCGATGGCGATGGCCACTAGAAGAGAGAACGTAACGTCTAACTGTGCTTGTCCCCAACGCGAAAACAATTCTCCATTTCCTTTTGGGCGCGCACATGCTTTTCCTTACGGCATAACAACCGTCAATGGTCCAAAATCAGCGTTTTATAACGCTTTGTGAACTTTCTTCCTCCCGGGGGAGAAAGGCCGAGAGAAAGTGGCCCAAAAACCCATGAACGGGGCCAATCCACCTGTTTCGCCCCGCCGAGAACCTTCTCCTGTCTGGTACATTCAAGAACCGTTTGTGGGCTACGCGACGGAGAGGATAATGAACAATTTCCTCGACAAGTGTCCTACAGGTAGCACGGTAAGGTACTTGAGCACCCGAATTTACATATGAATCAGAGGCTCTCGAGTAGAAGAGGACGTCATAAAGGACGATATCCGTGTGGGTGTGCGTGTGTGAGCAACAAGTGACAAGAAGACCCGGAGCCACTTGAGACGACACTTGCATCGGTGCTACTTGCTCCGCATGTTTCAGTTTCCTTTACCGCCGGTCTGCTAAACGATTATGACCCCAGAGGCCAGAGCAAGGCTCGCCATACGTTCCTGGCACGGTTCTGCCCTTGACTTGGGCGTGTTGCTGTGGAGAGGGTGGGTAAACGTTTTCCGTACCACCTTCTACCGATGATCCTTTAAACACCTTGCCTGCCTGCTGCCTGCCTGCCTGCCGGCACTACCTTTGCAGCAATCCGCACGAGGAAGTAAGATGGACGCGCCTCATTGTCTTATCTGGAAGGGATGTCCCATGCCGAGATCTTAGCTCTTCTAAGAGGGTCATGTACGCAGTAAAGAGACCGTAGGCCAGACTTCTACGTCTTCCGTACCTGACCGTTGGTTTTAAGGATGATTGGCCTGAACTTAAGAAATCTCAAGCTTACCTGCATACGGAGAGTGAGAATTTGGGCTCACAAGTGTGGTGTGAAACCGTTAAATGTCCGCCCAAAGAAACGCAGGGTAAACGCTCGACCGTTAGTACCTTCTTCACGCGATACATTGATACCAGCTGCGAGGTGAATCGCAAAATTTCCCGAAGATCGCTGCCATTACCCTTGCATTTACTACAACGTACGAACGTTGACGCGTGACTGTGAGATTTGTGGATGGTGCACGGGATGAAGTAACAGTTCTTCCGGTTCTCCAGAGCATCACCAAAAAAAGGGAGGAAATTAATTATTTGAAAACTCTTCGCAAACTCCTCTGCCATGCCAGGATATCCGCTTTCCCGACAAGAAGAAGATACACACACAGATGGTTACGTACGGCGGTGGTGGTGGGATTCCCTCCGGAGTTCCGAACAAGTGCGCTTCTCGCACAACTCCTTGTGCACCCCTTCATGCAGTACACATGCCAGACCAGAACCGTCAACGGTGGTTCACCTGACGCATCGGACGTAGTGATTCCCTCCATGATCCACGAGGGGATTCGTTCGGAAAATCGGAACAGATTTTCAAGCAATCGAGACGTAGAGAGGGGTTCCGGTCTTACGGTGACTGCTGCTGCTGCTGCTGCTGCCGCTTCTGCGGCTGTTGTTTTCATTCCCTGCACTCTCGTCCCCTAGTTCCCTCGGTGAAAGACCGGAAGGAAGGACACTTTAGACGCACAAATGTTGTGTAGTGTCGTATCCCGGTGAGAGTTTGAGGCGTGACGTCGCGATTACCGCACCGCTTTGCGTTCCCCGAACCTTGGGCAATAGTAAAAATAACAACAATGCTGCAACGGGGAATCCCTTCTCCCCTCTTCTCCCTGTGATTCGCACCCTAAAGATATTCCCCTCGGCGCGTTGCGCGTCGTTGATAATTCTCGTCTCGTTGGATGAGGGGAATTCGACGTAAACGCGCCACGAGAGAAGCGATTGCAGAGGGGGCGCGCAACAGTGCAGGGGTTGTGTACCTTCCCCTGTGCACTTGTTGTCCTCACCGGCCTCAGTTGGGAATGTGGCAAATCGGTTATGTGCGCGCGCGACAACATTTGGCACATGGGAAAAGGAGAGAATAGGTCGCGATTGTGTTGTGTGTGTGTGTGTGTCCAGCTCGTGCCCCGGATCTCGATGACTTCTCGATGAAAGAAAGGGGACGTGAAGGGTTTTGAGTTATTTATGGTGCTGCTGCTACAAGATATCATTCGGAACACATGTGAACAATCGTTGTCCCGTGGATTAGTCCATGCCTTCTGCACGCGCCCTCCGTTTAATGTGGTCATCGATGACGACCGCAACTAATATTTTGCGTGCCACACGAACGTGGGAAGCGGTGGGAATTCAAAAAGAGGATACACGGAGGGTAGGTGGAGTTCCCGAATTTCTTTTGTGTTTTCGGATGTTCGTGGCGATGCTTCTCTCTCCAATCAATGCGCCCAAATCGTGGCTAATCCTTCAGATTATCGTGATAAGCAAAAGGGAAAATGTTTTAATTTTCATTCGTTTAGGCCACTTGCTACGCCACCGATCGGCCGCCGATCGTTCGAGAGGCTTATGGCGCATGAGGATGCAACTTTTTCGGTCAAGTTGTTTCTTGGAAGAGTCTCCTCAGAATCCTGCGCCCTGACTTCTGAGGATCTCAAAGCGCTCTGGACGAAATGTGAGAAAAGAAAACATACAAACACCAGCACACAAACAGCGAGAGAGAGAGAGAGAGCCTGTCGAGTGTGTTTGTCCGTTGGCGCGCAAAGCAAAGTCATCGTTCCCGGAACGGGACAAGGATGCCGAGTACTGGCAACATGACCATTTGTGGAAAGCCGTAAACTATACAACGCAACGGACGCTTCCATCCTCCGGTGCACAAGTGCACAGAGTGCCTGCTGAACAAAAGGAAAGTCAAATTCCACGAACTCGATCCTCGATCACATCCTCCCGAGATGACCAAGGAATGGTTATGTGGATCGAACTGTTCGACCTTCTCGGCTGCTGCTTTACAACACAGAAAGGACGCTGGAGAGAGGAGTACCTGCAATACTAGGCAGAGGTTCCTTGGCATCATCGATCCTCTGTACGCTGTTCGGTCGAACACGACGGGTGTCCATCCGGTGGCGGATGAAAGTTTGCCGCAAAATGGACCCGACCCGAAAGAACGAAGAGGATCATGTGAAGTCTGTAGGAAGGAGGAAGGTCGAGAATTACGGGCGGTGCCGCGCTTCCTATTATGTCAGTGCCATCGATCCAATTGTGAGCCCATTTGTTAGCAGGACCTTTTTTTGGCAAGGATCCTAGGATCCTGGAAGTGAGTGGAGAAGTTCCTGGAGAAGAAGCATCGGTTTTGTCCGTTTCTTTGTTTTCTTAAAAGCGTCCTCTGGTCTAGGGTTTTCTCGTCTACAACGTCTACGTCGCAGAAGAACGCGCCGAGAGAGTGGTGCCAATCCGTCGTCATAAATCAGATCCGAAAGTCCGAAAGTGTATCCGGGTATTCTGTGACTAGATGCCAGCTTTCGGGACATCCAGAGCATGAGGATTATGGATGAGCCGCGCAGCGCCTCTGTATAGCAATAATCTTTCGGAGGTGATCTTACCCAGGGGCTGGCATTCGCTCGAATGTTAATGCCCTCGCGTCCAACTTGTGGGGTGCCTCTGTTGTCCAGTGCCAGAACCCCGAAGGTGATGGAGTCGCGCAAAAGGCCGGAGGTGAAACGAAAAGGTTCATTAGACGAAGAAGATGAATTACGGGTTTTTGGCTATCGGCGGTGGAGACCGAGCGTGTGCGGGGCGTGTACCGCGACCACCAGGATCACCTCGCCGCCATCGCCACTACCACCACGCCCAAAACGCTGTGCCCAAAAAGCAATTGGATACAATTCGTTGAACCCGTTGAGAGTCCACACCGGCACAGCATCAGCACCCTTCTTCCTCCTAGTGTGCTTCCAGCTAAGGAGAGTGTAGCGAATGCCCCATTAGAGATCCCTATTCTATTCTCATTCCGGACGATGATTCTCGGTTACCGCACGCACCTCAACCTTCCCACTGCTTGAGTCGTCGTTTCGGGGGTCTCTCGCATTTGAATTCCGCTCGTTGGCCACTTGTGACGGCGAAAAGTAGGAAGCGACCAGCGCACGAGTGTATGCTGGTAGATGATGACGATGATGATGCTGGTCCACCTCAGCTGTGGCAGTAGCTTGCTTGTCTTGTGCCCGAAAAGACATTTCCACAATCCATGGGCATGTGTCCGGTAGTGGTGGTGGCGGTGGTGGTGGAAGTTGTACCTCCTGCAACTCTCGATCATCATCATCATCATGGGTCTATGGTCGCATTTTCTTCTAAATATTCCTTCTGTCAAACCGGCAAGACGACTCCCGCAACGGCTTTCGATCGTAGAACATTCTTTCCTCACCCTTCTCTGCCGCCACTCTTCCGTCTTCCGCCCGGCCCGCGGCCATCCACTGACGAACTCTTTGGCTACGCATCATTGGCATTGGAATTAAAAGGAGGACGACGGAAGATGCCGAGCCATCATATCACTTTGGTGGTGGTGGTTGCGGGACCATTCCTTGGTTCGTTCCTTCGTTCGTTCCTTCGTTCGTTCGTTCCTCCCGCTGACACATCTCTCCTGCTGTGCGAGGCGCGGGATTTAGTTCCCTTTAGAGTTGCCTTCATTGTTGTGCTGTGTGTCCATTCCTCTTCACCTCGCCGCACGCTCTCTCTCTCTCTTTCTATCTCTGAGGAAAAAAAAGATGCTCTCTGTCTTGGCCACAGAAAGAGGTGAAGGGGGGGGGGGGAGGGCGGAAAGGTGTGCGTAGCGAAAGCGCGTACCAGAGAAACGAAACGAAACGAAATCGTCACGAAAACAAGGGAAAAGAATTAACGAATTGACCCTCGGAGGGGAGGGAGGGGAGGCGGTTGGGACCCGGAAAGACAGATACACGGAGAGGACGGGTTTGAGGTTGCGGCCTAGATGAAGGACGCGTGTGTATAGGACCCGCTGGCTGGCTGGCTGGCTGGCTGGTGGTTGGCGTAAGGTGAAAGATGTGCTCCTACAACGAGGAGAACCACCGTGCGAAGAAGGAATGGGAAGAGAAGAGATGAGAACGATGATCAGGAACGGTGGTGGAGGAAGAGGAGGAGGAGGAGGATGAGGTCAAAAGACTTGAAAAGATTTTTCATTTCCTTTTCCCTCTTTCATTCGTTTGCTCTCTCTCTTTCTCTTTTTGCTTCTCTTTTTAACGATCAGTTCTCTCTCTCGGAGTCTTTGCTCCTTTTATCTATCTTCTTTCTTCTTGTTTCGCTGGGTTCCATCGTTTCCTTTTTCTTTCCCGTTTATGCTCTCGTGCGCTCATCTTCTTGTTGTGCGCCTCTTTCTTATCCTTTTCCCACTAACCGCTTCTTCGCTTCGTTCGTGCGTTCTTGCTTTTGCTTGTTTATTTTGTCTGGTTCTCTCCGTTCGTTCGTTCGTCCGCATTTCATCATCTTCTTCTTCTTGTCGTTTTCTGTTTTGATTTTCCACTTTATGTGCTCCTTTCTTCTCTTTTCTTCTCCTCTTAGTCGTACTGTGTTCTCTCTCTTTCCTTGCGCTTATATTGTGTTCCATGTGGCGCGTTCGTTCTTCCTGCCTCCTGCTTCGATCGCTGCTGGATGCGCGATCGCGCCGGCATTTCCTTTCTTTCTTCCTGTGCCCCGTGTTATTACAGGGACTCCTCACCTCACGCGCTCTCCTTCGCTCGTTGCCACCATCCCAGCATCTCTCATCACACACATATGACCCGTGGGGCAATTTCTCGGTTTCCTTCTTTTGCCACCCTTCCTCTACCTCTACCCCGTGCACACCGCCACCACCCCTTCTTCGATGGTTGATGGCGGATGCTGCTTTCGCTCCATTTTTCCACCTCACCAGCTTCTTCGGTGCGATCGTTTCGTGCTCGCTGTGTGTGTGTGTGTATGTGCGTGTGTATGTGTTTACGTTACGTTCTTCGGCCTGGCCTGGTCAGGGCTCGGGACCGGCCCCGGGGCCAGGTTTGTAATCTTGCATTCCTCGTTCCTTCTCCCCATCGTTTCCCCAAAACGCGCAGCCGCGAGACGCAGGAGAAGAGAAGACAACCATTAGAGAGGAGTGCGGGCATCCAGGAAATGGTTTCTCCGCCTCCCGGTTCCCCCAAACCACTCTTCTCTTCTCCACCGAGACGATTCTACAATCGAAAGGTGATGGTGAGGTGAGTGAAAGATCCTGACGTCTTCTCTCGCGCCCGTGAGGTGTAGTGGTGGTGGTGGTGGTGTAGGTAGGGGGATGTTGGGGGTCGGTCGTTTCCTCTTGGATGCTCTTGGGATTTTTGTGTTTTTTAACCACCTCACCTTCCCCTCACCGCAAGCCTTCTGCTCTCGGGAGATGTTGGAGCTTCTTTTCTCCCGGAATTCCTTTGCGCCGCTGGCCGATTCCGTTCGCTGCACACACTACGGAGGCAACCACCACCCCTCCTCTCACCTGCTCGAGACGAGAGCTGATCGCCCCCCCCCCCCCCCCCCCCCCCCCACTCTCCTTATGTTAAGTGAAATTGTTCATCGATCTTTTTCGAACTTCTATTCGGTTACGATCGCATGCTAAAATCGTTTTCCCGGTCCCTTACCCCGCCCCTTGCCTAACGTCACTATGATTGATCTTTTTTTTTTGTTTTTCGTTCTTCCCGATCAACGGTTAGAGAAAATGAACAATTTGGTGGTTAGTTATGCTCTCGAAGTGGAAGCATATAGTTTTTACCGAAAACCCGTGAGAGTGTTGTGTGAGGTAACGACCTCCTCTCCCGTTCCGCTGCAGCATTATGTTCTCGAAAATGCTCTAAAAGAAAGAGAGAGAGAGATGAGTCAACACCGCGCGGTATCGCGGTTTTGCTTTGCTTGCGTTTAAAAATCTTTTTTTTATTGCCTTTTACAACGAGCGAATGACCGAAGACGACCCAGCCGCAGCTTAGAAAGTGTTTAAAAATGACTTCTTCGCTCTAAACACATCCAATTAGTCATCTGAGGCTTTGCATCCTTTTTGGTGAACAATCGCCGAAGCGGGGAGTGTCCGATCATCCCCATCATTACATGCTTCATGCGCGTTTTACCTATTTCATCATTAACCGAGCTGCTGGAGAAGATGGTGGTGGTTCCTCTCTTATGTTGGTTGCCCTGGCATTCCCTGGCGCACCATCGTGCGCTCTCTTTCTCCTTCCTGATGATGACCTTTCGAACGAAACGGAATCGTCCAACCCAATCTCGTTCGTTCGTTGCTCCTTTGCTGCAGTACCCAATGTTGTCCCCAATGTTGCGCACTGCTTCGAATTCCACGTCATCGTTAGCGTCGTTGTCGTGGTGTGCGACCGACCGCCGCTGCACAAACATTTCATTTATCGCAAAATGGTCAATTTGATTTCCGTTCGCATAATTTTCCTGCATTTCCTTCCCTGTTTTTTTGCCTCTCTCTCTCTCTTTCTCTGTGTCACCCCTTGATTGATTCCGCTTCGCGCCAAGTTCACTGGCCGCGACATAACGACACCTCACCTCATAGACCCTGGACCCTGGACCGTGGCGGGGGTTTGTTGTGGCATCAGCGAGAATTTAAAGCCTCCGTCAGCAGCTCTCGATGGTTGGCAGTCTTGTTCAATGTTATTTCCCACCCATGCGTGTGTTGTGTGTGTGTTTGATCGTCCTTCCCGTTAGCGCATGAGCTGGTGTACGCGTCTCTGCGTGTATGTGTGCAATTAATAAAATTACAACAATTTCGCTGATTTTGCAGTAAAGGCCGATGGGCACAGCAACGCACTGTGCTACTGCTGGTGCCGGCTGGGAACCAACCACCGCGAGATGCACCAAACATGATGCACACCATTTGTCCGTGTGCCTGTGTGCGCCTGTGGATGTTTGCAACATCGGCCAAAAACCGCTATCAGGCAAATAGTAAAGGAAGAGAGCGAGAGAGGACTGTGCGCGCCGCACAATCGCTTCTGTTTTTTTTTTGCCATTTTCTGTTTTGTTTATTTTGTTGCCCAACAGCGCAGTTCCGCATCGCTTACCGATAGAGTGTGTCGCCTTGGTGAGGGGAAAACATAGTACTTGGTATGTGGGAAGTCATTTAACTTCCACCTTTTTGGGCTCTGCTAGTGCTATTTAAGTCAATCCCTTCGAACATCGGCACTTGACACTTCCTGAGCTTCCTCTCATCAAGCTCTGGTTTGCCTTTTGCGATCTAAAATTTCCGAGAACCGTGCCCGTGGTATGGTGGCTGCTGATTGATTGCGGACTCGGTGACCGAATGGTAATGCCTTGCTTTCGCCGCTTTCGCCCGGGATTGGGCGCCATCTTGTTGTGTCCTCCGTGGTTTGGCTCAAAGTTCAGCTCGATCGCCGCCGCCGCCGCTGTGCTGTGCGGATTTCGTTATCAGCCGATCGGTGAGAGGTTCCCGGCCTTTTTGGCCCCGAGTGGCGAACGGTACTCGACCACAGGATTAGAAGTGTGTGTCACCAACGGTAGCTACAGCTTTTAAGCTCTTTCACCCACACACGCTGATTGGATAAGCCTACGTTGATCTGTAGTACGTTATCATTGTCTCTAAGCCTCACTCACTAATCTGTTGTAGGAGGAGGACTGCCATTTCGGTGTCAGCATGACAATTTTTTTCGTGACAGGAAGAGTAGTATATTCTCCTTCAATTTTTGGTAATCGAAGGTACTTCCGGGAATGAAATACAGAAGGGAGGGGGGTGGGGGGAGGGGGGCCTTAGGGTACCGCGAATTGAGTTCGTCGTGCGGTTGTAGCGTGTATCATCGGAAGAGAAGTTGCTGGAGTTGTTGCAGTCGTTTGCTCATCTTATCAGCCTGCTGTTATCAGCTTCCGTATTGTGTTCGCCTCTCTCTCCTCAGGGTCTGCACCGGCGGCTGCGGGGTGGTTGAAAGAGAGAGAGAGAGAGAGAGAGAGAGAGAGAGAGGGGTTAAGCGACGATTTGGAGTTGGTGTGAGTGCGCCGAGAGCCACACCTGCTGTACTCCACCTGCTTCCGCCACTCCACCAGGCCTCTCGAGTGTTATCTTATCACCAGGCAACAGATAGATATACTCTATGTACATCCGTCATCCACGTCTCTGGGACCGATCGGGAGGAAGGGCTTGAAGAGGCCGAGTGCATTTCGCCAACTCGTAGCCACCGATGGTTGCTTGGATTTAGCCAGCGGAACTGTTATACTACCCCGGATGACAGTTTCAAGCGCGCGCGTTTATGCTTATCAGCTCGGCTGCTGGAATACTTAACTTTCTCGCCACGATGCACGACTACCGATCATCGCGGTTTGGTGGATGGTTTGTGGTGTTTGGAGAAAGAGATAAAGGTTACTGACATCGGGACGCCAGGGCTGGTCTGGCTATTATCTCTTATTCTTGCTGTAACCCTCCATTATCTGCTCGTTCGCTTTCAGAGAACGTCAGAGAACACGTAGCGCGGGGTTCAAAAGGGGGGGGGGGGCTCCATCAACAAAAAAGGGAAAGATCATTCTGGTTTGGGTTTTCGTTTTTTGTTTTTTTTTCTTCTTCTTCAGTGTTTTGTTCTGGGCGATTCTAGCTCTGCTACTCTGCGCTGGAGGTGGACGAGAAAAGCTTTCAAACTTGCGGCAGATGATTACAGGGAGAAAGGCCGATCGCGAAGATTCAGCCTGCCCCACCCCCCGTTCCCCTGCTTTTGTGCTAGTGTTCTCGTGTGTTTAGAACGAGCTCCACCAGCATCCCATCCGTGGGGCTGAAAGGGGGAGGGGGTAAAATCTCTTTAAATGATCTCGTGGATGCTGGTGCTGCTGCCTCCCAACTCTTCCCTCCTAATCACTTAATGTTCTGTAGCGAGCTGAAACCAATTTAACGATTGGGGGGCACGGTTGTTGCACGGCAGCGACCGAAGCTGCAAAAGGGAAATCCCTTGTTACACTCGTAATTAGGAAGCTTTCAAGCGTAACTCAGCGACGGTGGCGCAAGGGGCTGTGCCGCGGGCAAACGAGCTTCTAGTTTCGATCTCCGTCTTCGGATCTCCTGCTATCCGCTCTGTTGTGCCTACACGTGCCCTCCCGAAAACTGTATGTAAGATGCGCAGGAGGAGGAGCAAAAAGATCCAAGAAACTGCTTCTACTCTTTCTCCCTCTCCCCTGTTCGATAAGACCTTCAAACGGCGCGTGGCTTCGACTTCTTCCTCGTCGTGTGCTCCCATGGATGGATGGCGCGCACCACCTGATCGTCGTCTATCGAGGGGCGCGCGCGCGCTTCCTTCACGATAAATTCCCTCACGTAGCCCTCAGGTGCGGTCACAGGCAAGGATGGGGGTACCATACGCAGTATCATGAGTAATTCGATGCAGGAAAAGAAGGGTTTCATCGTCACCGTCACCGGGGAGTGTTTTGTCACGTACCACCACTGGTGGTCACCGCACCAATCACAACAACAGCAACGCCACATGGCGTGTGCGTGTGTTCGAACTGTTCGAGGAAATAGATATAACACTTTGCTTGCTCCGCATATAGTATGTGTGCCCGAAATGATAAGACGCTGCGTCCGCATGCTACTCCGAGATTCGGCTGACGGTTCGGTGCGTCATTCTTTGCTCTCTCTCTCTCTGGTGTGTGCGCTCTGCTGATGACGGTGTAGCCCATCTCGAGAGCGCCACTCGCAAGCACACGCGTCGATGTACTAAGTCGAGGTCTCGCTCTTGCGCCCAGCTTCCTATGATTAGATTTACGACAAGCCAACAAACGTTGATGTTGGTGGAGCTAGCAGCTAGAGAGAGAGACAGAGAGAAGAGAGAAAGAGAGTACTTTAGAAGCATCACGCAGTTCAATAGCCTGGCCCGAAATTCACCTTGTCGTCGTCGTCGTCGTTAGTTGTCTGCTGCATCTCGTCAAACGATCGATCGATCGATCACACACTACGACAACGCGTCCGGGATAACGGTTCGCTCGGTGTGTGCGTGTCTCGGAGGCCCCAAGGACACCCGGCAAACCGCCACCTCGTGTCGTGTGGATGTCTCGATCGCTGTTGGCACGCTACGGTGCGTCGTGATAAAGCAATTTGATCCCGCTGTTGTGTGTGGAGGGCGGCTGGGGCTGTGTGTTCCGTTTCGCTAAAGTGTCGCGACGCCACCACCGCACTACCCGGGGGATCGATCTTGTGGTCCACTATAGGAAGCTGCCTGTAGAGAGGCACGTTTGTACAGTTATCGCGTTAACGGCCAACCAACCAGCAGTAGCACACACACACGCGCACGCGCCTTGCGCCAGCAAGCGAGCGAACGGTCACATTACGATTACTTCCTGCTTTGCGTCGCCGTGCTACTGATGGTGGTCGACGGATCGCGCGCGCGTGTGTGTGTGTGTGTAGCTGCAAACCGGCGCTAGATCGTCTAAGAAAACAGGTTTCGAGTGAGTCGCGCACCCCCTTCGTACATTCGCGAGTTCTTACCGCTTGCCATCGTCATCGTCGTCAATCAGTGAGTAAAGTGTTCTGTTGCTCTTGCTGCTGCTGCTGCTGCTGCTGCCAGACGGATAACCGGATATTTGGGTAGTTCCTACAATGGATCGAGGGGTTTTTTGGATTATAAATCGTGATCTCTCCAGCACCAGACACACAGACACACACATACGGGCGCATGCGCGCGGCATTCCCGTGATAGGGTTTCTGTGTTTACTTTTGTGACCTCGAGCGAGCCGCACACCATGGATGCACACGCTACTGCTGCTGCTGCTGGTGCTGCTGATTAGAGAGTTTTGTGGGAAAACACGGAACTAATGGGCCGACCAGCGTGCCACTGTAATGCAATATTGGTTTGGTCGTCGTCGACGCGCTTGTCGCTCTTGGTTTGTTGTTTTTGTTTGCTTAACCCCGCCGCTTTTCGTTCTAATCAACCGATCGTCAAGCGCGCCTCGTGGCGTCCACATTTCCGCATTCATCGTCCGTTTTTCGGAATTCGATGAGAAACACGAGCATCTCACCGAAGCTCATCTCGCTGCGAGCGCCACTTCATCGCCTACCTGGTTTCAATTTACAATTTTCTGCGCTTGACGGCAGCGATCGTAGCAGGCAACAGGAACCACCAAGTACAAGCACATCGCAGCAACAATCGAGAGGAAGTTGCACTTCTTTCGGGGCAGACATGCATCATCATCATCATCATTACACACATTGTGGGTCATTTGGAATGTTCAATCTTCTTCCAATGTTGGTTTCGGTTTCATTTGGTGGAAAATAATGATTTATTTCACCTTGGGCAGAGGGCGGACGAAGAAGGTAGCCTAGAACTTCATTTTAACCTCTTAGCAAACGTCAAAACACGCTAAATGGATCTTTGGGACCAAATTGGCGCAAAAACTTGACTTCATCCAACCGCGAACCGTGAATTGTGGTTCTGGCCGAATGGCCATCTACACCACCTTCTCTGGGCCGTGTGTGTGTGTGTGTGCTTCGGTTGCTTGTTGCGCTTCCCATTCGAAGGCGATGAATTATGGAACGTGCCGCCGTCGTCGTCGTCGTCGTCATCGTCGTGCCTCGGCCGCGTTCAACTTCCGTCTCCGTCTATACTCCCGGAAATGCATTTCGCGCAACCTACATTCGCGTGTGCGCGCGAGGGAGAAACATGCTAATTTATTTATGCTAATCATTCGCTAAACCCTTTTTCCTCCCGTTGAGAGTGGGTGTCGCCTGTACTTCCTGAGTGTATAGTGGTGTATGTGGCTTATGGCGTTTGGCGCGCGAGAAGAGAAAGGGCCGAGGGTAGATGATCTGCTCTGTACCAGCCTCCCCCCCCCTCCGCCCCGGGTGCGAGACTAAATGCCCTGCTGTGAGTGTAACGAGTCGACTTACTGTCGTCAGTTCGTGCCAAGACTTTAAACTGCTCGTGAATCATTTGGACTTTCCCGTCCGTCGTCGTCGTCGTCGTCGTCCGTTTCGAGTTCTTGACCAGCCCTTCCGACCAACGGACCAGTCACAACCCCACCACAACCCTGCCCGTTGGAACTTCCGATTACATTTTGCGGTTTGAGAAATGTGCCTCTCCCTTTCTAGCGTGCTGCTATACACGAGCGCATTCACCATCCTCTCTCACACCCGCTAAACCGCCTGTAGCAGCATGTCAGGGAGGGTATTCCGGCCTATATGGCTTCTGCTGCTCCGTCAAGAAGGAACCGTGTGGTGGTTGTGGCGGCGAGAAGTGCAGACGAGCGGGGTGCACAGACAGGAAGCCTCGGTTTGAGAAGCGATGGAAGCAGCAAACACACGCTGGCGCTATTTATAACAACCTCACACAGAGTACGGACCGACCGCGCGCGCTTTGGTCGATTGCTCGACGGCGACGACGACGACGAATCATATTTCCGCGTCGCTCGCGAATCTTGCTTCTTGCTTGCGTGTGCTTCCTGTTCTCTCCCTCTCTCTCTGTCCCCTTTCACCGGAACACGCGCATCGCTGGTATACCCCCGGGGGGGGACACTATTCCTATTGGCATCATACGGCATCGGCCTGAAGTGTGGTGTGTAGCCAGGTAGTTCCCTCCGTTTCTCGTGATGAGACCAGGCACCATTGAAGAAGCACCTCGAAACGCGTCGGTGTATCGTCCTTCAACCTTGGTTGGAGCGTGCACCCGACCCCTACCCAGGAATTCATAATTCCGTGGCCGCTCCGGCGGTGGCGGTCTAAAAGACTGACAAGAAGTGAATGTTAGATGCAAAAATTAAATTAAAAAAATAATAATAAAGCAACAACCAGCGCCTGGCGCTGCTGTAAGGACTTTGGACGCGAGAAGAGGTCGCAGTAATTAATTCGTCCACATTCGTTGTCGTCCTCACCCCATCGTCGTTGTCACTGGCACGGAAGTGAAGAGATTCCGTTCCCTTTTGCTCCCCTAGACTGGCGGTGGCGGGCTGTTGCATTCGGTTTTTTACATTCGCCAGAACACCATGTTGCACTCTCAATTCCGCGGTCTAGTAGAGGATGTAACTGAGAAGAAAAGGATTTGCACTCATTAAGAATGGGGGTGTAATCGGTCGCGCTGCTGTGGGGTATATTTCTTAAGGGCTTTCCACTTGTCGCCTGGCCTGACGTGTATCTTCTCTTTCGCTATCAGTTTGCTTAATTACACGCCGCCCATTCCCACTCGCAGAAGGTGGTCGAGCGCGTGAAAGGTGAACTCATTAGGGTCTAGGACTTTTCGTATTAAGAACCGCGTGTTGCGACAATTTTCTAATTTTGTATCCCATAATTATCTCCTCCTTTCCTGCAGGACGCACGCCGCCGCCGTCAGCAGCGCGTACGACGCTCATGGAGTATCAACGAGTCTAGAGCAATCCCACGTCCAAGTTGGTAAGTTTTTGTCCTCAAGAGATTCTTATTTTGCATACAGAACTACTTCTAGTTGAGCTTAACACCAGTCTCCATGACCGATAGATGGCGCTAGACGTCTTATCCGTCAAACTTAAGGACTCGTTTGACAGCTGTCAAAATTATAAATAACTCCTCGTCTTGAGGAATGTCTTCCGTGCACTATACCGGAAACCATATTTATCTGGTCAAAATGGTGGGACAAATAATTAATCAAATGCAGGCTCGCCGAATGGTACCATTTTCCTCACACAAAGATCCAACTATCAGTTCCTTCTTCTGCTTCTTCTGCTGCTGTCTTCGCGGTTAGTCTGGCCCCAAAAAACCATATCCAACGAAACACTTCCGCACGCGCATACTCAAACCATGGCGCAACGGTTTCGCGAGGAACCGCGAAACGACATTTCGATCTTTTGTAGCCGCAGCGGCAGGCACGGCAGGTCCGACTCAACCGGTCCACCACCGACAACGGCCCACGTGCATTATTCACGCTGTTTGGCACTTCCGCCTGCGCGAGTAGCAGGTGTACAAGGAGGGATGGGAACGGGGGGAGTGATGACGAACGGCTGCGACCGACCGACCGACCGCGGGCGCCCAAGTCAAACTTCCCGTTTTCGCAATCGACGTTCGCGGGGATGTGTATAGGAAACGACGACGACGACCAAACGCGTATTGTGGCGATGTGTCCAACCACTAATTGGGTTTATTGTGACGTTTTTTGTCTCTCTATCTTTCTCACTCTTTCGCTCTCTTGGGGTAGGGATTTTGGTTTGTTTTTTGCAAAGTTCCTCCGTTAACCTAAGGTGGCAGAGTGTAGTACTCGCGCCAGCACGTCGTACCTCGTTCAAGGTCGTTCTTGGAGCGCCGCCATGACGGATGGAGAGAGAGACAGAGAGAGTTACAAGTAGTAATACCTTCTTCCTAGCTGGACCTTTGACTTGACCGTAGTGTCTCTAAACAATTCCACAGTTCGGATTGTGAGCTCCGGTTCCATTAGTGTAACTGTTCTCCTCGAAGATCGACTTAAAGGTGAGGAACGTTCCCTGCATTCCTTCGGCTCACCACCGCGATCAAACGGTGTGTATCAACGTAAGTGTGCGTCGTCTTGGTCGTCGTCGGCACAACAAAGCAAACAATTGGGACGCAAAAAAAAGAGAGAGAGAGACACGGAACACGAACCGTAAGTGTATGGTGACTGTTGTCCGCACACAAGTGTCTCTAGGGGTTACATCAGCTCCGTTCGTTGCGCGACCTCACGGACACACACTGAACCGACGGCGCGGCGGCGCCAACCACCAACCCATTCTCCTGTCCGTCTTCCACCATCGCGATCTTGCGTCGCGCGTCTTGTGTCGCGCGCTGGGGTATGAATGTACCGTTTTGTTAATGCGTTCGCTACTCCCCACCATGACCGCTGTCGTGGTCGTTTACTTCCGGATACGGTACCGGCGTTGCTGCTTTGCATGCTCCATTCCCCCCGCTACTTCCAAGCTCCATGCTTTCCGTTTTCCTTGTTCCGGGCGAACCCATCACCGGAAGCGAAGCGAGTAAGCGACGACGACGACGATCGATCGTGGCGCACGTTGCGACCTTCACCCGTCGCGACGTCGTCTCCGTACCCGGATGATGATGATGATGATGAGAATGTACCTGATGAACCCAACTCCACCACCACAAACGGGGCCGATCAATTGACGTCGTCAGTATCCGGAGTAATCCGATTACAGCGAATGGCCAGAATTCTCGGACTCGCGACCTCGTTTCCGGGTGGTCATCGCTGTTGGCGATTTCCCGGGTTCGCGTTCGCGGGACATTTGTGGCGACATTTCCGGACCCGTTTTTTTTGTGTGTCTTTGTGTCCCATGCCGGACGTGCGCATCGCGTGCAACCGGAAGGAGAATCCAAGCGAAACGAAATGAGATTCGCTTTTCTCATTTCCGGGCACCACCACCAACGTTCTGCTTTTCCTCCTTTATCCCTCCATTTGCTTCCGGAATCGGGATTTTATTTTGCTATTTCCTCTCCCTCTCTCTGTGACTGTCAATCGATCTCTGGCTGTCCTGTTTGTGTGGCTATGTGCATGGTAGTAATCGCGAATGCACCACACACGACGCCGATGATGATGATGATGTGCGTTATGGCGGGGGAGGGTTGGGCTGTGGGTGGTTATCGATTTTCTAACCTCACTTCCGGGCCACCATCGGGTATCGTTATCATCGCAGAACTGCTCGTTGAGGATGGGGTGATGGGTTGTCCATTAGTGTGATAACAGTTCCGGTGCACACATTTCCGACATTTGCGATCCCCCCGGTACGCGGGGATTGATTAACTAGAACCGGAAGTGGTGGCAGAAGCACTATAAATAGACAATCACGATGGAGCCTGCAGCGCGGACCATCACTGCACCATCCGGAGAGCAGGAGGAAAATCAGAAAACCATCGGAGTAAGCTGGTGCAAAAAAGTCCGCTCCACGTTCGCTGCTGCTGCTGCTGCTGCTGGAGGCCATACGAGAAAAGGATGGTTGGAAATATGAAAATTCATTTTCATATCCCTCCGATTTTTCCGCATTTTTTTCTGTTGCTTCACACACACACACACACACACAGTCATTCGCGCTAGCCAACTCTGGGGGGCGAGCTTAATTTAAAATTTTACAGCTAAATAGAGAGAGAGGCAAAGAGAGAGAAAAAGGGAGAGGCTGGAAAGGATCGAAATACAAAACAATACCCCACTGCACACACACATACACACACATGGTGTGCTTACCACATATTGTGCCTCGGATGCAGGCAACAGCAGCAACAGCAGCGCTTGGCCATCATATCATCCAGAGGCTACTTGTGCGCGATGCAGTTGCATTTCACGCCATGACGAGTGCTCCATGTGGCTGTACATGCATTCATGCATACGCGTGTGTGTGTGTGTGTGTGTGTGTGTGTGCATACGGTTGGGTGGTAGTGGGTGGTTAGGTTGTGTTGCTTTGTTTTGTTTATTTATTCAACCACCCAACCCCCGCGCGTTGCTCTCTCTCTCTCTTCCAATCCGGCGATGAGTTATAGTGGAACACAAAATGCACTTCCGCTTCGTGGACAAGAAACAGGAGGACTTCACGAGGAGGAAAGGAGCAAAAGGGGGGGTAATGTGTTGATTTTTTGTTCTGAAAATCGATGAGCATAATGCTCCAACTGGTGTGGTGGCCATGATGATGGCTCGTTGGTTGAAGAACGAGGCGGTGGAAGGTAAGGTGGAGATGCTCTTCCCCCACCCGCTCGCTCTTCAGCGATGCATTCCCGGTGATCCTTGGGTCCGGTTTCCATTTCCTGTGTTTCGGTTCGTTTCCTTCCTCTTCCCCGGGGGGCGCGCACTCCCGGCACCCCGCCACCCTCTCCAAGCGGCTGCAGCATTCATCTGGAGTGGTTGGAGTGAACTGTGGATCTGGGGATGTGTCGGTCGGACATCCCCTTCGCTTCATTTTAGCCTCATTCCGTGTTTCCGATTCTCGCACCAACTACTGCTGCTGCTGCCCATTCCTCCCGTCCCCTTGAAGACCTCCCCAGCACACGACGGGGTGGCAAATTGGCAAAAAGGGTGAATTTGATTTTCACGAACTCCCGAGCCCCAAAACGAAAAGCGAATATTTATTGGAGGGTTTTTGTGGGGGACGGTTGATGAAGATAGGGAGAGGCGTAAGGGGGAGGGAAGTAATATCCGGCTGCACTTTTTCCTTGTGACCACCGGGAATGGCGTCTGCATGGCCAGTAGTGGATTCGATCGTGGTCGTCGTCGCTCGTCTCTTGCTATAAATTGAGGAAATTGATTTTTGATCTTGACGACTCTCGGATGGCGGGACTGCGCCTTGGTTATCTCTCCCTCTCTCTCTCTTTGTCTCTCCTTTTGCCATCTTTTGGACATTCCACAGACCGAACAGGAGGTGGTGACCACAGATAGCAATCTGCTCTCCGTGCTCCGAAAATATCGAAAAACGCGCGCGCCAACGCCAACCAACTTCCTGCGCTCTTCTCGCTTCTCATTCGCGGTCATTCCGATGTCTCGAACGGCGGACAGGAAAGCACTCCGAAATGAGGACAGATCGCCTGAAACCATTCGCCCCTCCGTCTGCGTGTGTGTGTGTGTGTGTGTGTGTGTGTGTCTGTGCGTGTTGATTGCATTAATTAGAAGGCATCCGAGCGAGTTTTCGAAAAATGCCAATTCCCCCAATCCCTTTTGGTGCGCCCGTGTCCGCTCCGTGACCACGAACAGGGGGCCCAAGGGGGAACACACACACACACACAGCGAGGTGCAGGGAAAGGTCCGTTCGAAATTGAAATATTAACTTTTATTTGCCATTTCCGGTGCACACAGCATGGCGGACAACGCCGTGGCCTGACCTCGAGAATCTGTTCGAGAAGCTAAGGCGGGTGCGGTGCGGAGGAGGGGCTGTGTTGGGGTGTCGACCGAACGCGGCCGGTTCGTTCGACAGCGTCTTCCGGCCTATTAATTGCCGGCTGGCGGGCTGGCTGGCTGGTGCGCGCTCTCTGTCCCGGTTCTTCGTCGCGACCTGCGTGGCAGTGGCGAGTGAAAGGAAAGGCATGTAGGTCCTCGCCATTGGGTCGCTTCGAGATTTATCTTCCATCCGGTATGTGTGTCCGTGTGTGTGTGTGTGTGTGTGTGTGTGGTTGTGAAATTCCCCGGATGCTGCACCACACTATAGCACCACCACCCCACGGCCATTAATTACGCTCCGAAACTGAACGGATTCGAGTTCCTGCTGCTCGTTTGCACATTCCGGAGTGACCACCCGCACGTCTGTTTGTTTACAAAACATACGGCTGGCTGGCTGGCTGGTTGGCTGCCACTCCTCAGGCAACTCCCTCGTCGAGTGCGGGTGTTTCCTCCGGATCGTAATTACCCTTTCCTCCTCTGATAGGTTGAAGGTCGCCGTTACTGAGATTAGGGGAAAGCGTCTCACGCACGTGAGCTGTTCTGTCAAATGAGACGAAAAAGGATATCTTTTTAGTAGTATCTAAACAGGCCATTGACAAACGCTCACCACTAGAGTGAGAAACAAATGTCAAGTCGATCATAGTCGCCATCGTGATCGATCGTGCGTAATCGAGGTTACGTGACTCAGAAAAAACGGCGGAACACCGCGGCACCATTACGGCTGGAACCGGAATGTGTGCTCGCCCGGCATGTGTGCGTTCGTGCATGCGTGCGTTCGTGCGTGGGTTGCTTACTCTGTCATACCGTCGCCGCCGCGCACCGGTTCCATCGGTCGACCGGCCGTTGGAAGAGAAAGAAAAAGGAGAAAGATTGGAGAGAGAAGGGTCCGGACCAGCTGGCGACTTGGTTACTTAATCGTGTTATATGAATTTTAAAGTTTGACCGACATTTTACCGTCCGGCCAATGTCTCTACCCCTCTCTCTCTCTCTCTCTAAAGATGGTAGTTATCAAACCCCATCACCACCACCAGCGCTACCACTGTCATAACCCGGCATCATCGTCGACACAGTTCCCCCCGAGCGGAACTGAGTGAAAGACTGCGCGTGTCGTGTGTGTGTGTGCGTTGCGATGACGCAACTGGAAGGCTTACGAGCACTCTCTTTCTCTCTCCCACCCTCTCTCTCTTTTTCTATCTGTCTGCCGGTCTGTTGCATTTAGCGGTGATGTCTTACAGCCTGTGCCGGCAGTGGCGTAACGTTTGTCGCGGGTCGCTTGATGGCTTTATAGTACTCTCCACAGCCTGCAGTCTGCCAGTCAGTCAGTCAGTCAGTCAGCTATCCAGCCCGTTATCATTCGTTCGGTTGACAGCAGCAGCTCACTTCCTCTGTCTCTCTCTCTCTCCTCGGATCTTCGTGATGCAACGGCGCGGCAGAGTTAAGGCGATCGTCGGTGATGTCAGCATCTCGATCTTTGTAGGGGCTCCTTCTCTCTAAGTCATTGGATATGGAGTTGATCGTTGATCGAGATGGATCGATGACGTCACTAGAGCATTTCAGTGCATCGATCAAGGATCGATCCGCCAAAAACCAGCGTCACCGATCGCGATCATACCCAGCATCCATTTCCTGGTGTGTGTGTGTGTGAGGGGGTGTGCGTGTTAGCCGTTGTTACGTCACGCCCGCTGACCAGCGTACCGTTCTATGGGAACCAAATCGCATCAGCTTGACCCCTCTCTCTCTCTCTGTCTCTCTCGAGCGCTGCTCCTAATCCTTCCTTTCACGTCCATCGAAGATGCCTCTCCAAAGGTGGGATGGGGGGCCAGAGTGAGCGAGCACCGTCCTCTCCCCACGAAAAAGAGAGAGAGAGAGAGCAAGAGAGAGCAAGAGAGAGAGAGAGGGAAGAGATGGATCCGGATCCAGCGTGCGCGCGAGATTTACCGCGAGACCGCAACGTAGCGAAGCGAACGGGCCATTACCATTTAGCCGGAGGCTGGTTCCCTTCTCCCTTCTCTTGTCTTGTCTCTCTCTCTCTCTCTCTCTCTCTCTCTCTCTCTCTCTCTCTCTCTTCTTTTACTAAGTAGTTACCGCACCCTTCCTTCCAGGTGTTGGAACGCGTGAATCTGTTTCCTTTCCTCTAAATCACTCCGGGCATACCGAGCTCGTCGTCGTCGTCGTCGTCTTGCCCTCCCTCTCCTCCTCCCTCTTCGAGCTCACACGCTAAGCACCATAAGCACCCGCGATCGGCGGCTTAACGAGCTATGCAAATGAGATGAGAATGAGAAACAGCAGCCAGCAACAGTCGTGTATAGTGTGTAGAGGAGGCAGCAAATCGTTTTGAGGAAGTCGTCGTCGTCGTCGTCAGAGTTACCGTCGCCGGTTTCAACCTTCCTTTCCACCCTAAATAAAAAAAAACCACAAACCCTAAACACATTGGCACGATCTTAGCCGCTTAGCCGCAGCAGCCCATATTCGCGCTCTGTTTAGTCGAATTAGTCGAATGATCGCGGGGTTGGCTCTGGCTAGAGCGTATCTCCTCGCGGTCGCGGAAGTCGCGTATCGCGATTCGCGATAGGTGAGACGGAGAGAGGATCGTTCTAGGAAGTCGTATGGTGATGGCTTTCGTCGGTGGAATGGCGTGTGGAAAATTCAAAACCGTACACTAAACACACGCAGGCGGGATAAATATTCATTCGCGCTGGTGGTGCTGCGGGGAGTCGCAGCAAGAGGAAGACGCACGAACGAGAGGATGCTGCGTAGTAGAAGACGGGGACCCCCGAACAGCCGAAACCTGTAAGGTAGTTTTGTTGCTGCGCGAGTGTCTATAATATCAATTAGATTCGAGCTGGTTAGCTTCGTTTCCTCTTTTGCAACTTCCTGTCCTCATCTTGGCCACCGGAGGAGTTGCCGGGGGAGAGGCGAAGTCAATAACAACAAATAACGCGATCTCGACCCGGTACTGGTCGGAGATTTACAATAATTGAGATTCTGGGCCAAAACAAACCATATCCTAGCCGGATATATACGCAAGCTGCGATGTTCCGATCCGGGCATTTTATGTTGGCGATCGTCAAGTTCTTCGCGATCGATCTTAAGGTAGACTTGGACCAAAATTCTGCTGCTGCTTCAAGTGCTGCTTGGAAACAGTGCTCTTGAAGGAACCCCTACCTTGAACACGTCTGTGACCCGCGGCGTGTAGCGTTTCTGTTTAGCATTTTTTTTGTAAATATTCATTCCCGAGAGCACTATACAAGCGCCATCATCGCGATCGGCCTCTCGTGTGTGTGTGTGTGCCTTGGTTCAGAACGTCTTCTTGGGGCCGCTGGGGGCGCTGCTCCAGTTGTACTGCTGCTCCTTCTCCTGCATGGACTGTAATGACTTCCTTTTCACGCTCTACGATCGTCGGAGCGCGATCACTGCTTCCTTTTGCGCGTTAATTACACAAAAAATCCCGTTGCCTCCCGCTGATCTTGGGACACGGTGAAGACCCCGAGAAGTCCCGAGAAGTCCCGGTTAAAAAGGAAGGGCCGGGGGATTCCCTCGTAAATCGATCGAACGGGAGAGAGGATCGTTCATTATCGATTAATGACAGTTTGTCGATGCTGCCTGTTAGGGTTGGCCCTCACTCATCATCATCATCATCATCATCATCAGCAGCAGCATCAGAAGACTCTACGTTGGTTCGATCGTGCCCCATCGCGACGATATCCGGGCCGTTACAATCTGGTGTCCGTTGTTGTGGAAAATTCAAATTACAATCCGCTATAAAACGATCGCCACTTTCCTCTGCTGGCTGGTTCACCGGAAAACCCCTTCTGCCACCTCTCTCTCTCTCTCTGCGCGCCAGATCGTCCTCTTCCTTCTTGCTTAACGAGAATAACTTCATTCCTTGCTGCTGCTGCTGCTGCTGATGATGATGATGCCGGAGACACACAGAAGCGAGATAAGATTTGTTCTTTGTTCCACTCTGTCTGCTGCTGCTGCTTCTCTCCACCTCAGAAGTGGCGCATAACGAGATTTTGAGAAAAGAAAAATAAAATAATTATAACAAGCGACAAGCCGTGGCCGAGACACAGAAGACACACAGTCAGGGATAAAGGGGGAGGGTGGCGAGATGAAGAAGAAGGGCGGTAGAGGATCGTTCCTGTTCCAGCGTTCTGCTGTGTGCCAGCGACAAGCACCGGCTAGGAACTTTATTTATAATATCATCTTAGTTTCCGTTTAAACCGGTTGTGACTGACTGACTGACCGGAGCGGAATCTGTGTTCACCTCTCCCCCTCTTTCCCTACCTCTCAACACCCATTCCAACTCCCCCCTTTATGCTCCATCCTTATCACTCTGTTTCTTCTGCTCGTTTCTCGCCGCTCACGGCATACCTAATTGCCCTCCAGCCGTGATGGCGGAAGTGTGTGTGTGTGTGCGCGCGCGAGAAGGATGCGAGAAAGAGGCCGATCCGTAGACATGGACCCCTTGGCCGGTCGGTCGGTCGTCCGATACGGTCGGGTCGACCTGGCAGATCTCGGTCGTGTTCTCACATATCCTCCGCATGGTGCGCTCCTGGTTGTGTTGCTGCTTCGAAGCGCCAACACTTAATTTGTGTGTCCGCTAGAATGAGAAGCTGCTGCTGCTGCTGCGGCTGCTGTTGCTGTTGGGGCCTCCTCCGTTCGGTCGGTTTCTTCCCATTTCTCATCCATCCTGCTGCTCCCGGAGAGGGGCAGCGTGCGAGGTAAACAGGAAAGAACACACTTAATAAAGGAAAACACAAAATTAACACAAACCTGACGCGCATCGCCCTAGGCGCTCCCGCAAAGAGGAGAAGCCAGGTGTGGAGGGAGGGAGGGGGCAGGGGGACTGCTTTATTATCCCGCGTTCCGCCGATGGGGGTTTGGTCGCGCCAGAGGAGGAAGCGCAGCTTTGAAAGCTTTCATCTCGCTTCATCTGCTTCCTCCCTCAGGGGAGCTGCTGGGAGGGAGCATTCCTGAGGTGTGGACCTTAGGAAGGAGTAGTAACCGTGCGCCGGGAGAGAATAGAAACTAATAAAATGAGACAGCGCTCGTCCGATAGCCCAGCAGCAGCAGCAGCACCGTTGGGTCACCGTCTTGACAGCTGCGGGACCTGTTGCGACGCTCTGCAGAAGAGAAGAAGCTTCTCTCGATCTTTCGTCTTCGTACAGAGCGCGCTTCTGTAGCTGCCGGTTATACACGGATCAGCACATGTTGCCCTAAAGGACCCCTAAGAACTAGGAGGAGGTCGCTCGGCTTCTACTCTGCATCGAATGCTCGAACGATCGCCCTTAAGGATGTTCCACTTCACTTCTGGTGTCCAGATTTTTACGATTCGGTACCGGTCATGGAATTTGTGGTCTGTTCGTTTTCCGCATCTCTTCCGCTCGAAATCAACGTCTTCGACGACGACGACGACGACGAAGACGATGGATTCCTGGTCACAAAATGAAAGGAACCTAGCACCGACCGAGCCAGACCGACCATAATTCCTTTTACGCCCTCCGGCCAGGAAATACAACTCCAGTCCCCAGAGTCTCTCTCTTGCTATCTCTCTCTCTCCGTTTTCTGTTCGGTCGATAACACTGACCCTTCCTTCTGTGGGAATAACCGCCCCAGAACGCGACGACGTAGAGGAGAAGAAGAGCGATCCCCAGTACTGCTGATGGTGATTGGTGCAGTCATGGGGTGCAGAGGAATGTGCAAACGCATCGCTTTGCTGTGTGCTCTGGTGTCTGCGTACGCGATCGCGGAGTTGTTGCACTCTCGCCTTTCCGGCAAGAACACCGAGAGAATCAGAAAGAGAGAGAGAGAGAGAGAGAGAGAGAAGAAGATCCCAAAGCACAGTTGTGTATCGAGAGGAAGGCGCATGTGAAAATGCAGGAAGATCAAACATTAAAACCCACTTCCTGATCGTGGTTTTGCGATTGGCGATGGTGCCGGCATGCAACCGGCGACGACGAGAGAACCTCGTGCAGTGGTGATGGCAGCATCCAGGCAAGTGCAACCCTCTTCCACATCACCAAGAAGAAACGGTCGTCTTTCGCTGGTGTGCATAGCGAGAAGACGTCAGACGACTTATGAACTTGCTGTCTAGAGCTTGCTGCCTCTGTAGAGCATCGGCAGCAACATACTTTTATTAATAGAACAGCGCGTGGTTTCACATCATAAACTCGCCAACAGTAACTCCAGAGTGTAGTGCACATTCCATCGCACCAGTGTGCTACTAGAGGATTGTTTATTATTTGGCGTCTAGCGGAGAGCGAAAGCAAATACCGAGGATCCTAGTAACAGACGCCTGATGGTGGTCACCCTTTTGAAGGTTGCATGGCGTCCGGTTTTTGGAGACATTCTGTTGCCATGCTTTTTTAGAGGTTAGGTTTTAATGGTGACTCGTGATGCGCTCGTCCACCAATTTGACATTTCAAATCATTCTCCTCCATATGGTTGCGTCTTGTCTGGGCTGCATGATTCAGCAGTCTAGCCATTTCCTGTATTTATATAGAATGATGGACCTGCTTAGAGCGTAAGAAAAGGGAACAACAGTTTGAAGTTCATAAACATCTCACCGCACCGAGAGCGTCAAGATCAAGTCTTCAAGATCTCGGCGTGATTTGAACTCTTCCGGACAGTCGTAAGGTCTTAGCCAGCATCGACGAACACACAGGCCACGTCTGCACGCGCTCTCTACTGATGCATACAACGACGCGTGACCGATGCACTTGCCTTGTATGGTCTTCTTCCAACCGCATCGCGCATTCCCAGTCGTGTACACCCATGTGGCCACCTTCCTCGTGGCTTGTGGATGAGCAAAATAATTAACGGATTGTGTGCCGAGGCATGGCATATTGCAGAGAAAAGCGCAAGCACACAGGAAATGGCGGATGAACGACACGAAGCGCACAACGATGACGACGACCAAGACGACGACCAAGACGACGACGACGACGACTGGAAGAGCAACACGCATCCCATCGACCTCTTTCTCGATCGCTCGCTTGCGCATCTCTGCCCCTTCTCACGTGTTCCGAACGAACGAAACCCACCCCTTCCATCGGAGTCAGAGGTGGCGGAGGGAAGGGAGAGAAGCATATTTTTATACGTCCCATAAAAAAAATCAATTTCCGCTCAAAACCTGAACCATAGCGGATGTTATTTGAATACATTCTCTTCGGCGGTCTTCCCGGCCCGGCTC
>NC_064874.1:91834401-91881901 GCF_943734745.1 Anopheles darlingi
TCAGTCTCCGAGCGAACTCGGGAAGGCTCCAACTCTCTTTTCGTTTATATTCGTCCCTCATTTTTCTTTTTCGTTTAGTAATCTACTGTAATTGGATGTGTTTCTCTTTAGCGTGTAAGTGTGTTTAGTGATTTTGCGTAGCACTGGTGTACCTTTTAAAAAGAAAAGAAAAAACCACTCCACAATTGGCTTCCATTAGGCAGGATAACAACAACCGAGGATATCAAGAAGGAGAGATATGGGAAGAGATGGACTAGGAACCATCGTGCCAGCTCGGTTGTTTAAAACAATAAGGCAAAACGATTTGAATGTGATGTAAGTGAGGAAGGTTTAGGGTCAGAGCCGATGCTGAGGAAGGTTATTGAGGCAGCACCCCCTTTCGTGTGTGCAGCAAACGGTGAAGGATACTTGGAGTGACTTCTTCCTCTTCTTTTGTTTTGTTCTCCAAACCCACCTCAGCGCCCGTAAGCTAGGATGAATGATATGGAATGATAGTTCTTAAGCTCATGACGAAAATGGGAAATGTTCAAAAATGTACGCTACAAACGGAACAGAGTGTGTGTGTGTGTTCTGTGTGCGTGTGTGTGTGTCAGTGTTTTTCTTCCCTTCTGCTGGTTAAACCTGGAATATGGCCACCGCCACAGCCAATGTCGAATCACTGAACTCTTCCTTGTAGTGCGTGCTCTAGCATATCTAGCTCTTTACTCCGGTACATTGTACATTGACCATCCCCACCCTAGGCGTAAAACACAGGAACACAGGGTTCTATGGAGACTTTCGTTCTTCCTCTTTTTTTGTGTAAATATATATATGAAAGCAACGCTTTAGTTAAACCGAATCATGATTTGCTTGCTGCCTTTTGCATCGTGTTTTTATTCACATCCCTGCCTTTCCGTACGTGTGTTCCACCATTACCTTCCACTCGATGTAGAGAAGATCGGGCTGTTTCATTGTTGAACATGTGTAGCCCTCCCATCGGTCGGTGTGTGTCCAATCTGTGACCTCTCCGTGATGATGTCGTTTTGAGATTCTGTCGTTTTCTAGTTGTACCCCCCTGGGCGGTGAGCGAGAATTGTTAGCCATCGGCGCGGAATGCACTCACAACACAAAACACACAGTTCAAACAATTAATGGTAAGAAATGAATAACAATAAAAGAACATGTAATGCAATCAAAGAACATCGCTCATCCGTTTTATTGTGTTTTATTAATTCCTGGCAAGCTTGTATCTATAGGTCTCTGAGTAATGATTTAAATGTTTACAAAAGTATCTAGCAATCAATGCGTGACTAGACTGCCGCGAATTGTAACCATTAATGAAACTCCCCACCCGGCCAAGCCCGTTGGACTGCAAAAATAACGGAAAAGGCCAAAACCCGGGGAAAAACGCTCAATTTGAATTAGCTCTTTTTCAACTGGTATCTATAAAGCTTCATGAGTCCGTTAACTAGATGGCGCTTGGGTGCTGCTAGTAGTTCAGTGTTTCGGCAGTGATGGCGCTAGTATCGTTTAAATTGTACTCGAGATTTTAGATGATTCGAGCAGAATGTCGACTGCTTGAATGGTAGAAATTTCGAGCTGTCCGATTCTTTAAGTAAGAGGGAGCGAGAAAAAGCATAAGACAGCGTTCCCTACAGGATAAAACGCCAAGTTCCGCGATTGGTTTATGTTTGATTTGGCCGTTTTTTGCTCGATTACATCATACTTTGCACGAAAAACTCAAAATCCCCAAAAAAGGCCCTGGAACAACGAAAAAGGATTCTAAACCCTCGCTGATTTTGCCCTTTGCCACTTTCAATAGCTGGCCAGCAAGGAGACACTGAAGAGGAAGCATTCTCATAGTTTTTGCTAGGGCTGCTTTCAGCTGAAACCGACCGACGACCAAACGAAACGTTTTTGCCTCTGATCTAAACCGATGAATTCGATCCGCAAAGCATCATTTAGGCCAACTTTTCACGCAACGCAGTTTCAACAGTACTGCTTTATTTAGTCAAATCTGCTGCAGCTCAACGCTGGGATGGCTTTCTGGCCATACTTTGACCATACTTTTGTCAACAGTGCATACTTTGGCCAACATGGAGGCGCAAGGTCGGTCATGGCAATTAGGCCATTCGAGATCGCGACGGGGGGATCTCCTCGAGCCACAGTCACAGCTGGATTGGCCACCATTAGGCCAGTATCCCGAAGTATCTAGAGTTCGCAAATCTATATTCTATCTTCTATCCTTTATATAGAGATATTTTATATCTTTATATATCTTCCAACCGAATGACCAACAACGTTCTTCATTCGCCACTACCATTTCGATGACCATTAGTTAGCCTAAGCCATTTTATCGCAATCATTCACGTAATTTTGTAGTACTAGCGAGACATGCCCAAAGTGGTGCCAAGCACCGGCGTTTTGATGAAATTTGGCTTTGCCCCAATGATAAGATGTTGTTCTCTCTCACAGTAGCTAAATACATCGTTGGTCTGAATATTATCATGCATCGGGTGGCATCAAGACACCTCGTCATCATTCAAATCATGGCGAGCATTTGCTATCAGCAGTTGCACACTTAGGTTTTTTGTAGCTTATCATCAACATTGGAACAACAACGTCTATTCTTTCATGAGATAAAGCACATTCGTGAGCTATTCGCAGTTATTAGTGTAGCAGTTGTGTTTCTGCCCTTAACAAAACAAGCTGCGTGATTGTTGTACAAAGTTTTTCTCAGTTATGGATCGTGTTTTTTGGTGCATATTGTTGTCCTTTCTCATTACTTCGACCACCGGTGAATCGAAAGATGGAACTAAAACCAAGAAAAATGCAAATAATAATGCAGCAGAGATATCATCCTTATCGAAAGTTACTTTGGAAATGATCATCTCCAAACAGGATGACATTCTACATCAGATTCAAACGTTACTAAGAGATGTGCAAGAACAACAAAAATTCATAGAAGAAACAAAGGATACTATCTCGGAACAACTGAGCGAATTGAAATCCGAAATAACAACGCAACAAGGCGAAACGAAGAAAAGTCGTAACGCAAACCTAAAACGGATGGGGCAATTAGAACGCGATCATAAGCAGATACGCTCATTGTTAAATATCCATCCCGGATCTTATCGGTCCTGCAGAGATGTGTTCACGAGATCGTCTGGAATGTATAATATCCGTGGAAAGGACGTTTTCGATTCGTTCGTGGCTTATTGTGAACAAGATAAGTATGGTGGAGGTTGGATGGTCATTCAGCATCGCTTCGACGGATCACTCAGCTTCGATCGCAACTGGACGGACTACAGAAATGGGTTTGGTGAAGTCGATGGCGAGTACTGGTTGGGCCTGGAACGTATTCATCAGCTTACAAAAGAACACGATTGCGAGCTGCTGATCGAGATGAAGGACTTCTACAACAACTCCAAATACGCGAAATATTCCTCATTTGCCATCGGCAGCGAAAGCGAGCAGTATAAACTGGCAACTGTGGGAAAGTATACCGGCACGGCGGGCGATTCACTAAAACAACATAAAGGAATGAAGTTTTCGACCCCAGATAGAGATACTGGAGGTAATTGTGCAAAAGTTTGGAGTGGAGGATGGTGGTTCGACCACTGCTATTCATCGTTTCTAAATGGAATATATAGAAATTCTACTACGAAATTGGTTCCAAAAATAGATTGGAACCATTTCAGTGACGATGATGTTAGCTACGGCCTAAGCTACGTTCGTATGATGATACGTCCATAGAATTAACAAACGACGAAACGAAATGCCAAGAAATCATATAATCAAGTTCTACTTTTAACTGCAGAGTTAATAACAAATAAGTTGTATTTTCCATTATCTATGTACCAATATGACCTATTCAAGAATAAAAGCTTTGTGAACAATGTGGACTATAGTAAGCAAATTAATGATAAAGGTTTGATTTAACAAATTAGTGTGAGTAACGAATGCTAAAAGGGTTTGTTATCTTCGCGATCGTACTTTTTTCACTTTGCAAATCATTCGCTCTCGGAGGTGTCTACATGATTCAGTCGGAACGGAGCGTGGATCGACTGTTATCAATCTACCTTTTATATTTAATTTAGTCATCCCGTTTCGTTTCTCGCTTATCTTCTTGTCGCTTGTTCATTTTTAATAGTTCATTTGATTGCGAAGCACTGGGAGAGAATTTTCAACAAACAGTTCAACAAAATAAGATAAAGTGAATTTATTTCGGTTTAAATTGAACCGAGAGAAACAAACAAACTTTTGCTGAAACGAACCTCTTCCACACGTCCACCGATTCTCTTGGGTTCCTTGGATCGATGCTGTTCCATTTCGCCAGCTCATCTGGATCTCTTAGTTGGCAAAGGGGATAAAACGGATGGTCCCATAATCCTTGCACCCAAACGATCCAATATCACTGCCGGACACAGCAATTTATGCATACATTATTGGCATAAATGTTTTATCATCAACCGGCAACCGTGCCCCTACCCCCAAACCCAACAGCACTCCGGGCCGGACCTCAAGGAACCGTTAGCCTGTCCGAACCAAACCCAGAAAAGAATCGAGTGGGAAAGGGAAGGTTTTCGAAATATTTCCAAAAATGAAAAGCGACACATTCACGTGGCGTTCGCATTCGTTTATGGTAAATGATGATGCAGAAGATATCGGAATCTTTTTGGGGGATTTGCTGTCGCAGCAGAACGAACGAAACGATGGGTTCTGAGGGCCTTTACTTGTCGTCATCATGGAGTGAAGGCCCTCGACCCAATAACCCTTCGTGTGGTCACCGCCACTGAGTGGATATGTTTGCAAATTAAGCTGGACATTCTTAAGTTTTCATGATGGCGAAGTGGATTTGATTCGAACCAATCCCCGATTCCCTCCATTGAGCTCCCGAGGATTTCGGGACCATTTTTTCGCCATTTTGCCACCCCTCGGGCCACTGGTCGTGACTGGACAAGCGAGTTACTCCCTCGGCAAGGATCCTAAACTGAAGGTATTGTCTTGAGGGCGAAGGATGACCATTGGGATGATGAAAAATGCGATTAGAATTGTAAAATTTATGCTAATTCCCGGTATCTCGACGACCGCAACCGCAACCACAACCACATCCGAGTTGCTGAGTAAACGATTGTGAAAGGGATGCTACTCCTTGGACTTGGGGTGGCAGCCCGAAAGTCCAGTCCGACCCCATCCTAAGCGATAACAAAAAAAAAAGGGTCAATGCGGGAGGACCGTGGAGGATGTGAAGGATGTTTCATATGAAACATTGGAACCATGTTTGTCCCTTTTTTGGGCGCATTTTTTGGACTGTCGTTTCTCTTCCTCTCTGCAACTGTTGTTTGAATAAACAATACAAATGATATCGAACGACCTCCTCCCGTTGGAGGGTCAATCGGCTAATGTTGCGGATAATAAATGAAGATCGCCCGTTGGCGTGGGACTGGACTGTCCCTTTTTTGCGGGGTGCCCGGAGTGCTTTTATCAAATTTATTTATAAGAAAGATGGATTACTTGCTCAAATCATGAATTTCACATCGAATAATCCGCGTACGAGGGACAACGTTCCGAATGTCTGTGGAACGACGGATTGACATGCGAGTGATCGAATTGGGAAGATGACTTCATGTGTCCTGTCAGTGGATGGATTCTGTAGTTCATTGTTGGTTATTGATAATGAGTGTAGACACAATCGGAAGGGCATGAAACAGGATCTGGCACTAAAAATGGACTTTGCTTTGTGTTGATTATTTCTTTTTTCGTATCAAAATTGCAGGAAATTTCAAGCAACGATGTTAATGTATTCTGTTAGTCGTCTGACTTCAGCATACCGTTTGTAATACAATAGATCAACTTGTTTTCTGACGAAGTTCCATCATTAACTGACAATTTCTTGTCCGAATGTCCATTCTTTCACTCCTTCATTGACAACAACTATGTACAACCCCAAAAACAAAACGTATACACCTTCAATGTCTCTTCAATTGTTAAGGATACCCTTCTCTCGTTAATTAGCATTCATACTCAGCGAATGCATTTGATCTTTCACCTAAACAAACTGCTGTCATAATTGGATCAAAAGAAGAATATCCATTTTATCCAAATTAATGATCGCCGCTGATCGCAAACATAATGGGCGCACGCGTGTGAACACCCGTTTCCCCATGGAAATGGCCACTTTCTGTGCCGCCAAAAACCGGAAGCCAGCCGATGAGCGTCCGATTGGCGTGGCCTGGGTTCTCCTTCGTTCCCCATTGTTTGTGCGCTCACATTCCGTTTTCTTAATCTGTCCAAATGAGGTTTCGACTTTTATGATTACGACCGAACCGAGAAGCCGCGTCGTGGCCACCTCTTTTATGTGTTTCTAATTAGGTTGCGTTTCGGTCGTTGGCGTGCTTGCGACATGCAAATGCCGAAGCTCGTCGTCCGCCGGTGTGTTTTTGGGGCGGCACCGGCACCCTGGGAAATGCCCTCGGCCCGGTCCGGGACTTTTCACTTCATTTTCCCGCGAGACTGCCCGATTCCGGTCCGGGTATGCCGCGGGGAAGAAGAAAATGATCTTCAAGCCGAGGGTCCAATGATCCAATGGTTGGAGTCACGGGGAATTAATTTAATTTTCTTTCCTTTCCTTCGAGACACGCCAACTAAGGGCCAACCGCAACGGTGTGCATCACCGTGGCCTACTCGATGCAAAATGGAGTCCGAATGGTGTTCAGTAGGCTTTGTACCACTCCTTGGCAGGGTGATCGTCGTTGAACCGTTTGAGTAAACAGAACGAACCGGAAATTGAGGTCCCACCGGACAGCCACGGGACCTTTGCCGTTCCTCCGGGATTGGCCATCGAGTGCCCCGGAAAACCGCAAAGGGAATATTAGGAGAAAGCCAATGGCATCGGTGCATCGGTCGCATGCTTTTACGATGATTGGTACCGCTTGGTGTGCGTGTGTGTGTGTGTGTCTTTGGCCTACATACATACGCAGCCGTGAGGACAATTGAGTCCGGAACACAAAAGGCTGACCGAATTATCAAATTAATTTCTTTTATGAAACTGTGTTCGAAGCGTAAACATCGTCGTCGTCGTCGTCTTCGTGGTCGTCGTCTATCCGCCTCCACCGGTGCGTGTCATTCGCGTGGAGCTCGAGGGCCGCGCGTTGGAAGCTGGCCCCTGGTTGCGGTTTGCCGATGTCCAGCGCCATTCTTCGCGCTTCTCTTTTGCGCTGGCAGCAGAGCTGGATGCTTGAGCCAATCAAAAAGGACCCTCAGGTGGAGACCAGAGCTTCTGCACCAACACATACCACTCCCGTTCTTCCCCCCGGACCCAGACCACCCGTAAACTGGACCGGAAATGGCCTCCGGGGGGTTTGCCTTTTCTTTCTTCTTATTTATTAACGAAAACCCCGTTCTCCAGAGAAAAAAGAAGACCGGGGGAAGAGAAGACTCATAACACAGCACGGAGGGGATATGCTCGAGCGAAAGCACACCTAGAGGCGCCAATTTGTGGGCTTTTCGGGCGCTCTGCTCTCGCGCACAATCGCTAATGATAGGTTTGCGAGCGGCCGGCCGGGTTGTTGTCACTGCTGGTGCACCTTACGACCATCTCCGCTCAATCATTAGCATATGGAGCAACGCAATGGCCACTAACGAACACCCAACGCGCACACACACACAGCCAATCCATCGTTTCGTAATCCGTTTGCCAGCTGGAACACTGGCCGGTGCTGGAGCGAACAGCCTAATTGAAACACTTGACAATCGTTGTGAGGCCAGTCAGTCTGTGTTCGCTTCGAAATGATCGCGATCGTGCCGCCTCTCGATAATATGTATTAAGTGCATAATGTTTTTGCGCCTCCAGTCTGGCGCACCGGGAAAAATTGATGGGCCACGGATGGACAATAATGCAGGACAAGTGACAACAGATGACAGTGTTGGTACTTTGCATGACGCCGAAGACGAAGGATAATCGTTTGCAGGCTCGGCTGCTCGGTCGGGCTCGTCGTTCGGCCAATTGATTGCAAATCGGTCCGCAAATGGGCTTTCAAAGGGAGGCCCTTTGTTTTGTGGCGTGAAAATGGTTCCGGATGATGGTCGAAATGATCGAATGTTGCATGCCAGCAGGTAATTAGCTTTCAATGTACTGCTGGTCGGTCGCAAGGAGGAGTGTGGTTTGGTTTGGGCAGACTGTTTGCATTTTTTTATTCACTTTAAATTAATTAGACATCCAGAGCCACCCGGGGGCACGTGGCAAATGTTTTTTTTCTGGTGAGCTAACCGAACTGCTTCCAGGAATTGTTGAGCTATTAGAACTGCGTAATTGATTGCAGGACATTCGAACTTAACGAAATCATAAATGATACTTTCAATATCGTGGAATTTCTACTGAAAGGCTCAAGGGGCTCAATTTCCTTTAGTATTTCTTTAGTTTAGGAAATCAGTTTCTATGTTTGTCTATTGCTATTTGTTACCTAAAAGAGCTTAAGATCATCTCTTTCATATTTCATTTTGAATGGCAACTATATAACACTTCTGATAAACATTATTAAAACAACATACACCATAGCATACAAAGTATGGAAGAACAGCTAGATTAGATTAATCAAATCCTTTAATTAAATAGAATAGCAATAAACTAGTTAATACTATAAATACACACAATCAAAAAAAGATCTAAGTTCAACCAACTGCAAAAATGAGTTTATCTTGATATAAACTAGTTTGTACTCGTCTAACGATCAACCTTAGACAGAAAGAGACGGGAATCCAGAGATCTGTTTCTAACTCTGATCCCAAAACACATTGCCAGGATCACTCCCAGGATGCAGCAGCTTCCATGAGAAAATGAGATGACACCAGAAAGCAGCGCATTACTCACTTCACCGAATCACATCTGATCCAATTTGTCCATCAACCCGACGTGGCCAACCAGACCGAACGGCCCCAAAATTTCGCGTGTCCAATTACGATGGCCACCAGGGCCACCACATCACCAATTGAGCTGTTTGTCTTCCTCCTCCTCCTTCTCCTCCTCCTGGCGTGGCGTGTACATTGTTTCTCACCTCACGATCAATCGATCGACGGTCACACGCAAGCGGCTGCATGGTGCCTTTGCACAGTTACAATATTCTAATAGCCTACCGTCAACCTTCCATCGTGAGCAGCGCGTAATCCTCGTCGTAGCAAATCATTTACCTTCTTCAAGCGATCCGTGACCGTGGAGCCTCCTTTTTGGGGGGCAGATTGAGCAGTTCCAGGGCGGGCAAAATTAATACCCGGCAGTGGCCGGTTTCGGAGCGGCAGGCTCCCGAGCTGACGGCCGGAATTAGTCAATTGAACACATGCTGCACTTGTTGCGTATTCTGGGGGTCGTCCTGGGTTTGGGGAGCGTTAGTCTGCCATCTGGTCAAGGCATTCGGGGCAGCGAGCGAAACGGATAAAAAGCAAATGCCCAAGTGCCACAAGAAGCTGACGTTTTGCTAAATAGCTGCCACTTAGGACGCCACACGACGACCACGGCGACTGCCGAGGATCGCCGCCGAACGGATTAACAAACTTTGCACACAAAGTGTCTTCCGGCAAAGAGAGCAAAGAGAGAGAGAGAGAGAGAGAGAGAGAGAGAGAGAGAGAGTGAGCCTTACCAGCTGGTGCCACAACATTCGGTGTTTGGCGTTTTCTGGAGCATCGTGAATGCGCGTGTGAAGCAAAGCCCGCGGTCTCGCGCACGGACTCGTAATAAAAGGAGAAATCCATCTTGATAATGAGGGTAATCAGCGTTCGCCAAACCTACCATTAGCGCGGGAAGGCCGCCGCCGCTGCAGCTTCAAAGGGATCGTACCGCCGGATAGCGTTCTCGCGTTGCCAGGAGTCGCGCCAGGAGGTTGGTTCGCGAAAAGCGCGAATTTTCGCGACGCTGGCCAGCGGTCAGTCAGTGATTTTGGTCGCAGACTCGCGACGGGTTCGAGCAAAAGCGCGTGAGCGTCTGTGAAGTCCTTTTGCGATCAGCGTGATCACATCTTGGATATGTTAAATGGAAAAGATCTTTTAATTAGTTATTATCATCTCAAATGAATACAGTTTTGATTGCAATAGATACAAGTTTTCTAACTATTCTTAATCTATTTATTAATCAATCACTTTGCATTTTTTATTCGCAAGCGAACTGTTATCTTTCAACAATTTGGTTAATAAGTTAGTATTCTATACAATTCTACATCATACTACAAATCATATTTAGTGTGTTAGTTGCACGAGTCTCGACAAATCATTATAGCATTTTATGAGGATCTGTTTCATTTCTAGCGTCCTCGAACAGACTAGCTAGCTCAATCGGAACCAGTAAAATCCCGGCACCGACTTCAAGCTGTAATCCAATCGCATGGAAAACCGAAACCAACACCAAGACTCAGCCACGCGTAACTAAACCGTGCTGTGGTCTTCGGGTGGTCATCTGGTCGCTGCGCTCTGGGTGCTGCTGGCGCTGCTGCTGCTGCGAGTTGATTTATTGTTTCGTGAGAAGTGCTAATTAAATTATAAAACGTAAAATCATTCCGCGAGTCCGACCGACCGGAGTCAACATGCGGTCACCGGACGTTTGCGGATGATCATTGCTGTTCGCATGGCGATCATAATTCGATCAGTCCCCGCGTCCATGGTCACAAAACAGGTTCTTCTGTTGCATTGCCCGCTGCGCACTCTCTGCACAGAAAAGATGCCAGAAGATGCACGATCTCTCGATGCTGTAGGTGCAGTGGAACGGGGGAGCCGGAGGTGGTCCATTCTCCTGGACGCCACGGACAGTGAATGCTTTTCACTCAAAACGCTGCACCGATCGACGACGCCGGCCTGACAGGCATGTCTTTTGGTGTCGTGGGTGATTTACGGTGACATGGTTGTGATAGATGTTACAACCGATAGCGGGCGGGTATGTTCAACATAACAGTAACGAACACTCGAAGCGACGACCAAACGCCGCTCGGCCGTTCACTTATTGTCCTTTCCTGAGGCTGTTTCTAACTGTGCTTTTCTTTCTGCGCTCAAAATGGCGACGCCGTTAACCGTATCGTGTGGTCACGACGACGTGCAGCAAAAAAAATGTTAATAATTCTCGAGAGGATTCTTCGTTAATGCTTCGTTTGTTCCCTGTTATGTTAAACACTGACCATTTTCTCAATCTCTTTGCTAAAGAGCAGCGAAGAAGGATCGCTCTGCGCAGCGCGGTCCGCTGGATCCAATTTATGAAATTAATCATAACTTCAAGCGTGTCCTTTGTGGCATTTTTTCCTTTTTCTCCCTTTTTTTCTTCAAAATTCTGTTAACAACTCCCCGGAGGACGAGCCGAATGCCGATGGGAATGGAATGGAGCAAAAAGAAAAGGGAGAGAGAGAGAAGAAAACAAAGTTACGAAGCCTCTCTGGCACGGTAAGCTAATTTCATTCAAGTGCCTTAGAATAATCATCCTCGACCACCCACGCGCAACTGTGACCAAGGTAAGGTACCGCCGCCGCTATCCCACCACACATTCACCACACCGATAGTACGTCCGTGCGTCTGGCTCCCCCTCCGAAGGACCTCGAGAGTCGCTGGAACAAATTATTCTTAGATAAATCAACCGCAGCAGAAGCAGCACCAGGAAAGGATGTACCGTAGTCGATGAGGAACATTCTGTAAGGAAAAAGTTCAAAGGGAGAAGTAATGTTGTCCAGTGGCGGGGTGTGTTTTGTTAATTTTTCTTTTCCATTTAATGAAAGTCAACCTCACGCGGGAAACCTCGCCTTTGGAAATCCCTCGCTTGATAGCGCCCGAGATCGGTCTCGGGATAAGGCAGGACGATGTGTGCACGAAACCACGGCACGGTACCTCTAAGCCGGAGCCGGAGCGTCACAGCCGGGCCCAACACTGATAATAGACCTCAATTAATCAGCTGTCGTTCACCGTAAATGCCTTGCTAAACAGGAACTTCGCTGGTACGGCGGCGCAACACCAGAAGCGAGTCCTAAAAGGTGTGCGCTCGAGACAGAGAAGGAAGAGAAAAAGGAGCAAACGGCAGACAACGAGCCGGATAATGGACACGAGGAAAATGCGCTGGAAATCCTTTGCAAACCTGGGCGCAAGTGATGTCACAGGTGTAACGGTGGCTTACCCGAAACCAATTGGAGCGAAGTAGGCGACGGCGGTCCAAACGGTGTATGTAGCGAGGATTTTCCCTTGAGGAAGCGGCGAGGACTTAAGACGAAAAAAACAGGAGAAGGAAAAAAATGGCCAGAAACCAGAATGGTCGGCTTAATGTCGGATTTATACGAAATGTCCTCGTGGAGGATGCGGCCGGTGTGTGTGTGTGTGTGTGCTCGCGAGAGCTAATGGGATTTTGGGGTGCTACACGTTGCAGAAGATGTGGAGGAGAGCGTGACAGTTGTCTTTGGTCAGGGCGGACGAAACAAGAACAAATCCCATTACCACGCATTGTTGGCCGTGTTGTGTTGTGTTGTGTCAACAAAGCGGCCAGCATTAGGCCCCGCATTTGTACGATGTAAATAGATGTAAATAAAGGACACGACACACAGGGACGTAGACGTACACGCCTCGGAACACATGCTGTGCAGCAGAAAGAAGACCCCGGGGCATGTCCTGGGACGCGTCTGGAGGTCCCATTGGTGTGCATTGTTCGTGCGTTCTGTTGATGCTGGCCATTCTGTTGCGATGCGGTTTTTGCATGTCACGCTCTCCGGGGTCTAGGGACCTCTATCCACATCAATTTCACCGGGGGGCGGGTGTTACCACCTACAGGTGTGAAATCGGGCTCCAGGAAGACAACACTTTTTCGGGACTTCGTCGCTGGCTGCGCTGCTTACCGGGAGTCCCTCGGGGGAGGTCGTCGCCTTTTTCCTCTTGCTCATTGCCGTCCTTTTGGCACCGCAGACGGACTGATTTATGGCCAGAGACTCGTCTCGATGTGATGGAAGGACCAGAAGGGCCATCCTGGTCCCCGTGGTGATCGCTGTGCCTGTATTGTCATCGGGATCGGTTGCAGACGGACAAACGATCGGAGCTCCGGTCCAAAGCAAGGGGGCTTGAAGGTGTCGAAGTGTCCAGTGGTCATGGGCGTTGAGTTTTAGGGCTACTGAGCCCTCCCCGGGGAAGCAGACGGAGCCATTTAAAGAGGTTGTCGATGAAAGTTGTCGAGAACAACTGGATGCCGACGATCAAAACCTCATCCTCCAGGATGTTTACGGAAGGACACCTGATAAGAAATGCTCGGTCTCTACATCATTTTTGGTAGCCATTGTTTTATGCTCTCATATAGAATTACAGTCGAAAAAAAATGGAAAACGAATTTACAAATTTCTGCTACCGTTCTTCGCCAGAGTAAAACAGTTTGCCAAAGCAACCACCACCACCAGCAACAACGAGGCTGGTTTTGTGCGCGAGACATAAATTCACCCCGGGGTACATAAATCATAAAACTTTGTTTGCCTCGCTACACTCACCAGGTTGCTTTGGACACAAGAAAAAAAAATCCAAGTAACCATCTGCCGATCACGCAAAAAAGTGAAGTGAAAACCATGGAAAGCGACACCCATCCTACGGGCATGTCGCCGGTGGTCGCTGTTACATTTTAATTCCTTCGCATCCGGAAAGAACTTTCTTTCGTGCGGCCATCGTTCGAAAGGTGTGATGGTGGCCAGATGGTTTGAAAATGGTTGCAAAGTTTGCACACTATCAGCACTCTCTGGCCGTGTCTCGCTGGATATTTAATAAATTACCCAACACCAATGCAACGATTCCCGATTTTCTTGTTTGCATTCAATCCTTCCGTTCCGGCGGTTTTCGTTGTCGTTGTCGTTGTCGGTGGTGAACGTGATTTATGTTGTGTGGTTGGTCGCGGCGACTCCCGTCGATGCCACTTCGAGAGGACACGTTGTGCATACCATGGGCGATTAATTAGTTTCCGTTTCCGCCCATTTGATATGCCCAATGATAGCACCAATGATAAATAAGGTGCGCGGGACCAGCGCCAGCGCATGCTGATGATCGTCCTGGATCGTGGTGCTGCTGCTGCTGAGTGGAGCACTCATAATGCAAACAAAAGTTTTCAAAAACAATCGTGCATAAATCACGGTTTTTGGAAGCAGAAAGTTGGTCTTTTAGGTTTTAGTTCGAGAGGAATATAGCTTCTATTTGTTTAGAGCATTGCCCTTCGATTTTTTGCTCTTGCATTGGTTTCAATTATGGCAATAGAATGAGTTACTATCCAACGCGCTCATTTTCCATCGTACGATCGCCGAGATTAATTAGTTTAATTAAACGCTTGGCTTCATTTCGTACCTCTTAAGATCTCCTAATAGCCAAAGGATCCATTTGGCAAAAGAATTACTATGAAGAGATCATCAGATCATGGTCTCGCCGTTGATTGTTCGCGAAAAAAAACAATCGCCTTTGATTAGATCGTCCTAAATTAATCTATTAAAACACCGCAAAGAAGAACCTAAGCCAGCAGATCAGACCCCTCGCTGGCCCTTGCCTGGCCTGTTGGTTTAATTAACTTTCAGCGCTCGTAAATTTCACGCTCCAGTAGACCCGGTGGCCTCTGCTCGATTTCGCAAGCCCCAGACCTCAAACGGAGACCCTTTGCGAGAAGTACAATTGAACAGAAAAGGTGTTGCTCCACTCCAGATCAATACAGCCCGGGACAGATGACAGGACAGAGCCATCCGGCCACTCCGAAATCCTCATCAAACATTTGAACCATCAGGTTACGGAACCTCCATTGTGGTGCCTCTGTCCGTCCGTCCGTCTGTCTGTCTGTGGTCCAATGGATGCGTGATGAATTGTTAACTTGAGACATTGTTAACGTGCCAACGAGACAGAGCGTCTCCGTTCTCGCTCCGAATGGGAACAATAGGGCTAATGGATGTTCCCGCCAAACATGACCCAGATTGTGGAGTTGTTTTGACATTCCAGATGACGGATGACGGACACCGGGACCGGCTCCGGAAGGATCGGTTTCCGAAGAGGAAAACCGTTTCTCTTCCTTCTCGACGATACCTCCCGAGTTGAAGATCGAGGAACCAGGACCAGGAACCAGGAACGGTTTTGGTGCAGCAAAAGCAAAAAGGGTCACGTAGCGTTGCGTAATTAAGAACGTATTTAACAGACGTTCCCGTTCCCGTCTTGCCTTTTCCTCGCATCCCTTCTTGTGTGGTTGTACAGCTCGGTTATTTACGACGCTCATTGTTTATTTTAGCTTCGAATGACCTTCGCATGGCGAGTTCTGAAGAAAACTGAGAACCGACATCCTTAGGGCGCCTTTTTTTTTGTGGCCAATTTTTCCTCGAACCACCACCCCAAAAGGACCGCTGCTTTGGAAAGGGAAAAATGAAAAGTGTGATCTAGGGATCGAGCGAGCGGTCCTTCCAATTTAACGGCCATTTCTGCACCCGGTCCCCGGGTTTGATAAGCGTTGCACGCTTGTGCTATGACATGGCAACCGAGGTTTGATCGTAACGAATCGAATCGAGTTGATTGGCACTTTAGTGGCCGTCGATTCATCGTCCAATATTGCGTCAACGACATATCAAAACGACGTGACGTGGATCGTCGCCAAAGACACGCTGAAAGCTAGTAGTTGATCGAAGCGAACTGGAACGTTAGATGACAGGAACATGTAATGGTGTAATGATAGTGTAGGGGGCCACTCTGGCATCGTACTTGGCACATAAGCACCTTCACCCAGGGGGAGGCGGTCTCCTACTGTCATGATTCTCACTCTCGTCTGATTGCATCGTATCTGACGTTCCGTTCCGTTCAATAATTGAGCTGATAACGCACCATTGCCGCCATTGTGAGGAGGAGTAGGTGCCTCCTCCTCCTCCTCCTTCTCGTCGTTGTCGTCGCAAAAGATCGTTGTCGATTGTGGAAAATGGCGTTCGCACGGCGTTAGTGGGGACCTTCCCCGGGAAACTACATCAGGTTGAAGACTCAATTTTCCCTCTTTAGCGAGACCACACACAAACATAGACACACACACACTCTTAGACACTCTGTCATTAGCGGACGAGCGGCGGACATGATAATTTCCTATTTCCAAACAACCGCGTGAGCCGCGGCCATGTGACTGCCATCGGGGGGTCCAAAGGGAAGGGGAGACTGGAACTCGGTAATGACACGTTAGCCGGCGATCGGGACCGTCGGGAAAACAAACAACGGCGGGCGGGGAACCGGAAACCGGAGACCCCCCCTCTGAAGGGACAGTATGGGAGTCGTTCCAGGTGCTCTTTTGGGACGATTCGCCATCGGCAATGGGTGGGGCACCGATCCGTCCGTCCCGGGTTCCTGGCAACACCACCACCACCACCAATGTGACACTGTAATTTGGTCCCCATTCCATCGGACATCAGACGGGGGAGCCATTCTGTTGGCTCAATCCTTCTTCTTGTACCCTGTATTTAATTGCTCAATCACTGGGGGGTCGATCACTTTGCTGGGACGACGCCATTTGCATCGAAAGACGCCATTGGGCGGTCCTCTAGGATTGGAATGGCCTCGAGGTGAACACTACAGGATCGCAGTCACTACAAAGGTGCGAAGGTTAAATGTAGAGTTGATTAGAAGCAACTAATTGGTGTTGAAGTTAGAGCTGATGGAGTTAAGTTGAATTTAAACTGAGACGAGAGCTTTCAAATCCAAATAGTAACCGCTATTTACTTAAGCAAGCAGTTTGCTTTAGATTCTTGACAGGTTTTTTGTAAGTTATTCTCCACAAAAATGGTTGGAAATTCGGTTAGAATTGAGAAACATAAGAATAGACAGTCAAAAACACTTACAGAACGCATTTCAGAGTCTTTTTGCCGAAAATTCTTCAGATGACGCATGACTAATATTTAGGGCCCTTCACATTGATAAATGATCTTCATCGTCTGAGTGACAGTGATAGTATTGAATACTACACTTTGATTCTGATGGTTTCGTTCATGTAATCATTGTTCGTTTTAACTTTTAAATGATGTAAAATAATTATCACAGTTTGTGAAATATTGATGATTGTACTGCTCTATCAATGTAGACTTCATTTTCGCCTTTATGTTAAATCAATGTTTTCTTTCACCATATGTAAAATGACGCAACCACTGCTTCTACTTCATTATCCTCTAGTTTCTGAGACATAGTTGGTTATTTTAAGTAAATTTTATACTAGTTTTCGTCCTAAAGAATGTGAAAAACAATGTTATGAATGCGGTAACAAACCATTTATATCGTTCACCCCCTTAACGAAACCAAAATCAAATTTAGTCGATCGATACGTAGCGCTCGCTGTTGCCGGTTATGAGCTCAACGTTGATAGATGTGTTGGTTGAGTTAGTTAGATCACAGTTTAATGATACTCAGATTAGGTTCTCTTAAAACGCTCGAAACTGATTAACTGCTCCGCCTGCCTTCGGTTTCGTTGCGCAACTCAGAAACCAATAACGTTGTGCTGGCCTCCAACAACGCCTCCAAACCGCGCTCTAATTGCACCACATTGACCACCTTCCTCTCTCTCACACGCACGTGTGGGGCCTCATATGGGCGCCTCAGAAACTCCTGCCGAGGACCACGAACTCAGCAGCAACAGGAGCAACAGGAAGGAGCGGGAGCAGCAGCGGGTTACGAAAACAATCCCATCTCGACATACATCATCCACACAAAATGGAGCCCACCTACGATGCCCGGGGGACGTCGAACCCGTCACATATGGGTGGAAGGGGGGGAAGGGGGCTGGTGTTCATATTAATTTCTTCGGTTGCACCCCTCCCCACCGCGACCAGTCCCTCCACATTCTAACTCCACTGTCAGCGAAAGCACGAAAGCCACGGACTGTGCGCCGTCCATGGGGTCACCATTAATCAAGCGAACACGGTCCACGATCGCGACAAGTCCGTGTCCGTGTGTCCGTCGCCGTGGTTGGAGTTCGCGGGTGCACACGCACGCGTGCCCGAGCGCGCGAAATGATAAATTTCCTCCGATTCCAGCATCGATCCCATACATGGTATGGGCTGGGGTGTGCTACATCGATACACACACAGAGGATACACACTCAAAGACTGGCCACAGTTTGCTGGCCACCCATTAAGATGTCGAAATGAGAAGAGAGGAAAAGGAAGGAGAAGAGGTGAACTTGGGGCTGAGATTTACCTTTTGGGAGCTTCCATTGGCGTGGAACGGAACAGAAGACTCGTTCTACCACCACCGGACGACTCATCTCATCGATCACTCGGTCATCAACCAGCACCGTGGAGTGACGGGATCTTAACAGGAAGCCACCTCAAGTGCAGCGCAGCCCAGAGTCTCACACAATGCCCGGAACATTCGCATTCAGTTCGTGCATCGAGAAGAAAGTCTTAAAATAAATCGAAATTTGTGTTTCTTTTTTTCGCCACAGAAGAGCAGAAAATGGTTTCCACTGTTGGCACGCCAATGCGATAAGCCACATGCAACCTCTAATCCGACAGGCCGGGCCGGTTGGTGTGTTATAATTTTGATAAACTCCTTCCCAAAAGCACTCCAACGAAAGGCAATTAGAGGTAAACACTCGCGCCGTGTCGTGGTCTAAGGGGCATCTTGATAAGCTGCTTCCCACCCCCCGGTTTAACGGCGTCACGGACTGTCTGCCATTTTGTGACTCACGCAACGATCAAATGCTGCTTCGAAGGCAAACAGTAGCACTCGATGCTCTGCGATGCTCTCGTTGCTGTTGCTACCAAGGCGATCTGCGCCTGCGATGATTTCAAAATGGCGCCGATAAAGTGTGTGTGCTGTGTGTGTGTGTGGTGCATAAGGAGGACGTGAAAGGCTAAGGAGAAGGAGGAGGACCGATGAGTGGTTGCCCACCACCAGCCACACCGGTTGCAATCGAGGCGAAGAGTGCTCCAGGAGAGTGATTCCATTAGCTGGCCAGCCAACAGTCTGCAGTCTGTTGCTGCTGTTGCTGCTCTCAGACTCGGTCTTAAGCGTGGTTAATGTGCTAAAGGCCTCCTCACTAACCCACCTTCCCACCGATGATGATGATGATGATGATGGCGGTGGTGGCCGTGCTTGACGCGCTCTTCCAAATGGGGTACCGGAGTGGGTTTATAATTTCGATAAATTATTCGTAATTAATAGTTTGGCGACTGCATTATTTATGCGTTTTCGTGTGAGCGTCCGGGTGACTCCAGAGGAGAGGAAAATAGATTGTTGCGAAAATGCGAACCAATCAGCAACGACAGCAGCAGCGGCAGCCGCAGCGCCAGCGTTGGACCCACGCGAATGGAAATCGCTTCGATTGAGTAGATAAACGTTTGGCGACTTGGTTATGGTCGGGCGCCTTTTTGCTGCTTCTTTAGTGGGAGGAGGAGGAAGAGGAGGAGGAGGAGGAGGAGGAGGAGGAGGGTTTTCATAAGTGGCCACCACCCTCGGTCTTGGTCTTGGTCGTCTCTGCCAAACATCCTGCTAATAGCACCATCATTTGCCATTTGCCTGTAAACTTTGCAGCTGATGGAAGTGATATGCTGGTGGATAAGACGGGGGAGAGCATGCAAATTGATGGTTTTGTGTTAATAGTTTGTGCCGAGTGTGGATAGACATTCTCAATGGATCGCTCTGATGGTGCTCGCTAATGAAGAGGTTGTGATTTGTTTTTCTTTTATTAATTAGTTTGCGCATGTCTTTTGAGCGATTTCTTGAGATACATCATTGTGTTCTTGTTTAGTTTGATTATTTGTTATTTCGTATCGCTTATTGATTGATTTTCTTTCTTTATATCGTTTCAATTGTACATTTCTTTACTCAACCTTTTTACTCATAGACCAATCATAATAACTATCAATTTTCTGTCTTTATAATACAGTGTTGTTATTTTATCCTTATGTTTTGTTAAAGACTTCCTACAAGGATTACGATACTTAAACAACTTTAGCTTTCGTTACGAGAAATAACTCTTAAAAATTATACAATTTTCAAATCTCGCTTGATTTTCTAAAGTTTTCATTTGGTGATCAGGATTTTATACCTCAAGAGCCGCCACATTTTTTTTTCATTCAATTGCGTATTACTGATCTTTCCAACAGAGTGTTCATGGTTCAGATATTTACATCTCCCTGTGCGACCGTTGGCATAAAAATTTGGCGCAAAAATGGTGCAGAACTTCGGTACAATAAGGCCCAGCGACCCAAGAGTACGGTATGGCATCAGTCTGCTCGCCAATAATTATCGCACCCGATAGTCACCCGAGAAAAAGGCGCTCGCGGTCCCAGTGGGCTTCGTTTGCGATGAGTTTGGCGGCATCGTTACGTCCACTTTTTTTTTTCTTTTTATTTCCCCAAAAACGTAATGACCATGATAGGGAGAACCTTCCACAAAATACCGACCAACAGAAAACTGTGCCCTAAATTAGCTAACGGCTCTTCACTTGCGGTCGATTCTCTGCTCGAGAGGCGGAAAACAACAGCCAAAAAAAGAAAAACAGCCCTCGGCCCTCGATTGACCAAAGAGACCGAAAAGTCAAACCTTCGAATAGGATAATAACATTATTTTCCCAACTTTCGCGACACTCAATGGGCTCAATGAGTGGCGTGGCGGGATGGAAGGCTCCGTTGATGCGGTTACCAAGGCACCCGGGAGTAATTTCATCGGTTCCTGCGTCCACACCGGCGTCCCGTTAATGTTACTGGCAATATTTAAAGAACAAAAAAAAAAAACACTGTGGGTTCTGTGTCCCGTGTCCGAAAAAGGGACAGCTCCGGTTGGTTTGGACAGCTGCTGGTGGAATGTAGGGTAGTGTCCTCGTGCCCCCGGACAACACCGGACACACACGCACACGAGAGAGAGAGTGTCCTTTTTCTGGTTTGGCGTGTCCGCAGCAACAAAGAAAACCGACAAACCGACGGAACGTCGGAAAATAATGATAAAAAGGAAGCCACCATCACCATCGTCGTCGTCGTTGTCGGCGCTTATTTATGCGCTGCGCTTCACGTTCACGGCAAGTTGCCGAGTTCTTCCTTTCTTACGACCTTTTGTGATTTGACCAAATTGTCACAAACAGTGCTGGGATGCGGTGACCACCACCAGGAACCAGGGTAATGAAAAGGTTCGTCAACTTTCAAACCCCAAACTGAGCAGTCCTTCTGCTGCTGGAATGGCTGGAAAGGAAAACGGAAAATAAGAAAAGAATTAAATAATTAAAACAGACCTCGGAACGCACCGGCGGAGGTCCACCGGACGGAAAATGAATCTTTCTTCCGGTAGCGACCAGAAAGAGGAAGTGCAACACCCCTGGGGAGTGTGTGTGCGTCTGGTGGCAATTCGCTGTCACTGCGGCATTCTTGGGCCCTCTAATTTCGTGTCTCTCCCGACGATCCGGCGATCGTTTCGTTGGTTTTTGGTCGTTTTGTGGGATTGAAGATGACCGCCAAAGACCATGCCGTTAGAGGTTGCTTTGTCCGTGCGCCCAAACGGTATGCTTCCGGTTCCGGACCTCACGCAGCGAACCACAGGCCCTAGGCTGGAGTAATCTTCCAAAGTGGCAATTTCTGAGCTTTGATCCGACGATTGGGTGAAAGTGATGCGATGCGTGCTTGGAGGGCGTGTTATCCACTTCTTGTTTCACACATTTTCGTAAGTTAATACAGGTGATTATCTCACGAGAGGGCCTGAAGATTAGGTAGAGACCACTTGGCACTTCCAAGCAGCGAGTGCGAATAATCTTCGGTTTCCAATCGGTTCGGGACGATCGTCAGCGCAATTAACGTACGACGGTATCGATCAAAAGGGGATGCCTAAAGGGAGCGAAGGCAGCGAGCGGATTGATTAGGATACTGGCGATCGCCCGCCCAAGACGCACCGACGGCGAAGACCAATCAACTTGACCATCGATGAAAGGCCGCGCGTCGCGCAAAAGGCGCGTCCTTATCATCAAAAGCGTTTCACCGCCGCTCAGATCGCCGATCGTCGATCGGAATGGAGGGAGAATTGCGTCTCCTCTTGCCACTTGTCTCTCGGCCCTTCGCCTAATGAAGGTTAAATGCGAAAACATGATAAATTACTCGGCATTTTCACCGCGATTGCATCGTTCGCTCGCACAGGACGAACGCCATTCCCCTTTCCCCCTTTTCGGGCTTCGGGTTCGCCATTTTCCACGTTCACGCATTCACACACAGACAAGCAGTCGATCCCCCTTTCAATGCTGCTGCTGCACACTTCCTGTCGGTCAATCATGTGCCATGCTCATTACTTTCATCATAAGTCATCGATTGCCTGGCGGTCGCAATTAGTGTGACCAGTGTACCTGAGGGAGGGGAAGGGGGGGAGGGAGAGGTCAGAGACCGGCACTGACCGCACTGGGCTGCCTGTGAGGAGTGTTTTGTTTTAATTCCGCGCACCGGGCACAACTTTATCGATTGGCCACCATCTCATTACACCGGGTGTTGAATGGGTTGTAAGGTTGCCAAAGGATGGATGGTCCGCAAAGGGAAGGTCTGCATGGAGGTCGAGTAGCAATTCCTTAAATTAACGTTCGACAAGAGCGTCACGAACGTCACGGTTGGCCGGTTCATCGAGGTTGTTTCATCGTTGTAGCGGCCCGTTTCAGGATTTTATGAGTATTCAAAATGGAACCAATAAGATTATGACGTGCCAGAAGGAGCGGTTGGCATTGTTGTCTTAATGCGTGTCAAGGTATCGAAGGAAGGTAGAGATAAGGTCACGAAAGGATCACATCGAGGCATGGGTAACATTTAAATTTGATCAATTTGGGTTAGTTCTTTAAGTAGTGGACTTACCTGTTGAAGAAAAGTTATATTAATTGCTACGATTTAAAAATCATTTAAAATAATCACAAATATTTAAGATCATCCTGTTTAAAGGCGCACATTGTTTAAGAATTTGAAGAAGTTTACAAATAAATATCGGATTGTTTTGTAATAGAAGAAAGAAGAGCTTACAGCTGATAAGAACAATGTTGATTCATACAAAGTATGCATTGCAGCAGTACATTTCAAAGTATATAATTGAAGTATTGCACAACATGTAAACCACTTGGTATGAACTACCAGGTGTATGCATATGAAACCGCCCTCCGTGTTCTTATAGCTATATCTCAGCCAAATGGAACCGTAGAACCGTTCTCAATGTTTCATTTTGTTCGTGCGGCATCTATTAATCAAAATCGGTGCGCAATAGTTCTAATTTCACACTACAACCAATATTTTCATTGTGTACAAACTGGCAAGTTCCGTCCTTAAAAACAGCAAAATGCCGACATCGATCATTTTCTGCCTCTATTTTCAAAACTAGGCGATAGAATCGCATCAAATGCTTATCGAAGCTTATGGTTAGCATGCTCTTTATGAAACACAAGGCAAAAAGTGGTTTTAAAAATTTTAAAATGGCGATTTTAATGTAACAAACGAGTATGGCGAGAAACCACCAAAAACGTTAGAAGACACCGAATTGCATACCGTATTGGGCGAAAGGGTTATTAGCGAGCTATACAAGCAACACTCTATCGATTTCGAACCGTAAAAACCGCATAAATCGACCGGAATATCGAAATTGATAAAACAGACCGATTTTGCTCGATGAAAATGCTTCGCCACACCGTGGAAAACCGGCCAAGAAGACTATACAAGACCTCAATTGGGATCATTTATCGCTTGCGGCTAACTCACCAGACTTGGCTCTATCGAATCAACACTCATTTGCATCGTTGGGACAGATACTGGCCGAGCAACGCTTCCATTCTTACAAAAGTTCGAAAAAATCGACCTGTAATTGGTTCGAAACAAAAGATCGACTATTTTTTTGGCGAGGTATTTGTAAATTGCCTAAAAGATAGGAAAAATGTATAGCTAACTATTGCCATTTCTTTGAAGAATAAGAGTTTCTCCATTTTCGCAGAATAAACATTTTTTCTTGATAAAAAAAAGGTGGTTTCATATGCATACACCTGGTAAAAGCTTTACATTTTCAGACTTCAAATCAAATGGTTTTGCAACAACATCGTGAAACTATAGACTATAAAAGTGAAATCATAATTTGTTAACGAAAGCAAAGAAAAAATATTCTTAAAACATGGTCAATAACATGATAATCGTATCCGATAATTTATGGATTCAAAGAACCACATCTCCTTCCCATTATACATACTCCCTATTGTGAATGTTCTGACGTGTTGTTTTTTGTTGTCCATAAATTATATTTTTATTGATATGCACACGATATGCACTCGCGTTTACAGTTATTCTTCCCCCAGCGCACAAGTGCCGCCCTTTCCATGTTCTTATCACAATCCCTAAACTAACGGTAAGCAGAGCACCTTCCTTCGTCGTCGTAGTCGTAGTCGGCATGCTGTTTGATGTGCCATATTGGTATTTGCGAAAGTGGCCCCCAGCATTTCTCAGCCAATCAAAGCCAAGAGAGAAGGAGTTACGAGGAGTGGGACCCGGGGACGAAAGGAAAAAAAAACCGAAAGGGAACCCCATAAACCATGCTTATAGTCGATAAGGAAATGGCAGCCGCAGCAGCAGCAACAGTGAACGGATATCATTACCCCGCACACCCCGCGACCGAAGATGGTGGTGGTCCAGGGCGATCGATGCGCCAATAGCTTGTTTACCGACTTGCGGTTCCACTTCATCGATAAGAGCAGCAGCCGGGATCGCGGGCACTTGAAACTGTCGGAAGCGTGGCCAATTGCGCCACGACGACAAACACTAGAAAGTGTGCGCCAGGCCGTTCCGTGGTCCAACCACGGATCTGCTTTGCGTCTCTCGCGGATAATCATCTGCAGATTGCTGTTCACGCCGCGTTCGACTTGAAGCCGTGCATGGTCTGTGGGACGTAATTGGGAAAACAAATCCTCAAACCGTGAGCGAACCGAGGGCCGGGTTTAAGTGGCCGCTGGCAACGGGTTTGGTCGCTGACGGGATTGGAGTCGCGCGCACTCCGAGAGGAGGGTGATTGGTGAGCCTCTTGTAGATAACCGTCGTGGTGTTGGTCGACCACAAAAACAACAAATAAAAACGCGGGAAACGTGGAATTGGTGGATCGGTGGTCAGCTTCTTCGCTTTTCGGTGGTCCATCCGTCTGTTTATTGATATTGCACCGCGGTGCATTGCAGATCGGTTGCTGCTGCTGCAACGTGGCCCTTCGATATCTCTGGGGCGGCATCAGCCATCGCCTGAGGGGCCACTCTGTCCGGTATGGCACGTCCGAACGAGCTCCTCCTTCGAACTCCTTTCCTTTCGAACAACGGATCCCAATTGAATGCGAAGAGAAATGAGCGCTTTTCGGTGGGCTGTCGGCATCACCGGGTCCGGCTGATCGGTTTCGGTTGGTTGGGTGGTTCGGGACGAGGAAAACCGGAAATACTGAACCAACCCCACCCCGGCAGTGGTCAGAGATCGGTGTATTTGCCGCGCTTGTTCGAATGTTTTACTTTTAACCATTTAACCCTGGCCGTCGGCTGCACAAATGGAACCGCAATCTGGACCGGGATCTTCCGACGACTTGCCGTTCTCCGATTCTCCAGTTTCCATTCCCTTTTTGGTGCGAGCAGGGATTTAGGATTTACAGCATTCGTTCGGTCGTTCGTACGGGGGAAGAGGGACCGATTATCGTGACTCGCCCACCAGCGACAGGAGGTGGAGGAGGTTTTTCTTCTGTTCGGTTTCGCAAAAGAAAATTTATAAATTATGTGGAAAACGATAAGCGGAGGCCACGCGGGAGCATATTCGGTATTTGGTTGCGAAACGAAGCGAAAGGAGTGTCCGATTGTGGCCTGGAGTAGCTCTCGTGTCTCGCTGGATCGAAGAAATAGACGGAGAGTCCGAGTTTCATTAGGTCCATTAAGGTGCTATTCAGAGACTAGATGATTATGGCTGTATGAAGTTTGTGATAAAGTCTGTTAATGAGTGAACGTATCGAGTGTCTGCCTGATGGCCTGATGGCGATAGTTGTCATTAAGAAATCATTTTCAACCGAGGAATTAGGAATTGATGTCCATTAGTTAGATATAGTCGGCATCTTTCATAGGAACTTCAGCGTTGCTTAGGAAAATTATAATCATTTAAAGTATTAAGCATCGTTTTAGGACAGCAACCATTGAAGATACCATAAAGGAATATCAGATGTTGTGTCTTTATTTGTTTTTCAATCTTCAAGTCGCTGCCACATTCTCCGTAACTCGTACTTGCGTTTATAGTGTTTACCATGTATTAAACCGTACATTGTACTCATAATCTAGCAGCATTAGGAGGTTCAACTGTTTGTTTCTATGTACCTGTGGTATTTATATGCCTCGAAGAATTGTTACCTGTTTTATAACAGCTTTCAAACAACCCTAAGTAGTGTCAAAGAGGAATAAACTTTAATTGCTTTATTACTTGAAGCCACTGCAAACATTATCATCAAGATGAGCTCTCCTTTATAGTGGGTACTGCTCATGATGAGCTGCATGATGAGGATCGATCATCGCCATTGTAATGTCCGTAACAAGTTGTAGCATCATGTAGACGAGAAAGTACAAACTGTATCGAACCAGTTTACATCATGTTCCGGTTTTCGTGTAGCTTCAATAGTTGCTGGTTTGTAACATTCCGATCCGGACAAGCACCATCTGCTATACCGCTATAAAAAAGGAACGTGTAATCGTCATTCTCGGCGAGATTTCTGCGGCGACACAACGGAGTTGTTGGATGCAGTGATGAAAGAATGGCAGACCATAAACACACCCTGACCGGCCGGTTCTGGTTGTTCTTCGGGGCCAGAATCTCGAATTCCCCTTCCAGCATCGCTCACGTTCTCTCGCTCCCGGCCAGCACACCGGAAAGGACGCATAAAATCATAAATAGTTTAATTCATTTGTTTATTGTATCCCATCCATATTTGCGTTTCGGAGCTCGTTGCCTCGTCTCGTCTCTTTGAAGTCGACTCGATTGTCGGGAGTTTAGAGGTCGGAGAACGGAAGCCATGTTTGTGCACAGATATCTTGAGAAACTTCGCGCCTCCAGCGGGTCTCGAACAAGATGGAAGCCACCGTGGAAACCCCGAAAAGATGACGAAAAAGAACGGGGACCGCTTCTGCGACCGGAGGAAGTGATCGTAAATCTTTCCGGGGGCCGAGTGGTTTATGGTCTGGAGTGTAAATAAAGACCCCGAGACACCAGGAGGGCACAACAACAACAACAATGGTGGCCAACACACGGCAGCTCTGCTACACAACGAGATCACACCTTTTCTTGAAGGTTCCGTGGGCTTTACAACCGCCACCTCCTGGGCCCGACGACAGAACCTCGTAGGTCTTGAAGGTATGTCCTTCCTTCTTCTGTCCCGAGGAAAGGGAAATCGGGGGTCCGGGTGTCCGGGTGGTGCGCCTTTTTGGTGCCAAACACCTCCCCGCCAGGGTGGTTGCTGTGGTTGTGGTCTTCAGCTGCGACAACACATCTCTCGCTTCGCGCTGCGAGCGATGGAGTGGAAGGGATTGTTAATTTGATGAAAATGGGCTTGGTAAGTTGTCAGCTCACCGGATTTGAGGCCAACACGCAGCACGATCGTTCCGAGCGAGTGACGAGCGCTCTCGCTAACGAGCAGCTCGCCTCCGGTTGTTGATGGATATTAATGATTCTTGTCGAGAATCTCATCCAAGTTCCAAGTCCCTTTCGGTCGGTTTCAGCGTTCGCTAAGATTCCACGAATTTAAAGGGACAAAATGGATGAGAGTTCGCTCAATAATTTATCCCTCGAAACCATCGGTATTGTACCTTGGAACACACATTAAGGTTCTGGTGTCCTGCCTGGTTAATCTTTATGCAAATTCATGTTGAAACCGCCTCGTGACGCCGCGAGATGGTTATCTGTACCCGAAAACCTGGCGATGAATGGTTTCATCTTAATAAAATCAAATTTTCCTCATTAACCACACCAGACGCGGCGTCTACCAACTCTTCCGCCTTCTGCCAAACGGTGTTCCGGTTCAGTGACGTCTCGAGCGAGCGCCCGGTGTGTCTCAAGAAGCTTGTTCACTTTGGTGTTTATTTGCCAATGGTTTCCACCGTGGCCGTGTCCATGTTGTTTGCCCGACAGCTTTTCATTTAATAATGTCCTCCAGAGTGAGTGTGCTTCAGAGAGCAGCATGCCAGTCACAACCTGTTGTCGTCGTCGTCGTAGTAGTCATTGTCACCATCGTCGTCGTCGTCGTCGTCATCGCGACGTCCTCACGGTAGCCCGTCAGGATCTAATCGTCAGGATGGTGGTGACGATGTCGGCGTGAAAGTATTTAGCGAACAACTCCGCGGAACTCCGTGCAACTCCTGGCGGTGTCTTCGCGGTGCCATTTTCGGCGGTGGCGCAAATTGGTGTCCATTAATATGCCGCCCTGGCCACCATGGCAAACGGTGTGTTGCTTGACTCGTTAAAAAGTGTAAAATGTTCTTCATCGAAGCATCATCATCATCATCATCATCGTTGTCGCTGGTGCTGCTGGTGTGTCACTCTCTCTCTCTCTGTCTGTTCCAGAGGGGTTAAGGTACGCTTTATGGAGAATGTAAAATGGCGCTGCTCGCGTTCTCTGCGCCCGGCGTGTGTGTGTGTGTATGTTTTGTTGTAATTAGGTGCCGCACCCTTGGCATGATAGGGTGATGCGTCGTGGAGGGACGCGTTGAAAGGCATCCCCTGGAAGAACAGACCGAGGAACGGACGAGCGCACCCCTCGTGTCCCTTATTTCCAGCTGACGACTCGAACCGTGGCCGTTGAAAATGAGACATTTTTATTTACTAACCACCCCGTTCCGCTCCCTCCGCTCCCTCCGCTCCCTCGGTACTGGCGATGATGTGTCCGTCTCAGCACATGCACACGGACGACGACCGGCAGGCCGGCGCGGTACCGTCACGGTTGGTACGCCGCAACGATGGCCTCACCCAGCGCCTGAACCTCCTGGAATCGTTTTAGGTAATCAAATAGATGTTTCATTGAACGAGTTTAAGTAAAAAATATCACTTTTACAACTAGTTTTGCTTATTGTTTCCTAAAAATGTAGAACCACAAAAAGAAATACAATAATTTTTCATTCTTGTTGATTTGTCATACATTTACTTAACAAAAATGATGGTAAAGGATGTTTAAATTGTTAATTCTTCATGCACCGCTCAAACTTGACTAAAAAGTAGAACAAACATTTTGTGCTGCACTGTTCTTAAATACTTCATTCGAGAATCGATTCGGAACAACAACAAAAAATTGCTTTTCCGGCAATTCCGCTTTTAATCATTTATAATGAAATGACCACACATTAAAAATTATAATAATAATAATGAAATAAAAATAATGAAATCACACGTTAGGTAGCATTAACCAAAACAACAACAATAATGAAATACTTTGAAAATTCGGCGATTTAGTAGATTTTCATATAATCAGATCAGATTAAATAGATTATTAAAAAAATTAAAAAAGTATTTTTATCTCGAGAAAAAGCAAAAAAGAAAAAGAAAAAAACACAAAATGTGGGCGGGGCTTCGGATTCTCGTTGTGTTGGTATTGGTGAGGTCGCGCACAAGGAATGAAAATGACCCAGCCAACCAAATTGAGTGATTTTGAAGAAAAACAAGTTATTCACATCTCGAACACCACAGAATAGCTGTAATGTTCGAGATAAAGCTAACTTGTCACGTGAGATTGTTCTATTGAACTGGATTGAGCATTTTGGATCAACGATCTTCTGTACAGAAGTCAGTTCAGCCTAGAATTCTCGATATTCATATCTCACATGTCAAGTTATCCACATCTCAAACATAAGTGCTTTCCTGTGATGTTCGAGATTGGTCCAACTTTCGTTCTTCAAAATCGCTCAATTTGGCTGGCAGGGTCCGGGGGGGATGAGAGTTCATTCCATCGATCCGGCGTTTTGGATGCTGGTTTCGATTGAATGTTGGCATCTCTTGCGATGGTTTCTATTTACAGTTCCACAGTTTCTAAACAGATTCCATTAATTAATGGATTAATGGATTGTTTTATAACCTGAAAATCGAACAAACTCATCACAGACTGATCTCCTTCCGCGGTAAATGGAACGAAAGACCGCCTCAGGACCGCCAGCTGGCCTGGAAAGGGTGGAAGGAAGGAAGGCTGAAGACTGAAACTTCGCAAACCCGGTTCCATCTTCTTCCTCTTCTTCGGTCCACTGCAATCCGCGACATGCGGGCCGCGGGCTGATTCTTTTCTTTCAACAACTTGGAGTCGGCTGCTCCACACGCAACACGCATACTCCCCAACGACGACGACGACGACGACGACGCCAACCGCCACGACGAAGACGCCGATGTTGATGACGATGATGACGACGATGGCGTTGGGGATAATGGGGTGGTGGGCGCGTATGGTGTGGCAGCGGCGAACCTGGTGGCAGCGGCGAATGGCGGCCATGTTATGCAGTTCCCGTGCAGTTTGCTACCGGCGCACGTTAGGGGTACTACGTACCAGGAAACCCCAAGGAAGGCTACTCCGTACGATTCGTCCTCCTTCGGTCGTTGTTTTCGTTGGTTTCGTCGTGGGTGAAAAGGATTTCCGTCTTCTGGTGCTGAGTGAGACAGATGAATGATTAAGCGACGGCAGCGTTTTCCGCTTTTTTCCTCGGGAAAACTGTCCGGATTCCTTCTCCGGGCTTTGTGGACGGTGTTGAGGTTAGGGTTCTGTAGTGAACGACGCTCGACTCCTTTGTGACAACCACATAACAATCCAGTGCATTCGAACGTAGTATGCGTGTTTTGTGTTAAGTGAAGTTTTTTTCAATTATGATTTGAAAAGTGAGAAACTAACCGTTATTTAACGTGCTGTAAGGAAGTGTTTTGCATTCGAATTCGTGAAAATATGTTACTTGGAACGCAGAACCATTGCGGTGGAACGACAGGCGCGACTGCAACGACAGCAGCAGCTGCAGCAGCTGCTGCAGCAGCCGCGGCCGCACTCGTGGCCTCACAGAAAACGAACGGAAATGGTACCGACTTCTCGATTGCGGCCATCATGGCAGGCCGGAGTGGCAGCAGCTCTAGCCGTGAACCATCGGAACGTAGCATAAGTAAGTTTAGATTGTTTGATATCAAATGACGAGCACTAAGATCTAAGGCAACACCTTCAATTAGGTGTTGGGGTCTTGTTAGCGAGATCGAACGAGTACGAGTTGAATGGCATGGCGTTCTGCTTCATTTCCTTCCCCCAAAAACAACACTCCAGTTCGCCTCATACACCACCGCGTTTCAGGCGACGAACCACTCGAAACCGACCGGCTACCAATTACCGGAAAGCCGGGAGCCGAGGCGTTTCGATACACAAACGGCGGCCCCCGAGGCCACTTCCTGCTCGCTCGATGAAAGGGGCCGCCCGTTATGATGATAACTTGCGAAAATCCGGGCTTCAATGTTCCTGCTTCTCGTGTTGCCGTGTTCGTGACTGGTGTCTGTTTTGTGGTGGAACATTGTAGCGGATGGATTAACATGACCATTCCACCCCTCCCTGAGGCTCCCTGGTTCGTGGCCATTCGTTCATGATTTATACTTTTTTAATTGAAGCAGAAGCATCACTCCTCATGCGAGCTTCGACTACGAATCGACCAAGTTCTAGCAAACATTCGATTGTCTTCAGCAAACTCACACTTCTCTGTCTTCTACCATTTTGAGATGCTTCTCGAAGTGATGACTACGAGCGAGGGAGGGAGAGAGGAAAATGGAAACCCCCTCGAGTGGGGGGGAGGGACTGGTGCTGCCGGTTACCAAATTGTTGTCGAAATATTCATCATCACTCTCCGTGACAAACGGAGCCAGCGAGCGACCGACCGACGGGATCCATTTCTGGCTGGTATGTCGGATGACATGCGGGCTGAAATGTAATATCCCGCCCGAAATGGGTGTCCCGAAGGTGTCGTGTCGTGGCCGTGGCGTTGCGTTACCCTCGTCGCACCCGGACTTGCGTAGGATTCGTTTGGAATCCGCCTTTTGGTGGTGTTGGTGGCGCAGAAGGAAACGACCGACGACGGAGATTGGTTCTCTTTTAGGCCAATTATTTTTCGACTCCGCCAAAAACACATGTTTAGCATAACGTTACACGATGGCCTCGAATGGGGGGACGGTTCCCGGTGACAATTCCTCTGGCATTAGCTTCTTGAATCGTGGAAGGTGTGTGAGTGAGGAGAGTATTTTGTGAATTATTCATCGTTTTTAAAAGAACGATTTCTATACGAACGGAGTTTGGATTTTTGGTGACGATTAGATGAGTGATGATATCACTTCCAATCATTCAACAGCATAAACGTGTTCTGGGAGCTAATGTTGCATGTTTTCAGCATTTTCTCTTCTCATCTTATCTACTAATTTAGTTTCTATATAAAAGTCTTAGCTTTTTTCCGATGTGAAGCGCTGGAATTAATCAGATCGCTGGCATGTGGATCCAGCATAAAACATGAATTAATGGGAATCGAGCCTCGAGATGGATTGAACAGAAGCTGTTTTATAAAACTCGTCCAAGCAATCCAGAAGCCACTGAACTCGAGCCCTATAAACTGGAGTGGTTGAGGCTACCACACCTTCAGCAGCAGTAGCAGTAGGCCATAAACCATCTTGGGCGGAATTTGAATGGAAGCCTTTTCCAAGGGCTGCGTCTTGGAGTGCGTTGATGTCATATAAAAGTCATGTAGCTCTCATTCTCTCCCTTTCTACTCCCACAAAAAAAATAACCGGAAATGCCCCGCTCGAACAAGAGGGTGAGAATCATCATCACAGCATCGTCATCAACCACCGAAAGCCATTTTTCCGACACTTTTCCTTCGCTTCACGGTGCCGTGTGACCACGGAGCTCGCTCCGCAGGAAGGCGCGTTCTGCGCCGACGTGCGATTTGAATAAGATCATGATTTACGGTCAACTGGCCGGTGCCGTGGCCGTGTAATGGCGACAGCAGAAACTGGGTGAAAATGACTGGCCACCTCCGCTGTTCTCCGCTGTGTCCATCGCAAGTCGTCGAAAGGTCAAACCCGGCGAGGAACGGTTTTCTGATTTGTGACCTGGGAAGTGGTTTTGTGAGAAGTGCCATGGAGTCTTGTGGAGTGTTGAATTCAGAGAAGGTTTGTCCTCCAAGACATGATGGTTATTAGTGGCGACTTGCAACGTGAATTGCCCTTCTAACTAGTAGTCACAAAAGATTCATCTTTGAATAAGTTTTCACATCCCATGATTCGATGAATACATCTCTTTCGCGCTTCTCTTCAAAATGAAACATAACGAGCAGTGGCTGGTTTTTTGTGTTCCCTAATTTATGCACAACATCAAAGCAACTCCAGACTCCTTCTCGATTGATTAGTCACTCCATGGCAACCGTTTTTTTTCTTTACTGGCGAAGCAATAAAATCATCTCGAACCGGCGACACGTCAAGCCCACGACACGATTTCAATTAAAGCCAAACCAACGTCGCTCCTTCTTTCTCCATAATCTCACCCCCGCCCGCCCGCCGAGAGCTTGTGTTTATGGTCGGCAAATTATGCAGCAAATATCTATCACCTATTCATCAGCGAAATATGCGCCGCTGCTTGGTGGGCCACCAACGTGATGATGGTAGCGATGTTTTGTCGAAAACCATTTAACGGTGCCTTCCGCAGAACGCACCTTCATCCCACGTCCTCGTGTGTGTGTGTCTGGTGTGTGTTTGATGAAATTCCTTGGCGACAACGTGTACAACAAGATGCTCAGAAGTCAGACAGACACAACCAGGCCGTGTTTGGCCAAACCGCGTCCGTTTGGTTCCGTGTATAACATGTTGCTTCTGCTGACTCGCTGACTCGCTGGCTCTCGATCGCTGGGGACCCAGCCAGGCACCTCTTCAATCATAGAGAGAGCGCGCGCACTCGGACACGCGGACACGCAGTCCTCTGGCACTGCCGGGCCATAATTTACGACAGAAGCCCCCCGAGAGTTAATCCGTTAGTTGTCATAAATTTCCGGCCACCATCCGTGACGATCCGGTCGCGCTGCTCCTGCTGCTGCTGCTGCTGCCGCCGACGAGGGTTTGGCTTTCGGTTTGGAATTGAATTCCGCGGCGCGTTGACGCGTTGATGTCGCGCGTGGGCTCCCCGGCAATCCCTCTCTCGGGCATCTCCTAAAACTCCAAACCCCGCGATCATTCCGCGATACCGCTGCTGCTGCTGCTGCTGCTGCTGCTGCTGCTGCTGCTGCTGCTGATCTTGCTTGCTGTAGCGAACGGCGGATGACGCGGAGATTAATAACCGATCGTTCGGTCTGACGACGACGATGGCGACGACGATGAGCTTCCGAGAAGGCGATCTGGCGTTAAAGGCGGACGAGGGAGGGATTGAGCGAGTGACAAAATGTAAGGCGGAGAACTAATCGCTGGGCGACATTAGCAGAGACAACAATCTTACTCTCGATAAGAAGCGGCGAGCGAGCGAGCGGCGCGAAACCTCCGGAACGAGGAAGCTCCACTGACGAGCTGATGGAGGTTGCAAAAAAGGGGAAGCAAAAGGGGGGAGAAGGGGACCCCGCTAAGGGGTGTTGCATGATGCACTTTGCGTGCGTGTGTGTGTGTGTGTGTGCGTGCCGATGGTTTGGTGCAACAAATGCATAAATTAATTTAAAATAGATTATCGCCTTCATTAGTGCGTCAGACAGTAATTAGGGTTGATAGTGCGCCACGGCATGGCGTGCCGTGGATTGTAGTGGATAGTGGCCGCACTAGTGGAGGGCGGAGGGAGATGCAAACTGCATCTCACGCAACGTAATGCAACGCCACCCCTTCCCGGTCGACTGCCAGTATCATAACGCGCGCCACATAAATAGCGCAAACCGCACTTTGTGCTGCAGATAGATAGATGCGCTGCTCCTCACCTCTACCACTACCACTGGAGAACCATTCCGGTGGTTCCGGAGTGATTTGCATTTTCGGAATATGGTTTCTCGGGTTCTTTCTGTTTTCTTACTCATTTTTGCGTTTTGGACAATTGTTTTTCTGTGTGTATGTTTCTTTTCCATAAATTAGGTTTAGCGTCTGATTGCATGTTTAGTTAAATTGGTTCTTCCAAGGCTAGTTAACACGCCAACACGTTCAAGTGATGTTGATCTGCTTCCCCTCGTTCCACGATTGCTCAAAACCGCTCGCTGTCGATCATCATCGACGGGCCTTTGCCAACGATCGTTGCGTTCGTACATTAACATTCATTTCAGCATTAATTACATGCCAACCGGCGCGTATGTGTGGGCCTTTTAGCTAAATACACATGCGGTTTTTCTAATTTTTCATCATAATTTCATCAACTCTCCGGTTCTCTGCGGTCACCGCCACTTGGCCGTTGTTGCGTTGTAATCGATCCGGTGGGGCGCGCGCGTTGGTTTTTGGAAAAATCAACATAAACACCTGGCGGCGACGGCGGTGACGATAGTGGGCCGCCGGGCCTGTTGGCAGGTACAGCCCATTCCGTCCGATTAATGACAACCGCAGCGACACACAGTGGCGGGCCGCCGGGATCGTTCGGCTGTCGAGTTGTCTAATTTTCTATTACGCGACAAGCGCGACCACGCGATCGCTCGCGCTGCGGAATTGCTGTCGGAATTCGCTTCTCTCTCTGTCTCTCTTTCTCTCTCTCTTCTAGGTACAAGAGTGCCCTGGGGTCGGGTGTTGTTGGTTGTTGATTGAATGACAGCTCATTTGGGGGCAAACGAGTTACGCAGCGCGGCCAACATTAGCTATTCGCGACCACCGCGACCACCATGACGCACCATGACCATGATGTGTGCGGTTGTGTTGTCCTTCAACACACACACAGGCACACGGCACACACAGGATGTGTGCTCTTCCTCGACATCATGTGGTCGGGACGAAGGATTCCGTTAGGATCGATCTTCTCTGCTTTAGAGAGGGGTTGATCTTTACGGTGCGAAGGTCTGCGGCTGCGAATAGCGATTCCCATTGGCCCGGTCGAAGCTGTTATTATCCCTCAAGTAGCTTATTATTTTACCATTACCCATATGCGCCGGTACCATCACCAGCAACAGAAACCACATCAAGGACCTCAACGCAATCGATCAGCAAACCGCAGCACGGCCTGTGTGTGTGTCGTCCTTTTATGATTTTCTGTCTAATTTTGATAAATTGTATAATTAAAGGGTCATTTCCAATCGATCCACAACAGCCTTCCGAGACGAAGTACCTTCTGTTTTGGTTTTGGACGAGGCGTTCGTGGTTGAGCTCGAGGCGCGGAATGTGGTCCCGGGGTCCCGTTTTGGATAGATTTCCCAGGGGGTCATAAATCTAAAGTATAGTGTTTTTTAGAGAGACAGATGGTGGATTCGAAATTCGGAAAGGGCTGTGTGTGTGTGCTGGAATCGAAGCGCGAACGCGGCTCTCTGTCTTTCGGAACGCGTTAAACCGTTAAACCGTCCACCGGATTCCGGGGGTAATTGAATCGGGTAAAGGGTTTCCGTCCGATCGTGCGTGACACTTTAAAAGGGAGGTTGAAAGGGTTGGGGGTAGGGGGTTTTGGGACAATAAGGACAATCGCTGTGTCCGTTTTGATGCCACTTAACACCGAGAAGGTGTTGCGCGAGTGCGGCGTAGAAATGGGCGGGCAAGGAAAGAGTTTATTGGAGGAAAAAGCATTAAATTGCCGGGGGGGAAAGCGTTTAATTGAATAGCGCCTGGATCGTAGAGCCATGTGGTTGATTGACTGTTGGAAGGATCTAAGGAAATTGAAGAGGCGCAATTAATACCTTTCTTGGGTGTTTTTTTTTATGGAACAGACAAGACAAGACTCTAGACAAGCAGCAGAATATTGATGATTCTAAACTCTTTCGGGACAATTTGATAGTTCCATTTTATGTATTATCGTTGTAGTCGACACATTTGATGCAACATTTGAAGAGATGATCCATGGTATATCAGACAATCAATCTGATTAGAACATGGACTTGGATCTGTAGAACGTTAAACTTTTTATTTCTTATTTCACGGGAGTGTTTTCTTGATTGAATAAAATTAATTAAGTAGTTCGAGTCCAAAGATTCCAGAAAGATTTCAACGTAAGGCCCTTCTCCAAATGTGTCGAAAAGACTTATAAAATAATTAAAAAGTTATAAAACTTAGTTCGGTTCTGTTGCTTGTACACCAAATAGATGCTTCTTAAAATGACATTGATATTAGTTGAACAGATTTTAAAATGTCGTTCGATCTAGTAAATCTATTACATTAGGATGATTGCCTTACATTTTTCCGTTTTTATCACTCGATTAAATGTTTCATAACAACAAGTCAAACATTTCTACAGTACTGTCCTCAACCACAAAGTAATGTTCCATTTTGTACACCGAAATCGAGGTAACCCAAACCTTATGCCCCATCTCCATTGCCATAACTCATTCGCTTCGGTTTTCGAGATAGAGAAACCATCGTGGCAAAGACTCCATTGCGCTCCGCGGTATCTTATCACCGCGTGAAGCTGACAAATAATAATCCTCTCGCGACGATGAAGAAGAAGAAGAAGTAGCATCCAATCCCCATTTGGCCCTCGCTCTCAGCTTCCTCCCCGGGAGGGGGTAGACAAGGCCACGAAAAACAAAGTTTGACGAGCTTTCCCGTGCCGTGCGTTGGCTCCCGGACCGTTGCGCGAACGCCATGCTGGGAAAACTGAACCCAATAAATCATCACAAAATTTAACGATGATTTACGGCCATCTCGCGACCGGGTGTGTGTGTGTTTGTGTGGTGGCGATGGTAACCTTATCTGCTGCCTGCCAGCGAGCATAATCTACATAGAGGCGGTGGTGGAGCGCGTGGAGCTGATTGTGCTGTTGCTGCTGCTGAAAGTAGAAAACCAAATCATTCTCCGCAGCATTTCCAGTACCAGCGAGCTCACAACACCGCGGTGAGGCGAACATAACGCCTAATTAGAATAAATTCGAAGAAAATTTGAATAATTTCTTACGAAACCTGCGCTCAGGCGCAACGCCGAGCGGCTGTCTAGGCTTTTGAGGTAACGCAGGGTTGGAGTGAAGGTTAAACATTGTTGATCCAATTGTTTCACGGGTAATTTGTATGCTAATTTAATTGTAACATCGATATGTACGCGTTGGTTCTATGCGCGGGATCTAGAACGAGCAATCGAGAAATATTTGTTCGCCATTACGCAGGCCTATAATCGGAGGGGGCGTCGCAATTAGAGTCGGAATTCGATCGGTTCCCAGGAGGGAACAACATTTATCGCACCTTCACTAACTGAGCATGATCTCCGCAGGTCCATTATCCGTCGATCGATCGATACCCGAACCGGATGATGAGGTCGACGTGGATGTGGAACAGTGTAGTGACTCCGAGACACTGCTAGCGACCACCAATACTAACACTACGACCCCTGGCACCACCGGTAGAGCAGTAAATCGAAGTACCTCGAAGGCACGTTCGAAAGCAGCTTCTCCTGGCAGCGCAACCAATGCTAGTGCGTCCGATGAGGAGCGCCTTACACCGGAACCGGCACAGGTACGTCCGGTGGTTAGGCATGACGCAAACCACCAGCCTAATGTCCTCTCTATGCACCTCCTTTACAGAGCAAATCACGGATCGTCGGTTCGTGCAACTGCGAGGAACTGCGACCGGTCCAGTGTCACCTGGAGACGAAAGAGCTCTGGGATAAGTTTCACGATCTCGGCACCGAGATGATCATCACGAAGACGGGCAGGTAAGCAAGCACCAGGCACCAGGCATCAGGCATCATCATTGCACAACACTCCTCTCCTTGGCCACAACGCAGATGTCAATCAAATCATGGCGGCCATTTTTTTGTCAATCATTTGAGCGAACCGACAATCTGTCAACGGGCATCCGAGTAGGCCAGCCAGCCAGCCAGCCAACCTTCGCACACTGGGTGGCATAGAAACCAACTGTGGCATGCTGTGGCATGTGCAGAGTGGGCTGTCTTGACGTAAAAACGCGGGGCCCCGGACTTGGTCCGGGTAATTGTTGCGGCGCCGGTGCGGTGTACAGTCCAAATGAGCCCGTAATCGTTGGGCAATTAGCGCGCACATACACACGCACACACTCACTGACGCAGCACGTCAGAAGCCTCATACCCAGCGTGCTTGCGAACCTGCTACCGATTGACACGTGTCGACGTTGGCTGTGGTCGGCGCCTCCGCCATCATGGACACCACTGCGGCTATCTTGCAGAGTTTTGTTTTCACAAGTCACTTTCCGATGATTAGCTCGCTGCTGCTGATGCTGCTGCTGCTGTTGCGGACCCTCTACATGATCTTATGGCTTCAAGTCATGACCATGCCCGTGTTGCCAGGCCAAGGCGATGTCACCGTACATTCCTCGGTGTCATGTCGAGGTGTTTCTGCCATCACTAAAAACCGTGAAACAATGTTAGAGAAACATCAGCAAAGATGCTTTGTTTGCTCAGCAACACCATGATCGTGATGAATCATCGACCGCATGGAGCAGGTCATAAACACGGAGACCGCACTACGGCCAACCCAGGACACGAATGGCGTGTTTGTTCGAATTCTCTCACCTCATTTTATGCTCGCGTTTTTTTTATGTGCTGCATGCTCGCTAAAAACTAGCGCAGTGGCCCTTCAATCCTATGCTCGAGATTCTAAGGTCCGAAAGGCTTCCCTTTGGTGTGGAACCATTTCACCTAACACCTCCCCACCCGATCCCGGTGGTGGCAGCTCTGGTCGACAAGGTCACGGTCTGGAGATGCGGTCCGGTTCCTTCTCACGCCTTCGTACGAAATGTCTCGGTCCCGGAGTACGGATTTGCATGTACATATGTTCCCGTTTATTGCTTTACGATCCGCAGCGACGAGATCCGCGCGGGCATCGTGGCCAACGGGACCCGCACGGGGAAAAGACAGATATTTACACCGCGAGGTGTCAGCTCTCGTTACCGGTGTTCCGCGGCCAGGTGAGGGATTCCCGTGAGCCTTCCGGAGTCAACAACCGGCTTTGTTGGTCGTCGTCGTCGTCGTCGTCATCGTCGTGATCCGGTTGTTAAAATGTGTGAAACGCGGTCTCCGCATGCCACGAAGCGAGCTCTCCGTTGATCTCCGATCATAATCAGGTCTGATTGGATCCGGTCCGTGTGGATGGTGTGGCCGCTGGACTGCAGCTTACATTTGCTTGCCACTTGCGCGCCATTTTACTACATTTCGTCGCCGCAATAAAGCAATAAAGTCCGCTAATCCCCGTCGATGAAAGTGATAAATTTCCCAGTTTGTCAATGATTCCTGGGACTTCGGACCTGGGAGCATTGGACAAGCGCTTTCCGTCGTGACCACCACAGAGTGGCTTCCTGTGGCCTTCTTGGATCGAGCATCATCGGAGTAGCGTCCGATCTCTCCGGTGAGAAGGCATGCTAATCACCTCGGATAGCCAGAAGCGATCGAACCGCAAACCGATGGACGTCCGCGTCCATCCATAGCGTCCTCGCCGCGAGGGGCAATTGTTCGCCAAGCGACCGTTGTGGGTCCGTTGTGGGTCCGTTGTGGGTTGTTTCATTTTTCCTCAAATAAAAGCATAATTTACGGTCCACCGTCGCCGTCCACTCCCGGTACGTGGTGGCACATCACGGGTCCGTCGGGACCATCGGGAACGACACCTTCCTGTCAACAACACGGCGGGTCAGTGCGGAGTCTTGTCCAATCATAAACATCGCGTAGGGTCTTTGCTGATGGTGCTGGTGGTGGAATAAATCAATAAGCATAAACGCCAAGATTTACGCTTATAGATTTTCGGACGATCGAGCATGATTTGTTCGGTCCGGGCGCATGGTTCCCTCCAGTCGGGCTCTTCGACCGCTGCTGCTGCTGCTGCTGATGGTGTCGACCACGGCATTCTTACAGCGTCCGTAGCATAGCGTCGCGGTTTGGCCGTTTTATGATTTTAACACGTCCACGTTTATGGCGCTCATCTTCGCCCCGGAAGACCCCCTGGCTAGGGGTCTCCGGTTGAGGTGATCGTAGGATTGTCTTCGTCGTTGGTCGTGACTTCTCTTCTCGGTTGGGTTGCAAACGAGTTCTATGGTGCTAGGTCAGCACTGGTTCAGCACTTTTTACGAGCTGTGAACTTGTGTCGATCAGTGTCAGCTACATGAACGAACGAACGAACGAACGAACGAACGAACGGAGCTGTACAAACGAACAACCTCGATAACGATTCATTCGCAGCAAAGCGACGGGATTGCATTTTGAACCTGCAACCAGGTAAGGTCCAGGAGTAGAAGAAGCGTCTTCAGTTCAGTCCCTCTCCCAAAACACGACTTGACATCTTTTAATCTCTGCCTCATCTCGCGCCGAAGCTGCTTAAAACTCTTCCCCATTCAATGACACTTGCTCGAATCGAGTTTCATTGAAGAACGAAATTTACGAATTCCTTTCGTCAACAATCCCGGACTCCCCAGGAAGGTAGAGGGTTTTTCGGGCATTAAAACCGAAAACGGTGAACCGATAAGCACCTCGGATCGAAGCGACGACGATGACGATCAGCATGTAATTAAAATTAAATTTATTTCTCAAATTACGTGTTGCCCGGGCGAAGGTGCGTCGATCGAACAGCATTATCACGCCCGCTGATCACGCGCCGCGGCCCAATCGTCCACCGATCGTCGCGCGCGCGCACACACGAAAGTGACAGAACAAGATAATAAAAGCCAGATTCCAGACCCCTCGAGCTCACGAGAAGAGCGATAAAGTCTTTCCATTTTCGGACACTTCTCGTGGCGTTGCTGCTGCTGCTGCTGGTGCCGGTGGTTCCAGTTGGTTCCAGATAACCCTGGCACAAGAGACCTTTAGGAGCGTGAGCCACACCATATGCGGACGATTTGATGCGATGAGGATTCGATGTCACTCCGGGTGGAGAATAGTGACCTCGCCATGGCCACGGTGACCGATAATCAGTTCGATGACAGGTTTAGTCGTTGTTTTGCTGTTAATTTTATTGGTTTAATTTCCTTAATTTTCCCGAACCCGAACCCCGGAGTTGGTGATGGTGTGGTCGTCCTCGTCTTCGAAACTTGCTGGCGTTCGTTCGTTCGTTAAGCGTGACCGTCAGCGCATAAACACCTTCATTTCATTGCCTGGGAAGGGGGGTGTGCGTGGTGGTATCCCGATCCTCGGTTAGGGAACGCGCTGCAAAACGGGACAACTTCTGCTTCGCCCTCCCTCCCTTCGACCGGCCTTCTGGTGTGGAAATTTGATCCGCAAAAGATCGTTAAAGATCAGGTTGAAAATCACGCAGCAGCCGATCCGGTTGAACTGCGTTACCGAAAGGCGTCGTCGTCGTCGTCCTCATGGCCATTGGTCGTTGACGACGTGGCGCAAATTGCGGTACTAGTTTCTAATTAAGACCCTTATTTTTAGCGCAAGTCGTTGCAGCAGCCACGACGGCGTAGACCCTCGCGTTCTCACGACGCGCCAGAGCGCCGTCGTGTCACTTCATCTGCACCGAAGGGACCATTACGATCCCTTCCACGCCTTCCGTATGTGTGTGTGATTATGATTTCATGAGATAAATTTTCGATTCGAAATGAATGGACCGCAAAATTACGCCACATAAACAATTTATGTACCTTCCCCGATGGAAGGAATCCTCCGGGAAAGGAACGAAGGAGAAGAAACGGAGAGAGGCGCGCGAGATGCGACACACACATCTCCCGGGGGGAGAAGGGAGAGGAAGGGAGCGCCGGAACCGCATCCGCAGGTCCGGTCCGTGTTAAAAATGGCCGCCAATGCATTAAATAAATAAACAGTCATTTAGTTTGATTTATCTTCCGGTGGCAACAGCGCTGCTTCATCGCGATTTATGTTTTCGCTGCTTCTGCTTCTGCTTCTACTCGTCCTTTCCTTTTCACGACTCTTCTCGTTCGTCGTTTTCCCTTCGACGTTTGAGTCACTTGAGCAGCTGCAAGAAGGCTGCCAAAGACATCGGACTCGACAAATCGAAAGACAGAAGTTAATACATTTGGCCAACGTCTCTCGTTGGCCGAACTCAATCCACGAGTGCCACTTGGAGGACAATTCTGTTCCACGAGTCACGCGGCGAAATCTCGATAGCAGAAGGATCGTCCGAAAAAGGTCCGGAGTCCGTGAGTCGCTGCGGCTTTCTCACCTGCCGCCGTTCGATTATTGAAACGCTCGCTGATGGCCTAATGCGGCCGCGGAACACCTTGCCGCGGTGAAGATAAATCGATCGATCCGGGACGGCTGCAACCGGTGGCCACGACGTGCTCGCGCGTGTGTGTGTGAGTGTTTGTCATTATTGGTGGCCACACCGCATGCAGTGCGAACGATCGATCAAGCGGCTTATCCGGTCTGTTAATCTGCCAATTTCCGGACACCAACCCCACGGACACACACACTTGCATTTGATCGACGCATCGATCGAACGAAGCGGATTAGTTGGAGTGCATTGGCGCTGCATTTCGCTCGGGATCCATCATCATCGAGTTTCGCAAAACCATTTGTTTCTTAATGTTTTCTAATGATTCGCATAATCCCCCAAGACAGCAGCAGCAAAAGCAAAGAGAGAATGACACCGGGAACGTAGCAACCGTCGCTTCGGCCGTCTGTAGTGAGTTTTGAGGTTATGTAGCCCTACTTCTTCTTCTTACCTCACGAAAGGGGCTTAGTGCTGATTAGCGAAACGGTTCGAAGAGATTTACAATCATGAGTTCGCGTTGGCCACCGGTTCTTCGGTCCCAAGGTGGGAATCCATCATTTCCGGGACCTCGATTCGCTTAAAACAAAGCGCCCCAAAAACGTATCAAATAACGAGTCCAACGGAAGTGGTCATCATCTTCGCTCCGGTTAGCGCTCACCAAGACGCTCGATCTTGAGTTCCGTTCCGATTGATTTACTTTTTCCCAGCGATTGCGAAGTGCGTGAAACAAGATCAACGCCAGAAGCCAGGTCCGCCAACTGGACCGCCTGTCACCGGGTACGATCCGGGTGTCCGGTTATGTTTCCGGTCGGCCGACAGCTCGAGTTCCCATGTTCGGGAGGTCCACTCTGTGTTTGGCCATAAATCCTAAACGCAACGGACTAGATGACGTGTGACCTGCTTGTTCGGTTCGGTGTCTTGAGGGTGGAGGTTCCCATCCATAGAGTATCATAGCATAATGTTGTTCAAACCCAAGAACCAGTAGCGTGGTAAATCAGGACCGATAAATAGGCACCGACAAGCGAGCCACGAAGCTCTCGAAGAACTCCAGTACAGCTCCGTTCCGTTACTCCCGAGCCATGTCGTCAACACCTCTTTGGCGCATTTCGGTTTAAAGTCATGCCACGTGAAAATGTGAATTTTCCTCCACATGCATCGGGCATGTATTCCGGGCCGGCCCTAACACCATGTTCTTGGAGTCGACCGAATATCTTATCTTATCGCGCCTACCGACCACCAGGAGGGGAAAAAACATGATCATTACACGCTTCCGTACATGAGCATGCTCACCATCGCCGGGCCCAGGGAACCGGTTTTTACGCCGGTCCTCTCTCCTTCTCGCTTGCCTCTCCTCTATGCCTATTGCTTCCGGTTTGGGTTCCATCGATCCGGACGACGACGACGAAGACGACGCTTGGACGACGTCTTATCCCGCGCAACGTGCGAGGTGCGAGGCGGTCGCGCGATGGTTTTATGGTTCTTATCCGCGCTTAAATGTTTTTCAGTTTCTTCGCCTCGCATCCTCTCGCTCTCTCTCTCTCTCTCTCTCTCTCTTCTCCTTTCCCTTTTTCGTCCTCTCGGTTGCTCGCTTTTGCATTTAATCGTCGCTCGCTGGCACACTGGCTGGCAATTTGCCTTTCCCTATCGGTTGCCTGATATCGGGAGCATTTGTTTCACATTTAACACACACACACACACACACACACACACACACACACACACACACACACACACACACACAGATACGAGGTCGCGCACGCCGCAGAGGCCACCCTTTACGATGCACTGTCACGGCATTGGCGACCACAGAAGGGGCCACCAGGATTGTCGGCGGCCCTTGGAGTAAGATCGTTATCGATAAACATGCACCGGCGGCGGCGGATACTTGCAAACGAACGGTGGTCGAGGGGACCACCATTACGGACACTTTATTGTAATTTTTATGCTTGTTAATGTTACTTTTCGGGCCCCGCGAAACATTGTCGGCAGAGGTCTGAGAAGTGGAGTGGCGCAAGTGGCGCTAAGGAAGCGGATTGATCGCCGGCCGGGCTGATCAGGTGCGACGTGCGGTCTCTCGTGACGAGCGATCGTATCTAAACGGATCAGCCAGTGAGCATTAGAGTAACTGACGTGCGTTTTAAGGGCTGCAGCAACATGGCGCATTGTTTCACATACTGTGGATTCACTTGAGCAAATGTCTCGAACGGAAGCTCAGCTGCATCGTGTCCGCTTGGCGTTGCTCCTCGTAAATCTCGATCCATTTTCTCGGCACGGCATACTCGGAGAAGGTGATGATACTTATGCTGTGGTGTCACCATACCATACGCCAGTCGCTCGAGAGTTCGAGGTGATAAAAGGTTTTCCGAGGTTCGGGCTTTTTTTTCGGGTGCCAGCAAAATAAATAAGCCACCGACAGAGTGGGGAAGGACCCCACAACCTTCCCACGGCCCAGTGGAATGGGAGCGCGATTCCAACGCCGTTCTCCGGCGTTAAGATTTATGCTTTGGTCGGCCATAAATAATGGAATTATGACAGGACAGCAGCGGAAGGCGAGGAGTGAGAGTGGTTGGGAAGGGATCGTTTATTTACTTGGCGCACCAGCCAGTCCGGATTCCGCGCTTTCGAATGGCCTGGACGCTGGACCTCGAGAGCCTGTTCTTTTTTTTCTCTCTCTTTTAATTTCTTGCGTTTAATTCGATTTTCGTTCGCCTCTTGCGGGGTTGCTTGCGATCGATGACGTGATCATGGCTTACTGCGCCCTGCTCCCAGGGATCTCCCGCTGTGTTCGCTTCGCAAACATCCCAAGTTCCTTCGGTGTGTCCCCGTGTGTGTGTGTGTGTGTGTGAAGAAGCTAATTGGACACATATTTTCGGACGCCTCGGCGTATCGGGAACAGCACGAGATGGCCATTACATGTACAAACGGTTCGGTCCGAAAATTGGTGCTAATGAGATAAGTTTTCACATTCGAGCACATTAATTCATCGATCTTACGGTCCTTAACGGCTGGCCGTGGCCACAGAAACGAACACCAGGCCTCTCTGGCTCTGGGATGGTTACATCCGAAGGCCATTTCGCGCGTTCGGAAGTTGAAAAATGAGTCACAATATTTGTACAACTGCCCTGTCTGGACTGCGTGTGCTGCAGAAGCTACAACAATGTTGCCTCCCTTCCTCGCTCCTCTTACCAACCCCCCCCCCCCCGACGGATCCACGATGCATGCACGCCACCTTTTGGGGTAGAGACCGTTTGATGCAGTTTTCACACATAAGCACCTCGTTGTCGCTGTGTGCGGAAAGGAAGGAAGGCAGAAAGGAAGGAAGGCAGAAAGGAAGGAAGGAAGGAAGCAGCTTTCGAAGTCCTGTTTACGCCCGTTTCCGGTGCCAACCAACACCCCCAACAACCCCGAAGGGGGAGTAGCAATCAACTGTCGAATTGTCGCCGTCAGGACGAGCATCAAAGGAAGGAACATGCAAATCGATCATTAGCGCCATTGGCTCCATGGTTTTAGGGGGGAGAGAGTGTTGTCCATAATTTTCCCTTATGTCACTCCGCGACGCACACACACACGCACGCCTTCCGTTTGGTTCTTTCGATCGAAAATCGATTGTGTTTTTTTCCGCTTTCGTCTCCGGTTGTTGCACCTTCATTTCACAAGTTACCGCTCAATCAAGCAATGGCCCCTCTGGCCGATGGTTGCGCACGATTGGAAACCGTGGACTGAGTGGAAGGGGAAGGGAAGAGGGTCATAAGAAAGCGGACGACCTGGTCTGGCTTGGCCTGGTCCGTGGACCCAAAATCGAACGACAAATGGCGGCGCCAACAAATTCATTTCCCGTGCCCGCGCGTCGGGTAATCATAATTTTCGAAATTAATGATCCGGCTAGTTCGGTGGGAGGCCTAAACCCCCGGGGAGGGGAAGGGGGCACGGCAACAACTGGCCGCGCGACCGCGTTTTTTGTTTCCCAAATTTGTCTCACTTTACCGTGCGGCTCAGTGAAGCATGTTTATGGTTCGCGCTTGACTTGAGCATTACGATTGTATGTGTGTGTGTGTGTGTGTGTGTGTGTTGTAAGTGTCTCTGTCGCGTTGTGTTCGCTTTCCATTGTTTATCTTGTTATTCGGAACTTTGGAGTTCCATTATTTTGGATGGCAACTGTCGCCCGGTCTGACGGACAGGAAGTGGTTTGCATGCAGCCATTGCAGCGCATGCAAACTAAAATGGCGAAAGCAATTTCGGTGTCAAAATTCACTCAAAACAAGATCACACGCCGATCACAGGAGGTTATGTTTGGTGTTCAGTTCGGGTTCACAGC
>NC_064874.1:91886901-91891901 GCF_943734745.1 Anopheles darlingi
TTGAAATGGTCCCGACGATCCACTCTTCGAGACAACTCCGTGTGTGTGTGTGTGTGTGTATGCTGCAGTCGTAAATTATCGCATTAATTTAATCAACTTGTCGCTCTGCTGCTGGTGCTGCCTTGGGTCTCTTGGGAGCCTTTCAAACGAAACAGCTGATAAGACTGTCCACCTCGCTGGAACTGGAGCTGATTACGGGCCGCGACTCGGGCCCGTGTCCTGCCTCACACACTCGCTCATGAGCTAGCATTTAATCAAAAATTCAAATTCTCTCCTCTCCTAGCGGACCGCCGGTTCATCAGCTCTGAACTGAAGCGAAAAACGCAGATAATTATCGTGTTTAAGGCGAGCAAACTGGTTGCTGGCGTGTGGCGCTGGTGGCGCTCTTCCTTTGCCTTTGCCGATGCATTGGAAGGGCATTCGTTACAGTTACAAACAGCTATTAATCGTCCAACCGAGCGAACGTGAGCGCGGTTGCAGGTTGTTGTTGTTGGTGTTGTTGTTGTGGTTGCACTGGTGCTGGACGAAGGAAAACGGTTTTCAACCGCAGGCGAAATCAAACGCTCATCAATCATTTTCGGCACGCCGCCGTCGCTGCCAGCATTTTTCTCCCTTGAGGGCTTCTGCGAGGAAAGCACCCCGGGCCTTGGTGGCCGAGAACCCAATGAGCCTGACAGTTATGAGGCAACATGACACGGCAACATGAGGCCCCCGGGTGTGGGGATAACATGGCAAACATCAACTACACGAAGGAGAGAATTGAAGGATGTTTGTTTGCGAGCACAATTGTTGAAACAATCGTTGGCCAAAGCATGATCCGGGGCGCATTGGTGTGCAGAACGCAGAACCGAACCGACCTAGCATTGGCCCCGGCACGAGATCGATTGGCACAGGAACGGGAACGAACGCACAGAACACATAACGTGGCACAAGTATCTGTTTATGCGTTTCACTGTCCAGGTGATTAATCGGATTGCATCAATCAAACTGTGCGATAATGTGGAAGGTGGAGAAGGTGGGGAGGGAGGGTATAAAAATGTGAATTCTCATGTGAAAATTGCAATACTCGATGGATATGAAATGGAAAACTCGGGAAAGTGTTGGAGAGCAAATGGGGTGTATGGGACTTGTATTTAGCAAACACTAGCTGAATTCGACGTTCAACAAGGATAACACTATTTGGTGTTGAAGTCTGATCACAAACTCCTCCTGGAAATGATTGACTTGTTGGCATGGGAAAAAGGACTTGACGTAGTAACCTATGAGGAAACATTCTCTGGACGACAACTTGCACCCTTGCAAACGGCCTACTGCGTCCAGCGAAGACCCTCGAAGAGGAGCTCGAAGGCCGCTCTGTAACGCTCATTGAAGCGATTAATGTAACGTTTGACGTGATGGTGGTGCTGATCAGAGAAAATAAATGGCGCCCCATAACTCATCTCACGGTGGACCGGACCGCCGTAGACCACCGTGGAGCCAGGAACTCCATTTCATGGCTCGCTCGGTTGAACTCCATGAGCAACAAGCTTGGTAATGATTAGCAAATTACTCGCCCCGTAACTTACTCCAGATGCGATGCGTTGTTCGCATCGAAACAAACAAACTCCTTCCTGGTCGCGCCCTACAGTGGCTTCTGACGATCGCCTTAATCGATTTCGGCCACGGACCGGACATCGCTGGCGCGCGCTCGCGTAGCATAATGTCCGAACCGAATGGACGCAATCGAGGGAAGGCAAACGGGCGTTAAATCGTGTGCCGTTACGTGGCGTTACAGGCAGAGAGGGATCTCAATTTTCCACCTCATTTCGTACACTCCATTAAGCATGAGCACATGAGCCAGGGCGCAATTCCCACCGAGGGGTTTTGCAGGCAGCATAAGACGCGCCGGAGTTGCCCTTAGTATGATCAGCAGCAGCGCGCTTTCGATTGCATCTTTTTTTCATTTTCTGCGCAATTGTCACAACCACAAACGACGACGATGACGATGTCGGAGTCGGACTTTAGCGAAGATGATCAAGAGCTAAGGGAAGAGATAATCGCACTTCCTGTGTATCCGACGTCCGGCGCAGATACCGACCACGACGATGACGACGACGACCACAGCGACGATCATACGATCTCTCTGGACCGTCAGTTGAACTACCCTCCTCCTTGCAACGACTTCTGGTGCAACAAAGTCATGACAGATGTTATTAATTTCTGTTCCCACCTTTTTGAGGAGCCTCATTAGGAGAACGAAACAGGGAGAGGGAGAGGGTGCGCCCTCCCAAGCATTATGATATAGCTCAATTTCCCGTCGCGTCGCGGTGGCCAAAGTGGGCCCCAGTGGAGCGAGTGCGTCTGCCATTCGAGTTCCCAACAATTGTTACTGTCGGCTGTTGCTGTTGCTGCTGTTGCTGCTGCTGCAGTGTCTGTGGCTCAACTCGTCCCATCATTGTCTGCTCTGGTGCCGACCGACCAACAGAAAAGAGAGAGAGAGAGAGCGTTTGTTTATGCTGGCAGCACCGTCCGGTGGCCTATGCATTCCTTCTGAAGCGCTTTAACATACGCGACTTGCTTGAATTGAAGTTAATTAGATCGTGATTGGAACGCTTCACTTGAGCAAAACACACAAAGCATAATGTACGCCATGCTGCTGCTGCTGCTGCGTCGTTGTTGTCGTTGTCCGAATTTCGTGTAGTATTTGGTCCTTTGGTATGCCCGGTTACCACCAACGAGGACGGGGGATGAGGGTATCATGATGGCGATCCTCTTACTCTCTCTCTCTCTGTTCAGAGATCGATCATTTGCGCTAATGACAGATGTCAAAAGTGTGGCAGCGAATGGAACAGCTGTAAGGATACGGGCGTTCTGCGCAACGGTCCTTTTCGGATGATCCCACTTCAGTCCTCTACCCCCCGGGGTGGGATTGTCCAGAAGCTAACCTTTTCGTTGCTCCGACGAAGGAAAGCATTGTGCGTCTGGTTCGTGCTGCTCGCAATAGTTATCATTAGCCAATCTAATTACTTATGCTAATGGGGTTTGTGTGGTGTAATGATCGGTTTGTGGCATTATTGGTATTTCTGGATGCAAAGTCCATTCTCTCTCGGACACCACCACCGGCCACCCGAACCGCTCAAGTGTTCGTCTGTGGCCATTGTGCTATTACATCGTTACGAGGTGGATAATTAAGGATGGCTCGTTATTCAATATTCCAACGTGGAAAGTGTTATTAAACCATTAAGCAGCTGGTGGGTGGTCCCTTCCCCTTTCTCCAGCTCCCCTTGTTCCAGTTCCGCTTTTCCTTTGAACCGTTTAACGCATTACGCAGAGAGAGAGAGAGAGAGAGAGACACACAGAGAGACACACACAGAGCCTTATCAAATATTCAGCAGCAACAACTAAATCATTTCCATGTTGTGTAATGTTTCAATCAAATTTCTCCTCCCCTTTTCCCACCACTTCCAGACGCATGTTTCCGACGGTGCGCGTGTCCTTCTCGGGGCCATTACGCCAAGCGGTGCCCGCCGACCGGTACGTCGTCCTGCTCGATATTGTGCCGATGGATAGCCGGCGCTATCGGTACGCGTATCATCGATCGTCCTGGCTGGTGGCCGGAAAAGCCGATCCACCACCACCACCCCGTCTGTACGCCCACCCGGACACCCCGATTGGCCCGGAAGCACTCCGTAAGCAGGTCATTTCGTTCGAGAAAGTGAAACTCACCAACAACGAGATGGACAAAAATGGTCAAGTAAGTAACCGAAGATGTTGGGTTCGTCGCGCGCTCCGTCGCGTTTGTCGTGTGCCACCGTGGGTCGGGGGCACACTCCAGAGACGCTTTTGGGAGGGGTTAAAGGGGGACCTGAACCTAATACGCCGTCGCCGTCTGCACGACGTGGCGCCTTGCTGCGCTAACGATCCGTTCGATGACGAGCGAAGGTTGTCGCATTAATCTTACACGATCTTGTGGTTTTCATGCGGAGGGATTGGAAATATGATCCTTTTTTTGGTGTGTGTTTTTTTTTTTGTTTTTTTTCGGAGGTTATGGACTCGGGGGGGCTGCGATGATGTTCGATAAATGAAAACAATATTTTAATCACCAATTTCACGGAGTGTTCTACCATGGGGTCTCTGGTTTTCTTCTCCTTCGTGCGACTGGGTGGTATGGGGATGTTTTCATAAATTAGTGCTTGGAACAGCCAATGCTTCATTTGCGTATTATGATGACGCATTGATTTTGGGTACAAGATGCCAACACACTAATGCAATATTTGCTGTTAAATGAAGATGGAATAAATTAATGGTATTGCAATCTTAAAACAAATAAATTGCAAGACGTTACACTAAGTTAAATTATAGTTATCGTGTTCTGGCTTCTTATAGTTCATTGGAGACATTGTTCTTTATAAATTGTTCTACTGTGTTGTCAAACAACGCTTGAAATGGTTCGGTTTCAAGTTAGTTTGATAACAGAAGTGTTATCCGTCGTTCTCTCTGCTCTACTTTATCAAACTCTAGCTCTGTTTGGCCTAAACGTTCCATTCTTGAAACACGTTTACTCCAACACCTAACACCTTTTTATCCCCTACAAAGCCTCGTTTGAAGCCTCCTCCCAAAAGCATAAGCATATAATGCTCGAACTGCGCGTGAATGTGTGTGGCTATCGGTTGGTATCGCCTATCGGGCTCCTATTTCCATAATTTTCTAATAATCGTAATTTTCCCTACTCCACACGCTGTGCTGCTCGCCCTCTCTTTCTATCCGGCCGTGGCCATCCCCGTGCGCGTGTGTGCGGACCGCCGCCATTGATGGCACGTGTGCCAAATGGAGCCCCAGAAGGAGGTGGTGGTGGTGGGCTATCGCCAACGCCAATTGGATGACTCCCGAGTTAGGGACCCCCCCGGGTAGGTCCCCTCGGCAGCCCCCAGGAACTTATGGGGACAATTAAACCGGGCCCGCGGCCATAAGTTATACCTAATTAATACATTTCGGTGCGGGAGTTGAGGCGGGCGAGCGAG
>NC_064874.1:91914401-91919401 GCF_943734745.1 Anopheles darlingi
CTACAATGCGTACGGGTGTCACTCAGTCCCGGTTTCAGTGCCGGTGACGAAACAACCAATCAAACCACTCCGTGACCCCATTCGCCGGAAGCCGGCTTGAGCGGAAACCTTCATCCGCTGCCGCCGCCGGTACTGCCACCTGGCCACTACTGCCATGGTGTCGAAGCAAACGGTGGCATGTCGTTAGTTAGTGCTTGGCGGTGTTTTGTCTTTCGATTTCGAGGAGACCACCCTTTGGGGTGTCCCGCTCGCTCCTCGCTCGTGTGCTACTCGTGGCTTACACACTCGAAATCGATCCAAGGTCCCCTCCCTTCCTTCCTCGCTCCGGCCCGGCCCGGCCCGGCTTCGTTACGCATGTTGACGGCTTAGCGCTGGTAATGCTGTCACACACACGAGCCGGCGCGCCCGGTAAGCCGTTTTCTTAACAGGAAACCAACCCGGGACCAGGGGATTGTGTCGATTGCCACCGCTAGCTGAGACCCCGTGGTTGGCATGCTGCACGCATGCCGGCGGAGATACCGAGCGGGGTTTTTACGAGCTAATTGGCCTCGAAAACGGGCGTGTGTTTGGGTGTTTTCGGTTATCGGATTTGTTTCCTTCACACCTGAGGTGCGCGAGAGGTGTGAAACGGTTCTGGGAACGGAACTGGCAATCATATTCGAACGGATGTGCGAGATTAAAGTAGTTGTTGTCGTGGCCACGCCACGGCGCACATGCCGACCATCATTGATAGCAATGATGAATGAAATCGGAGGCAGCATCATCTGAGCTGCGCGCATGCATGAGTTTCTTCCTTTTCTTCTGGTTTCGAAGGTCTCAAACGGTGCTCCTGTCAAGCGCCAAGCGAGTTGCTGCGTGTTGCTGCGTGGCAACCAACAGGCAACCGAAAGAAGCAAAGCAACCAGTGATCGCCTAGCCGCGGCCATCAGATCGGCCAGTTCGATTTGGTACGCTTTTCAGTCACGCGGGGTTGATTGGGTGGCGTATTTATACGTTTAGTTTATTTATAAGATTTCGGAGCGCTCCGAAGTCCAAGTCTCCAAGGGGGTGACTATGTGCAAGAAATCATTCACACCAAAACATTCATTATACAGACGCACCACCACCATTGGAGCCCCAAGAGAGCGTTCCTTGAGAGGTTGGAGCTTTTTTTGTTTTCTTTGCTTTTCCATTTGAATGATGTTAATCTGCGTATCGCGTACGTTTATCTTGCAGAGTCTGCGAAGCAGCAACGGCACACTCGTCACTCGCACCGGCGAGAGAAATTCCTTTTTCAAATCGAGTTTCCTCCATTCCGAGCCCCGGTGGTTGCGATTGAGTTTGGCTGTTCTCCTTGTGCGTGTCAGGCTCGGCATCAAAATCGTTATGAATTACGGACGAATGACAACCATCTTAAAACGGGAGCGCTGTCCAGCGCTGTGAAGGTGTGGTAAACGCTGGCCAAGGGTGCCAAGAGGGACAGAGTCAAGGTGCCAGCGGACCACACACGGTGCGTTGGAAACCAACCTGGGACCTGGGAGGTGATTTTGATGATATTTTTCAAATCTTTGTGGCCATCGATCATGCACACAGAACACAGCTGATTGCTGAAGACCTCCATCAAATTCTGTGATAATCCTTTCGATGAAGTTTACTTAGTTCGAAAAAGATCAATCAATGGACACGCAATGTAAGGATTTTGGTTAAAACAAATACATTACGGGAACTTTTAAGAGATGTTAAAGTGCTTCAGATGGCCTACTGGATCATCACACCTTGATCTTTGACTTGTGGTACAACTTAACTGATTTGTTCGCGAATGCTATAAACGAATAAAGTGATTTCGTTCAAATTATAATATCTTTCCATCCAAAATGAAATCCCGAATTGCTCCAGCAAGAGGCGTGGCCATGATTGCTCCATCAAAGTTCCATCTCGCAATCGTCCATCAGATCCACGCACACGATCGTTTAACCCTCTCCTGCACCAGACGGCACCACGGATGGTTGTTTGTACTTCCGAGATTTGTTAGCAAATCATCTAAACTTTTACGAGCACCAATCGTACGGAGCTCGTAGTGCTACCGGCCAGAAGATGGTCGCGCAGAACGATAAGAATCTCCGCTCTATCCGCATGTCCAATTGAACTGCATTCTTCTTGCTCCAAGTCTTTGGCTTTTTCGGTAAATAAATTAATTTCCTTTAAGCCCCACGAACCAGAACTCGTACGTAGAGGGTGTTTGTGCCTTGTCGACATTGTATTCACGCATCACAAACGTCGTCGTCGTCATCGTTCGCTAGGCCAGTCGGCCCCATAAAAGCGGCCCGCAAATGCCTTTCGAGTGGTCCAACTGCCGCTGGTGGGGCAGCAGTGGGTGTGATCTGAGATCTGGAAAGACGCTCACTCAACCTCGATAAACGAACGATAAATGAATCGTCATCGTCACTGTGCACGGTAGCCGAGGCCCACTGGTCCTGCGCGTATTTGGTGTTTTATATTTCATTTTTATTCGCGCATCTTCGCCCGCCTTTGATCTTCAGTCGCATTGGACCTCATCCTTCTGGCCTTTTGATGCGCTGCTGCTGTTGCTGTTGCTGCTAGTGCTGGTCACGACGATGGGCGACGGTGGGTTGGTTAAAGCTCCGGTGCTTCGCGTTCGTTCTGTTTGATGAAAACGAACCTCGTAAAATGCATTTTATGTGGCGATTCCGTGCGGTGCTGCCGGGTCCGAAGGGTTGTAGTGTTGTGTTGCTCCAGCTTCAAGATGAAAGGATTACTAGCGCTATTTATACCGCTCAAGGATGATGATGAGCTGCTCCCGCGTGTCTGCTGTTCTGCTGTTTAATTACGAACATTATGACCTGAGCTGATGTTTACAGTGAACTGACTAAATAATCGTAAAGCGCACTTTTACATCTGCATTCCGGGATGCCCGCGTGAAGTGAAGTGATCAAGGATAAGGCATTACCGCGGCGGCGATGAAATGGTGCGGCTTCGCGGAATTGCGGAACATTTAATAATTAGATCGTTCCAACGTTGTTCGCCGGAGCCTTTTGATTGCAATTTATTTGAACAATCTGAGTGTACTGCATGATCACGATGCTCTTAGCACCGAGCCACTGCTTAACGTGTTTCTAATAGTTAAAGGCATTGGAAGTGTAAATATACATCCTTTTAATCAAACCAAACACCAAATGGTTCATCTTACCTACGACAATAAATGGCAAAAGCATTTATAAAATAAAAACAATTTTTTAATTTGAGGATATGACTTCTTGCCCGATTCCCTGAACAAAAAACGTGGAAAAAACATTTTAAAAAGGAAAAACAGTTTCACCTCCTGTGCCGTAGATCAACGCAGATTACCGAGCTAAGGGAGAGATTGAATGAAATGTTTTCCTGCATCACCGGCTTTATAATGTCCAGAATTTCCCAAGCAAATCACCGCCACAGAAGCGACCGTAAAACAATCCCGAAACGATATGACTAATGAAGGGTAACAGAACGAATCCTTCGAATTCCGACCGTCGGTTTTATTATCTCTTTAACGAGAGGGTGTAATTTCTCATCACTTTACCGCAGACTGCGAGCAGAGTCTCCCTTGCGCGCATCCCGACGGTCACCCCTACAGTGGATTACCCCGTAGTCCCCGTAGATTGGTTACAGCGAGAACCCGGAGGACGAACGAACGAACGAACGAGGAGTCAAATCTTCCGTAGATAATAGAATTATGATAACTTTTATGATAATCACTTTAACAGGATCATCATAAAGGGGGCAAGCCGGGCAAATTGTTTGCTTTGCTTTTGCGGCCGCACACACACACACACACACCACCCCTGCACGGCACCAGACTGGTGTTATGGTCGCGTGTGTCCCGTGCGCTTTTCGTCCATTTTCCGGGGCGAAGGGTGCGCGATTCCACCACCGACACCGCCACCGGCTATTTCCCGGCTTGCCTCTCGTCCTTTTTTTATGTCGTGACGCATGTGGTCACCGATTGTGTGAGCGGGCGCCCCTCGGTCACCTCGGCAAGAGGACATCAAATTCGTTTGCAATTATCCGGAGTCCATCCAAGGAGCCCGTGGAGTGGAAAGTGGTGCTGGCGGTCGATTAGTTTTTTCTTTGTTTTTTTTTTTGCGAGAAAAGTTTCTCGACCGCCTCAACGACCACGACGACGACATTCACTTTTATTGCCGGCTCAAAATGGTTCCCCGGGAAGCTTGTAAATCCTATCGGAACATAATCGTTGCGGTGAGCTCTGCTCTTAATGCGAAGATAACCGATGGTTCCCGGGGATGCTCGCTAAAACAGATCTGCCCCGTGTGTAGCGGACTCTATTCCATTTTGTTTCCCTTTTACTTTTCACCATCAATTTGCTAATAATGTTGTTTCGTGGAGCGAACAACAGCGTAGCTTCCAGACGGACAATCCAGAAATATGTTTATTGCTGCTTGCATACAAAAGAAGAATGGCATGTTTCATCGAACTTGAGCCGGAGAAGTCTCAACATTTACACTCTCTACATTGATGCTGATCGATAGCATGGGAGCAGATCAACTCGTTAGACATTTTACCAGCCTTCAACTTTTGATTAGAGCTAATGGAGCGCATTCAATCACACAGTCGTAGTCGTAACTGTCAGTAGTAAAGCCTACTTGCTGGCTACCTCTCTTGGGGGCACACCGTTGCTATGACTACTTCATCATCCATCCACTACTCGAAGTCGAAACGCTCTTCCCCAGTCACGAGTCGCAGTAGACCAACGACAACTCGTCTCTAATCATCGACACCTCCGGCCAGTAGCTACTCACCTCACGAGCGACCGTGTGCGTGTGCGTGTGTGTGAAAGTGAATGGAACATATTTTGACAGAAAGAAAAATGAAATGCTATTAGTCGCGCCAGCGGTAAGGCCAGCGCAGGGGGTGGGATTCTCGCGTCCTGCGGGTGCGCCAGGCACGGCGATCCCTGATTAAAGGGCACCCTTCTCGCCGAGGGATGCATATTCGGTCATTTGAAA
>NC_064874.1:91921901-91924401 GCF_943734745.1 Anopheles darlingi
TCGTTTTGACAATTTTCTCCTTTTTCGAGTGAAGACTTTCCCATTCAACACTCCCCCTGGTGCTGGTTGCTCTCCCAGACCCTCCCAGCTCGAGATTAAAGGACGAAAAGCGAAGCGAGCATGAGTTATTAGCTTCCAACCGAAAGCGAGGATGTCTCTTTGTGTGTATTAAGAGTGTCAGTGCAGTGGAAAGGATACGGTTTCGGGTGGAAGATCCTTTATTAGAGAAAGAGCAGAGTGCGAGCACATGATCTCTTCCATAGCGAACGCGAGATGAATGTGCAATTAGAGGCTCGCGGTGGTGGCATCGTCGTCGTGCTTCAACTGGTGCGAGACGGAATTGGATGCTTTCATAAAATGGAACAGACGGTTTGGCGTTTCGTTTGCGACAACGACAACAATTATAATTGCTCCCTGTGTGTGTGTGTGTGTGGCCATAATTTTTGGACCGGATCATGCTCACATTATGGCGCAAGAGCCCAAGGAACACACCAAGGTACACGGAATTCATCATTCAAATTAGGATTTTCTTATGCCTTCTGAAGCGTGCACAAACACACACACGCACACATATACCGAGAGAATGTGACACAAAAATGGTTGGCTAAAGGTTAATGGAGAACATAGAAAACGCCTAAATGGACGTTCGTCGGGGATGGGGTCGCGTTCCAGTCGCGCAGTCGCGCAGGCTCGCGAGATCCAGTCTCCAGCCGTCAATGAATCACGGAAACCCGCTGTCGCTGTTGGACTGACCCCCTGCCGGGGCCAGACTTGCTCGCGAGGTCTCGAGCCAGCGAAGGAAGAAATTGGACCCCAAAGACGACGCGACGCAAATATGAATTATAATTTAATAATCATAATCGTGTCGTAATATGATATTGTCGATTGCCCACTGGCCATGTCCGAAGGACGGGGGATACGTGAGGCCAGGAGGTGCCAAAAATAGTGCGAGAATATAACTTATGCACCGGGGTACGCCGGGCTTGGTCAATGTGTGTCACAAAATTATGGCAACGAGAATGATCGAGGTTCATAACTTCGGACACCCCGAAGTGGGGGACCCGCTCTGCCCCACTGCCCGGTGATCGTGTGTGAGTTTATTAAAAAGAAATTTTCGGAACCAAACGTCGCTGAACGAAAGTCACAACAGCAGCTGGGTAGCTGCTACAAAACGCTAACCTTTTTGGCGTTGACCACAACGCCATGATGACCACGGGGTATTGCGCCAAAAAAAACCGAAAGCCCCGAAACGCCCAAAACGGAAGACATATTTTATCCGCCAGCGAATAGCCAGAAATTATGGAAATTGTTATAAAATATGACATTAAAGTAAAATATCAACACGAAAGGATTGGAGAGTGCGAGAGAGAGAGAGAGAGCACGTAATATAGAGAGAGATAGAGAATGAGGGAATGAAAATGCAAATTTCGATTGACCGTCATCCAGCATCGCGCAGTAGGCTGCGTGTCTCCGGTACAACTCCGGTGGGCAAACAATCCGTGTCGCGTCTGCGATAGAGTTCCACAAAGTTCATCAGGTGGTGTGAGGCATGGCAAGGAGAAGGGGAGTGTTGCCGCGGGGGCGAGAGTTTGTTGGGGAGTTTATGAATTCTTGATCATTCTCCAGAAATCGTTGAGATCATTTTCTGTTTGGATATTTTAATCCATTCATAAATAATAACGCACTCCACTGGCACCGGGCACGATCATCACGCGGCTTCGCGGTCCTCCATTCATGCTTTCCGTCCGGCCAGAGCCGGAGCCGGAGCCGGAGCCGAGTACGGAATGGAATGACTAAATTTCCTTTTACTCCTCATCACGTCACTCCCGCACCGTCTGTTCGATAACGGCCATCGATAAACGATTAGATTCACACTTCGACAAATGCCCGATCAGTCTGCTGGCTCCGTGGAGACGGGCAGACTACGCGAAACACATCGTGGACACCACCGTTCATGGCTACGAACGGAATGACTTCGACATTTTTCTCCAGATCCAGCCGAGATGAGCCCCCTCACCAGGCACGCAGTTCATTCATGTCCATAAATGGAAGCTTAAGTTTTTTTGTGAATGAATCCTCGTCCGGCAGAAGTAGAAGTTAGCAGGAGGTCGCTGAAATACGCTGGTACGGCGGCGGGGTGCGGAACTTTCTAAAGCATAAATGCCCAAATGGACCAGCACGAATGATCGCCACGAATCCGATTGGAATGATAATGAGGCAGCGACACACCCGGTTCGCCGGCGGTGTTCCGTTTGCTTATTGAAGGTCCCAGAGAGAGAGAGCACCCCGAGGATGACACATGCTGTGCCTGGAGTGGCCAGTATCGTTAGGTTCAGTGACTTATCGGTCACAGTTTCGAGGAGGTGTGTTCGAGGGTGAGGCTCCTGGATGCTGAAGCTACTAAAGACTCCGCTTGTTACCAGCTTGTCGCTTCGAAGGGATTATTACAGCAATGTCTGTGCATCATTTTGAACCTGAATAGATTAGAGCTGGAATCTAA
>NC_064874.1:91926901-91951901 GCF_943734745.1 Anopheles darlingi
AGCACAGTGAAAACATGATTTATCACCACGCGAGCCTTCGGAACGCACAGCAGCCACCATCGCGACCATCGACGCAGATCATCCTGGCCAGAGTACCAGGTGAGTGGCAAATAATATTCCGTGTGTGTACGTGCGTGCGTGTGTGTGTGTCTGATAGGTGAGGCTCAGTTCTGTCTGACATTTACCGGAATGGTGTGTGGTTTGCGACGCGAGCTTAAGAATGCGACGTCACAGCGTCACAGTGCGCACGAGTCGATCGGTGGGCGCAGATAACAATTAATTCCAACGCCCAGAAGGAGATGAAGTCTCCTTCTCCTGCTTCTGCTGCTCCTGCCGCTGACTGACGCGGATTCCGGGTGGTTTGCGCGCGATCGTGGCGGTCCAACGGCGGTCCGCGGGATTACGAAGCGAAGCTAGCGGCGTTGGCATATGTGGGGTGGCATAAGCCCCCGGTGGTGTGTCCCGGTTTTTGGGGTGGGAGATAAATACCTAATCAATCATGGGCATCTCCGGAGCGACCACTCACGGAACCGACGGACCGTCTGCTCACATACGCAGCAGCAGCAGCAGCAGCCAGCGTGGCCAGCGACAACGGTGGTCTGAATTAATAAAACTGCCGGATAGGAGTCATCTCCCCCCGCCCGGCACAGAGGGGGTGGTGGTAGTGAAGCTCCTCTCTACGCAAGAGCAGGAAAATCAATCTCCAGGCATTATTCCGAACCCCACGGGATGGCATTCAGATGAACTCGTGGTCGAGGCATTCGAGAACATGGATGATGTCCAAATCCAGGCGTAAGCGTTGACTCCCGAATGGAGAAATGAGAATTCGATGATTTTGGGCCGCACCAAGAGAACCCGTTCCCCGTTCCCGTTGGTGGCCACGACGTGCGATGTTGACTACTGGCAGCAGCAGCAGCAACAACAAGGCAACAACAAGGCAGCGGTGGTCCGAGTGATTGGCAATCACTTCCAAACTGGCGAATGATCGATTTTGTGCCTAAACTATTCACCGAGGATCCCGAAGAAGAAAAAGAAACACGAAGGAAGGCAGGGTGTCCGGAGCATTCCCTCCACCGAGCATTTGTTTGAAGATTGATCGTGATCGAGCGAGGTTCACGCATGTCGGGCCACGGGATGACGGATCCCTTCGCCTCGATCGCCCCTCAACGAACGATGCTTCGATGATCTTTTGAGCTCGTCGCTGATCACGGCGAGGGGACCCCGTTTTGTTGTGTTCTTGGTTGTCCTGGCTTCTCGGGCGTACGGTTGAGATCATGTTTATATCGCAACGCAATTGACATTTTCAACATAATGCCCCGGGTGAGTGTGATGAGGATCTATCAATATCAGGATGGAATAACATCGGGATCATCATCGGGAGTTGGTTCTTCTTCCCTTCCTTTGACTCCACATTGACTGGTTTACATCGTTTACGGAGAGTGTTTGTCAGCGATCTGTAACCAAAAAGGTTTTGACTCTTATATCCCTCGATCCCTTGGCATGGTGTATTAGCATCTGAACTAAGAACATTACAACAGCTTAAAGCTTAAAACCGATTCCTGTTTCTTAAATCCTTTTCTAGGTACTCGCAACAACATACTATCCACCTGCAGCCTTTTTTCCCTATTTTTCTATGAGCAATATTGCTCAGATTATGCTGAGCCAGTCAGGATCTCTCTTTACCTGTCTGTGTGTGAAATGCTGGTGCCGCATAATTGGATTTCCATCAACGGAACCACACCGCAAGAACAACGGACCGTTCGCTACACCCATCTGTGTGTGTTGTTGGATCAACATGTAATTAACTTTTCCATCCGTTTTTCCCATTCCCAAAGTGCCCAAAAAGGCGGAACGTGCTTCTCATCTTATCTGTGCCCACTAGTTTGCAAACATGTCCTCTCTGTTCTGTTGTTCGCCTTCGCCCATTCTTCCAGTGACAGATTTACATTTCTAACACCTTTTTAACACACCCCGAGGCCCGAGGTCTGTGGCCGGCTACAAAAAGGAACGCCAGCGCAAAAGGTACAATATTGTTTCAATCGAACGCGCCTCAGGTCGGATGCAGGAGCGAAGGTGCGAAGCGAAACGACGTCCCTAGCATCGATCACGCCTCGCATTTTCACAGGTCTGCTTTAGAGGGAGGAGGAGGAGTGCTGCCGGAACCCAAGTATTCCCAAATGTGCAACATAAATTTAACGCCAACCAAGGGACCCAGATTGGCCGGGATGAGACCACACACGCACACACACACAGAGACGCACCGAGAGGCTGCGTGTTTTGTGCTGTCAGCCGAAAATTGTTAACAAGCTTTTCATCCGGCAGAAACAGAGAGAAAGACACACAGAAGGAGAGAGACAGAGAGCATGTGTGTGGCGAGTCCTTTTTCCCGATTGTTGGTTCTCGTCCTCGTCGCTTTGTTGTTTCCTTTCTTTTTTGGGTTTCCGCTGTGCAGTCCTTGAAGGAGTCGACGAGTCAAAAATTGGAAAGAATTTAATAGGGAGAAGCAGAGAGACAGAGAGAAAGAGAGAGAGAAGGAAGAGCAGAGGACATACGGCTTGCGACCACCCGCGACCGCCCTCCTGACACTCCAAACGCTGGTGACAGTTTCTCTCCAGATGAAACAAACACCCCGCAGCCTCCGGTCCGGCCACAACCACAGCGACCGAAGCGAATGTCATCCCTTAAGCACATCACGGGATCGTGTGTCCCGAGGACGAGGACGAAACTGCAATCTCGACAAACGGGACGGTTTATTAGAGAACCATTAGATCAACCTGACATATGTCACATGTGTCCCGGGCGAAGCATTTTTCATACGCGCCGAACTGCTTTTCCGCTTCGCTGACTGCCGGGCCTCGTCCTTTTCATGCACCCCCTCCCCCGGTGACCGTATGTCAATCCTTTGCATCCTCTCTCTTGTCTCTTGCGAAAGAAGGAAAACCTTTCACCGCAGCAGCAGCAGCAGCAGCAGCGTTTTCCTCTTCGCTCGAATAGTAAAAGAAAACGGAAAACGGAAATGAAAAAATGACTTCCGTCGGGTGGCCCCTGGATTGGACTACCGTCTCTTTTACTGGCGTGTCTCCTTCAATGATCCCCAGGACCCAGAGGTTCCTTCTGTTCGGTAGCAATTTGCAGGAGCCCCAGGAGCTGCCGGGCCTGGTGAATTCCAATTTGTCCGCCAGAAGCAGCAGCAGCAGCAGCAGGACAAGTGGAAAACAATCGCACAAACGTCACAAACAAACACATTTGTTTTGCTCGCTCCTTTCTTGACGCTCGAGTTCGAGAGCATCACGGGAGCGGGGAGTCCATGGATCCATCCCATTCTCGGATCAAACCAATCGTGTGCGCATGCCACGGATTGGTTGATTGCGGAGTGTCCGTGTCCTGTCTTCGTTTCCCAGCAGCTCTCTCACGCAGCATCACTTCTACTGGAGGCGATGTGTGTGTGTATGTGTCATTGAGTTTATTTATTTGGCTAATATGGCGTATCCAATCAACCCTTAAACAAACAAAGTAACAGATTTTCCTTCTTGTCCTTTTTCGGGCGTTTTTTTTCCGAGGAGTAGAACAGTTGGCCCAGCACGAGCTCTAGCCAACCAGAGTGTGGCCGAGGATGTTTTGCTGCGTGATTTGTAGAGAGCCCGGACACCCGAGCTGATTGACCGAAGCAGCAGAATCATGGAGAAAGGCTGATGTGGCTTGATTGAACACCATTTTCGTGTTGAAGATCCAGCAACGTTTGGCTAATGGAGTCAGTGATGTCCTGCAGGACACTTTTCTTCTCTGCGTCATTCCGGCGTAATCGATGAAGAGGAACAAAGCATTCCGCGGTGGATCTGCGATTTGACTTTAACACAATGAAAAGAAATTGAGATAAACTTTGTAATATCTATTACTATTGACCAAAGCATGAACTCTACTTGAAGAGCATTATAAGAGTTAACCACAAATCCTTTTCATTTCATAAATCTACCCTTGTTACAACATCAGATTATCTCCTTAACAATTGACAAATCAACTACATATGTCCTAGCCCTAGCGCCAAGAGGCACAATAATCTTCGACAGACGCAAACACATGCGCACACATTTGCATACCAATCGTTTGATAACGATCTTCTGCCATCCAACGCCTAAAGCCTCAAAGCAGATGCTAGTCATATTATAGGATAGGGGTGCTATGCTAGTTTAGCATTAGAGTTTACGATCGGATGATGGGCCTTCTCACGTACCGACACGACATAGTTTTGTGCCGAGAAAACCGATTAAAAACAGGAGCACGGAATGGATGGGATTGAGGCGAGGACACCCTTTTATCATGCACTCCATCCCTTCATTCCCTGAACGATCGACATCAATATATCCTTCTGGTATGAGCGATGAAATGGTAACCACAGGCATCTAACTCGCTATTCCAATCACGTCCGCACCGAAGCAGCAACAGCAGCTTCTTCTGCCGGCCATTATTGCGACCGGGACTGGGACCGGGAGCACGTCCGAATTCGTAACAGGAGGGGTGCTTCTAATGAGAATTGCCGATGTCATAATTTTATGGACCATTCCAACCGACCGGAGCAGTGCTACCGTCTGGCAAGGTTGCCATCATCGAGCCTGCACCGACACAGCACACTAGATGCTATCGCTCGAAGGATTAGTTCGTTGCTGCTGCTGCTGCTCCTGGTGGTCGTGCACCGGTTGGTCGTTCGTCATGTGTCCAAATGCTGAGCTGAGAGTTCTCTCGCCGGGGGGCTATGATTGCAGTCGCATCAGCAGCATGCCGAATGATACCACGTCCGATATTGCGATCTACTGAACCGGCGACGGCAACGAGTCGGTGGAACTTTCATCGACCATCTTACAAGACACACCTACACTCCCAGCCCGGCCCGGCCGGCACTCGAATGGTCGACACCCACATGCAGTCGGCACTATTTGCATCACGGGCTTTCATCATCATCATCGTGGTGGTGTGGTCCCCGAAAATCTGGTTTGATGAATTTTAGCTCCGAAAACTCATAAACCAACTGCCATCGGACCGGGGATCGAAACCGTAAACGTGCCACCGACCTAGCGACCTACCAGGACAGCAGCAGCAGCAGAACAATATGATTCGTCATAAAATAGTAGCAAGTAATAGCCCCAATGTGTTGTCGTCGTCGTCGTCGTCGCAGTCTCGGCTTTCCGGCCTTCACTTGGAACCAAATGAAAATGATATTAGGCAACGTAAGGACTGCAGCAGCCGTCAGCCCCTTCTGGACCTCCTGAGAGTGAGAGAGAGTGGTGCATCATGTAGCTGGAGTTTCGAGCCCACGTCAGCGTGCGGTTGTGGTTTATTAAATTCTGCTGCAGGTCAGCCATCAACCTCCGCCCAAGTGATACCGAATATACGGAATGCTCGTAGACTGGTGGAGCAATGCACAGCATGGCGTTTGGGTGAATTATTTCATCATAAAACGGCGGCAGAGAAAGAGAAGGAATGAGGGAAGCATAATTTTACGGGCTGACAGTGGAATTGGCCGCTCGAAATGCAAGTGATGACGGTGACAGGTTGTCGTGATGCGTGATTGAAACGATAAACGTGAGACTTTTACCGGGAGTCCCACTCAGGGCCCTTAACGGTTTCGCGATCCAAGGAGGCTGTAAATCGTCGACGGAATCCAGGGATCATTTGATGCATCTGTCCTCCGAAAATGTGAGTTCTCTGCGATGCCAATGGACGATAAGTAGGATAGCTCATTTTCATTTAAGGTAGTTCTTCTTAAAAGTATTTAACTCTCATTTCGCATCCCGTTCGAAGCGGTCTTAAGAAAGTTAAATGGAAAGGAATTATTTGCAAGCAAAGGCCCGCCTCAAGGCCACCACTGCGGTATTGTAGATCAGCTGAGCATTCCATTCATGTTGCCAACAGAACCCATTACGTCCTTTTGTTCCTTTTGCTCCGCTTCAGTGGCCGGAATTTATGGCATTTCTCCATCGGGGCCCATCGGGTGGGTTGCGAAAAATTGAAAATCCCTCGCGGTGGTTAGTCGGCTTCTCTCGCGGGCCATTAATTTGACCCGGGACCCCGGCCATCATGGTCATGGTACGGCATTTTTGCTACCGATTTGCCGCGCTTGGTGTGTGGCCTCCAGATTCGCATTCCCAGTGACACGCGGCTACCGGGCTTTCCGCTTTGCACTCCAAGTGAGGAGGTGTCAGTCACCACTACCAGCGCTACCAGCAGTCCATGACCACCAGTCATCATCAGCCGTCATTCTACGTAGCTGGCTGGCTGGCTGCATTGCCTGGCGGGCGTGCCCGTTGCACCGTGAGCTGCTGCTGCTGCACCGACACCAAGCGAACGCGAAGTGCGCTGGGCAATCAACCATTTGCCAAGCTATCAATTCACCTCGGACCCCCTCAGGGGTCGTCCGGTGTTACTGGCGGGCGGACTGGTGTAGAGAGCCTGGACCGTTTGCATGAATAATTCATCCAAAACCGCAACCAACCGACCAACCGACCGACCGGCCATTGGAAGGTGTCGCCGAAACGATGCCAGCAGGGAGGTCCATCCAGCATCCGTTACGTGATCGTGTGCAGTGAGAGACGAGACGAGAGACAGAGAGAACACAAGTGCGTATTTCTCAATTAGCATAAATGTCAACTACATCGTAAAGAGTGCGTGTGCCTCGGTGTGTCTGTGTGTATATGATCCATCAGTCGAACGGTGACGTCGGCATATGCTTATCAGAAGTGCTGCAACGACTTGTCCCAAAGGCAGGCAGCGATTGTTTCGAACCGTGGCCGTCTTTTGTATTGTCGATGTTTTAATGTTTCCATGCTGCTGCTGCTGCTGCTGCTGTAAGGATTCATTAACCGAAATGCGTTTAAAAGAGGTCGCGGCTTCAAATTACATTTCAGCTCGCGGCTTGCGGACTATGCGATGATTTGGCCATTCGTCATTGGTCCGGTCGTACGGGGGGTCTCTTCCGTTATGAGAGGTCTCCCCCCTCCATTTCGGTGACATTTAGCGTTTCATGAAATATCGTCAAACGTGGCCGCGTGTCGGTCACTTAATGAATGGCCACCGTATGGAAAGATAATGAAGGATACCGTCAAGAAGCGGCGCATTGGCTGGTCACAGATCGTCGTCAGGTCGTCGATCGGAGGCGTCAATCATTAGCCGACAGCGCGGCACAACAACAACAGGAATTGTGTCCAATTCCGATTCCGGCGATCAATTCTCTACCTTTCCCGGAACATTCATCACTGTCACGATAAATGGAGTGACCTCTAATCGTGGCGAGCTTCCTCGAAACCATGTTCACACCATCTAAGACCCGCACGATGATGGTGATGGTTCCCTTTATCATCATCGGATGTAATTAAGTAGTTGAAATCTGGGAACACACACACACACTGAATCCGTTCTTCCGAACTTTTGCTTCCGATTTGCTTTGAAGGAGCGACGGAAGGCCGCGGTTGGTCAATCAGATGTGAGACCATCGTTAGTGATTGGGACCTCCGGCCCATCCCATCTTGGTTGGTGGATGCCATCTTCATTTTGTAGGAAGACACTTTGATTGTTGGTCTCGGAATGAACTGAAGCTGAAAGAGTTGAGAAGCGCTCATCCATCTCATCAACCAAGCGCTACACACACGGACACCGGAACCCATGATTATCACCATTTGTGTGTCAGCCACTGGGAGTCTTCGCCCTGGGAATTCTGCTTCAGAAATGCTGCTCTTCAATGCTCTAAGCAGCTCGGACCCGAGGGAACCGGAAATTAAGCTTTGGATGAGCTGCGGCCACGCTTTATAGGGATACAGTTCAGTTGTTTTGTTCTTCTTCGGGATCGGGAGACGTTTTAGAGGAAAAGAACTTCCAATTCATTAGACGAACAGCACCCGCTCATCCTAGTTCCCACCATCGAGGACCAGACCAGATCAGAGGAAGCAAAATGCCATCATCAAGCACAGGAAGCGAAAGAAAGTGGTGCAATTGCAGCACCATCGATAGATTGAAGTAATCTTCCTCTCCGCCCGCGGGGGCTAATGGTTCATTTTGTAAGTGCCTCAAATCATAATCAATCATTTTCTGCGGCTATCCGATCTAACGGCCACACAACGACTATGCTCTCTATTTTCCATCGAACTAAAGTATAGAAGATGTATCTTAACCGTCCAGCAAATATGTGCCAAAAGGTACAGTCCTTCCTGTATTCCACTTGTTTAGAATGTCAATTTGTTGAACGGCAGCCCCAGAGAGACCTCCGGAAATTAATCATCCGGCCACGACTACCAAAATATCCACTTACAGCAACTTTCAGCACGACTCTTTCCGGGGACCAGTCGATGGCTGCTTGTCACCGAGTCCGACCGACCGACCAACTGACTGAGTAAAAGCATCGAGCTGGTACTCGATCCTGGAAGTCCTTCCCTTTCTCCAATGTTCAGTGACTGTTCATTATGTGGTGACTGTGAGCTGTTAGCGTTTGGTAAAGCTTTCGTACCGACCACGTATGTTCTCACGAAATCGCATTCCTCACAGAGAGGAAGAGATTAGACGACCGAGCTTCCCAACCAATTTATCCTAGACACCCTAGAGAACGTCCTGGGATCGAGTATTCAGAGATGCCTAGTAACGGAGGACCAGAACCCGTACCACAGTGTCCGGGATTAAAATAATTCAACAGCCCAAAAGGACGAGCCTCGTCCCCCAAAAACAGAGGGTTACGGTACAAAAAAGCCCCAGCTCCACACGAGGTCGTACCGGATCGGATGCTCCTCTAGATTGTCATCAGACTCCAGCATGTTGTTCACAATTTTCGTAAATCTTTCCCGTTTTCATCGTCTTTCCTGGGCTAGCGAGTTGCTTACATCTTCCTTTGACCACACAAACCTAACCAGCGGCTAATCTGGCCACTATATAACCTGTAGTTAACAGAAGGATATCCACCAGAAGCAAACTCTTTGTACCTCAGTGCAGGTTGACTGTAATTTGAATAAATCCAATGTTGTGTATGTTTACAATGGAACACGGTAAACGCGAAACGGTCACTCGTAGCTCAAACAAAACACAATCAGATCCACAATAAAGTGGCCGCGATTCCTCTTGGAACGCTTGCGAAGGCAATTTTCTTAAGTGCTGAGTATGGAATGCTCCTCGTTCTTTCCGATTCCGATGAACCCCGTAACCACAAAAGATTAACTTTTCTTTGCTTTTCTTTTATTGATAAACTCTCGCTGTGCTCATATTGAAACCATCTGGATGCTAATACCACCATTATGTGCTTTGCTTTGTCTGGATGTACAAGAGAGAAATGGAAATTGTAAATCAAACACATGGAGCAAGTGCACTCGAGTGTTCGTCCTTTCGAACGCTTCGAAGAAGGTCCTTATGGCATAAAACGATAAAAGTGAATGTTGTGCGGCGTGCAAGGTGTGCCGGCAATGACCCACAACAAAGCGACTCATCGTTGTGTGTAGGCAATTTATCCGGCAATCACTACCGATTGCCGGTCGTTTCGAAGGATTTAAGAAGACCTGGAACCATCGCGTTGGTATCGCGTTTTGTGTTCTGTTATTAGAATTGAAATTTGAATTACCATTTTCCGTACTGGCGACGGCAGAAGGTAATGTGTTTGCTCACCGTTTAGGGCCACAATGCTGGCTCGAATGTTTATTAAAACCAACTGGAGTATAGCAGTGTAGCAGTCATTACAATAACAACATACAAACTGGAAGAATGTTTGAGTGGATTTGCTCCAGCGTTAAATGATGCAAAACTGTACCGAGGCAGATACGCTCTCCAATGCTTCCATTTTCCCGCAAAGAAACGGAAAGAAAAACTCCCAAAAGACCTCCAAACTCGACCGATAAATCATCATTCCGTGCACGGATGCCATGTATACCATTCCACGGCCCACAACACGTCCCATCGAGACCGAGCTATGTTGGCTAATTAAGATTTTCTCAAACACTCTCGCTCGTAACCTCGCTCGCTGGCAGAGCAGACGAAGCAGCAGCAGCAGCAGAAGAAGAAGAAGGACCCCCAAAAGCGTGACACCTTGCCAAAGAGCGGAGAGCATGGGATCGGGACCCTGATGAAGATGAGCATGTTTACAACTTCACCGCCACACCGGTTCGGTTCGGTTCGGTGTGGCACAGCTTGGCCCCCGGTACATCCGCAAATAACGCGCTAATTAAATTCCGCGAATAATTTTTCAAATTCTCACCCCTTGTACGGAGCCACTCGGCTACACAGCTGATGCTGATGCTGGGTGCACTGATTTCGCGAACTGCTGCCCTGCTCTGGCCGCCGCGGCTTCCGATCGTTTTCGCCTTAATGTCAGCCTAATTAAGCGAAACTAGCATTTTCCACTTGTCATTTCACAAGTCGTCAAATGGTGTTTAGAAATAAATGACGTTTGACAAATTGTGTCGCGCACTGTGTTGATGGTGGCCCCGAGGGGAGGGGAGGGTGAAGTGACACACCATGGAAGGAGGGCAGACCGATTTTCGATTTCACTTCGTTCGCTCGTTGCTGCCGCTGGTGCGGTTCGCGGCCCTTTTTTCTCCGAAGATACTCCCATCAGTCATCATCTTCGTCGCTAATTGAGGGTGTCCTTCAGCCTCTGCGATCGGCGTAGAATCGTTTCACGTTGCAAAATCCGCAGCGAGCTGCACGAGTGGAGAAAAGGGTGGAAAAAGCGGAAATCGGCAGCCCGGCCTGCCGACGGATGTTTACTTGGAAAAGCTAAAGAGCTCGTTGGACCGAGGATGGCGTGACAGTGTCAGAGAAGAGGTCAGATCATTCATCAATGCCAGACCGGCGATGATCCAAGACATTTTTCAATGGAAGTAATCAGTGTTTCGTGGACGATTGGGAGGACGAGCATAAATGGTTTGTGTTTGCGCGATGGATGCGCGAGGTCAGTATTGGTGATCATCGCTGTCAGTCCAACGTGAGAAGTACAAAGTGTTGATTGAAATGAAAGCGCTCATCTCTGCCATGACTTACTTTGTTTTTAAATCAAAACAAAATATTTGAAAAAAATAGTGATTTTTAGGAAACTTTACATAAAATGAATGCTTTCTTTTTCTCTTTTTTCACCTAAAACCGAGCTCTTGTCGTAATTTAGCTCGACGCTCGCGATGTCTCACGGTGTCATAAGCTAAAGAGCTCACATAAATCACGTCCGAGGTGCGTGTCAGGCCGATGTCACTTAGCGTATGCAGCAACCGAAACACCCAGCCCCCCTGGTCCCGTTTGTTGGTTTTATGCTGTTACAAAGATTCGGTCGCTCGCGGATATGCTCGGATCGGCTTAGTAGCAGAAGTCGTCGCGCGCCACAAAGCTGCTGGTGGCGGGCCACAGTTTCTGCTCCTTCTTCTTGTGTTCTGCTTTTTTGTGTTTTATCAAACGAGACGAAGTTCCTCGACAAGACAGCGATAGACAGTGGGGATGCTGGGTGGGCCTCACCGAGAATCCGGAAAATCTCATAAATTATCCCGAGGCGGCACGGCGTCACTGTTCGGTCCCCGTGCCGCGGATCGTCGGAACGCGGTGACGCGCTGTAAATATGAAACAACACATCTAACACATCACTTTGTCGAGTTGTCAAAATTTTCGGCCACATTTCAGGTGCCATCGGTGTCGCCGGGATGATTTTTCGTTTGGCGCGTGGATCCTTTGCCGTGGATCGCGTTCTGCGATGACGATGAGGGCTTCTGGCTGACGAAAGAACGAAATCAAGCCGCCCTCATCAGCGTGATGGTCATTCGTCGCACGTTGCGGAGGAGTACAGTGGATGCCATACACCAGCAACAGCAGCAGCAGCAGCATGCGGTTTATGCGCCACCGAGCCACGGGCCATGGACCACACAGCGAAAAAAAAGAGATCGTTGTAACGAAGCGGAGAACGTTGGCGATGGCCACCCATCCGCGTACGGACGCCGGAACCACACACACGCACAGCAACGACACAAACGAACGCACTCCGCCGCCACCGCGACGACGACGACGATGTGAATAATTAACTACAAAATTATGTGTCTTAATTACCTCGAAAATAATTTTCGCTCGCCCCGCTTCGCGCTTCCTCGCAAAAATACATGCGGAGAGGGTGACCGCGAGGTGTCTGAACTGAAAGGAAGAAAAATTGGTTTTGGCTTCCTTTTCGGTTTCGTTGCGGTTTTCGAACTCCAAACCGATGGCGAATACCTTGCAGGCAGCTGGAGTTCTACACATGGAAATGCTTTTAACTTTTAATAACTCTAGGTCAGCGTACTTTCGAAAAAATATAAAAGTAATGTTATGATCGTTAATATAAGGCGGCGAAACTTAAAAAGAGCTGATAGAGTAGTATTGAGGATTTAATTGCTTTTGTAGCGGTACAACTTTTGAAAACTGTAAAACCTTGTCAATTACTAGAAGTTTGAGCTGCGTGTCGGTAATTCATATAATTATAATAAACTGAGATGTGTGACAAAGTGTTGCATCCAATAATTATCATTCGTGGTGGCCTTTGATAAGCGGTTGTATAGTTTTAATGCAGTATTAATAGGATAAATACTTCTACATTGTTGACATGCTTTAGAGAAACAAAAAAAAACCTTTCCTAATAATTGTACAAACTTCATCATATTACGAAAAACCTATTAGAAGAACAAACATTGATGTATTTCTCTTGGGGCATGCAGAAAAACAACATAGAAAAGGCCACATTACTTCTGTTGAGCTTTGACTGTTGCACCCCGAACCCCCAAACCCCCCAAAAACCCCTCGGCTAACGGCATAATCTTTCAGCAGGACCTCCCGCATCGTCGCAAGCGCAGGAGCCAGCAGCCAGACCCCGACAGAGTCGACAGTCGACAGCCGAATCTCAGCTGGTTTGGTAGATTTTTGACACTGACATCCGTGGAATGCTCCACCGAGCACCGGCCCCACCAACCTCTCACTCGAGACTCGCGATCCTTGGTTTCACTTCATCTGTTTTCGGTTTTCCTCTTCCAAGTAACGATTGAAGACCGCAGATATATCTGGTGTGCGGAAGGAGACCTCGACGACCACACAGTCAGTAGCAACGGAAAAGGTGAGGTAGAGAGAGTGCGGTATGCGGTGACGTTTGTTGTCGCGACCCCCGGACGCTTGACTTTGTGACATAATTATTGTTAAAATCTGCCACCACAAGTAACATACCGCACCGTGTTACACTCACAACGTCATCGTCCTCGGGTGGGGGGGAACGAAATCATTTTCCAGGTTTTTCGTGGAAGTCTCGTGGGTACACGAGGCTGTTCGCAGTTTTGAAAGATGTGATGGAAAGATATTTTCGTTTTCCTCTCTCTCTCTCAGATTCGGATTCAACGGGACGGGAAGGAGAAAGTTATAATTTGAATGTTAACAAGCGCACAAATTTGTGGCAGAATCGGTGAGTTGCAAGCCACCGGGATTCGTGGTTTCGTGGTTCGTGGTTCGTCTGTCTGTCTTCCTGGCTGCCACTTTACTGTCACTAAGTTGACAACTCTTTACCGCAAGGCCACACAGTGTGACAGCGTCACTGCGCTGGAACCACCGTTGTAATCCGCCACCAAAGTTCATCCTCGTGCCCTCGTCTTTGGCTAGTTGCTTTTTCTTTTTCCTTTTTGCTTTGCTATGATCCCCATCCCCATCCCTCCCTCCCATCCGAGGATCATGTGACGCGGAGCGTGCATAAATGACAAACATTATAATCCTTACGCGGGAATAATTTATTGCTCCATGAAACATTCATTAGCTGTGAATATCGCGCCTGGTCTGGCCTGGCTGGCTGGCTGGCTGGTTGGATGGTGGACATGACACTCCCGTTCCGTCGTCCTCCGCTTTAGGTGGTGGTTTTTTTGTTGTCTAATTTAATTTCTTCCCCACAGATCTATGACAGACAGAGGATTTATGAACTTTTGGTTTTCGCATTAGCAGTCCAACGTTGGGGAGATGGAATCATGGTCTCGAGGGATTAGGTTTGAAATTTGCAACTCCACGTCAGGTAGCTGTCAGTGATACACTCATCACAACACGAGATGAGCCCGAGCGTCTCATCATTTATGATGGATTCAGTTTAGAATATTGAGTTCAATGAACAGTACTCTGTGGATTATTATTGCACTCCAAAGTAGGCATCGGTTTCTGCATCAGATATCGTCTTCAACACAACAGTTTACGCCTTGCTGAAGGTGACTCGAAGGCAGGAATCGAGTTAGTGATGCTATTACCATCCCATCCTCCAGATGCGAATGATCTAAGGTGTTCGCATTACAATTCCCTCGCCAACTGAACCGTATCCGCTGATTGTATCACCACCGATTGATCGCTTTCCATTCTCGACCACGACCCCAGGATGGATCCATCACAAACCAAAACCCAAGCCACGACGGGGATTTACGCCTCACGCAAGGAGCGAAATTCAATTAAACTTTCTCGCCCATCGCCAGCGACCATCGCGAGCGAACCTCGCGGGGACCTCGAGGCGACCAATTCGCCGCGGCTGTCATTTGCGCTTCATTAGGAGCAGAAGCAGCAGCAGTCCATACCACCAACCGCAGTGAATGGCCTCGGCAAATCTCGGCGCTCGAATCGGTGGGTGGGGAGTTTAAGGACCCCGAAGGGTTTGTGAGCGAGAAGCGAGCGAGCGTTGCGTCTTAAGGTGTTTGCCGCCTGACATTTTTCAACATTAATTCCCCGAACATGCTCCAGATGAGCAGCTTGATTGCAATGGCCGGGAGTCGCCGGGCCGGCCGCGGCCACCATTGCATTTGCATCCCAGATTGATACTTGCAGATACAGCGAACGGACACGGCCGGGGGTGTTACGATACTGTACGCGGGTGCGGAGATGATTGACAGGCTCAAAGGAGCGGCTGAAAGCAGGCATCAGAACTAATTGAAAAATACTTCAACGGAAGAGGCTTCGAGCCAGGGGTTTCTTGCTCAGCGTCCTCACGACGACGATGGCACGACGAGATGATCGCGAGGGATCCCTGCGAGGCAGACGAAGGATCTTGTGGCCGCGTGATGCCGCTTTGTTCCGGTGTCAAAACATGTCTGGTGTCCGATGCCTCCAGTGACGGGAGGCGCGCTCTTGACGAGCTTACAACAGTGCATGGCCGCCCACGTTGGAACCGCTTCTGTGTACCGCGAGCAATGCAGCTTAGAATGCACCACGTTTAGTGCATTCTATGTTCAACAGGTTATTCAAACAATTTACCTTAATGTGTTTCTCAGTTACAATATTTATTTTAAATTAAATATTATTGTATTATCATAAATAATATTAAAAAATTTTCATCTATCCGAGAGCGTCTTAAGTACAAGCAGGTGCTTTATTGTCTTTGAATTAATCTGTGAGGATCAGAATACAATTTGATGGAACAGTATGTGATCTACATTGAACAAATTTATGCCTTAAAACATCAGAAATATAAGTTCTACTGCACTAATGATCGATGAAAGTTACACACTTGAGCAGCTAAGCAAAATGTTTACCTGTTCATTCGTCTATAATTAACGAATGTCACTCGAGCATTATTGAAACAAACTGAATTCAAACTACCCCCGAAAGTGTATGATCAAAACCGATTATTGAGCCCCCTCCGACCACCAAAAACGCATCGAAACGCCAACCAAGCAAATGAGATATAATTTTCCATTGGCTGCGCTCGACGTAGCGTACATCCTGACTCCGCACTTTGGTGTCAACACTGATGCCATGAGACGACGTTCTTCCACGTAGCAGCCGCGAATGCGAGTGATGGTCACGATGACGCCCGGTGACGCCCGGTGAGTGGCAGTCGAAAAACTGGACAGAAACCCAGTAATGACAATTAACGATTATAATGTGCGGTATCCGTCCGGGAGGGAGGTTTGTGGCGACGGCGGCGATGGTGGCGGTTTGTGGCCGAAAAAATGGTCACCACCGAAATGCTCATCTCGGGCATAATGAGAGACGAGGGGGGAGTGGGGAGAGTTTATTTTGGGTAAATTGTATCTGATGGCCGCGCTCGCACCCGATATCATAATTATCTGATAACGATCTTTCCGTCCGAGCGGACCTCGGACCTCACTGGAAGTGATACACCTCCTCGTCGATCCACTCCAATTCCGGCTCCATTTTGGGGGACGGCTTTCCGACAGAATATTTGTCTCGCCAATTTGATGAACCCGCCACCAGCACCAGCAGCACCGTCATTAGCTCGTCACCGCCACAGACACACACACACACACACACAGCGGTCTAGGTGGTGGGTGTCACCATCATTACTGACCATCAGGAACTAATGGTACCATTATGTTTTTTGGGGTAAATCGGTAGCAGTGTCTTGGATCGCTTGAAGACTCTCCCCCCTTCGGACATATTTATCTAACGTTTTGTAACCGATCAGTGGACATCGTGAGGTTCTCACCTTGCGCCGGAGCACCGGTTGTGTGGGACTTCCGAAAACAATTTGTCAATCTCACCCGCGTCCCGCAACAACGTTGCCGCAACATTACGCCGAATGATATGATGCTATGCAAACAGTGTGATGCTCTGTGAGCGCTCTAGACATGATTAGGACGTTTAGTTCCCGTTTCTTTTTGTCATTTCTTTTTTTCGATTGCCGGTGCTGTTCCAGGAAGACACGGGAAGTCAATTATGGCTCGACGGCAACGACGGCGCAGCTGGCGGCATCAGGAACCGTTGCCATGATGTTGCCGAAGATGCCACCCACCAAGGGCTCAACAGCGCGTAATGGGACGCGTTTGTGGCTTAACATCTTAACACGTGTAACAATATATCACGTGACAAACATAACAAGGCACGCTCGGGACCAGTACCAGGCGACACAGGTCAGATGTCAAACTAGGAGCAAGTAATGATCGCCTCACACCGCCCGAGGTGTTGCTTTCTCTACACTTTTCACTCCACGCGTTTCATGCTCATTAGAGAGTGTCGCTCGATGGAAGCAACGGAGTTTCGAATTTCAAATGCAGCAAACGTTACGATGGTTTTCAGTTAAGATTATCCGAAGCAGTTCAATAGATCCAGCTACTGGTGGTAGGTTTTATTTCAGTTAATTTGAAATTGTTTAAATGTTATTTATAATATCATCCAAGCAACCGAAGCATTGGCCTCAACAGACTGGCACCAAACAGCACCGAGAACAAATAAATGTTGCAAAATTGAATTTCGAGCATAAATCATCGCCGTTTTGCCACCGATCTAATGCAAACACCAGTCAGCGCACATCATTCCGTCGTTTTTACACTTTACTTTTCATCGCATTAACAGTTCAGTGAATCCTCTCCACGCGTCCGTGTTTTTCCTCCAAAAACTCCGTTAAAGTCCGGGCTGCTGGGTTGTTCCGGGGTTGGTTTTCGTGACCGCGCGCACGCCGTCGACGGCTATAACTCACTGGAAGCGTCAAAACGCAGCAAGTGATCATTTAACGAAAACGCCTCATCGCCACACCACGACCACGGGCCACGTTTTTGTTACGCCATAGTGGGCTCCGTATTTTGTGCATCAAAGTGCACATTGCTTTATGCTCGCTGCCCGCCCGGTTGCAAGACGGGGTTTTTGGTTCCACTGCTGCGATCGAAGCCTGCTGGGATTGAGTTCCCTTCGGTGCGCGCAGGACCTCCGAATGCGTGGAGAGATAAAACCCGAAATTAAATATTCATAAACGAGTTTGTAGGCAATGGCCGGCGGCAGCAGGTGAAGAGTATTTGCGCTGGAGGGTCGCCTGAACATCGAACACACAAAAAATGTCGAACCAACGACAGGCATCGAGCGTTGGCCCGTGGATGCATTTTGACCGCGCGTTTGTGTGTGCATTCATGTGCCCGTGTGCCCGTGGCGTCTGCCTCGTGGTCGGTCGGGGGATCGCGAACGAGAATCATTAATCATTTTGTAATTAATGAAAACAAACATATATCATCCTCATTAGTTAAAAAACATATTAATAAGAATTATTGATGATGGTTGGCGTTTCGATGCGAGAGATCGAATGCAGCGCTCCAATGTCGGTCCGGACACCGCGGTTGGAATGGCGGTGGCGTGGCGTGAGGGAGAACTGTCACCGCAGGGACAGCGTTCTGTAGCGAGACCTGTCCGCTTGGTGCTCCATCGAGTGCTAATGCTACGAAGCCGGGCATCACTTGAGGCGTACTAAATGATTTCAACAAACTTATTAGGAGCTGTTGATGGATGGTTTCGATGCTCGAATCGGACCGCGATCGAATGATCTCAAGCTATTGGCGATAGTGAAATCATTTTGAACCTGATTTTAGTTAAGTTAAACTAATCCTCTACAACGCTAGTGTCTCTTTTATTGAAATGAATGTTTAATTCGTCGATTTTTTACCGAAAGCAACTCAACATATTCCCGATGTAGAAGAAGAGTCGTCACAGTAAAACCATTAGCTAGTAGCAACCGTTTGAGGCGTAGCTGATGCTACGAGCTGAGCAGCTTCTGTCCAGATTCAGCTGCTGAATTAGAGGGACACCCGCATGCTGCTGCTGCTGCTGTCGTTCACTGGTTTACATCATTAATCAATCTCGACCATCGTTTACCAAAAACAAACTCACAGACACACACACACACACCGTGTTTAGAGCACCGATGGCGACGATGGCGGCCAGATTGACTTTTGTGAATCCTTCGACAACTGCTCGACAAGCACGACGACTTCCGAACGGAGAACACCTCTTCCAGGTAACTCTAGCAGCAGCATGGGGCCATGACTGGGCAGAACAGAGGTACTACTATGCTCCCGGTTCTACCTGTTTCAATCAAGTTAATACTCTCACGGCCCATCAACAGCGAAGAAGAACGCAGACACAGGCGGTCTGAAGAAGATAAATGAACCAACGCTCGATGTGTCATCGTCTTCGGATGGCTTCTTTTCCGGATTGGCCAACGGTGATAGGGTCTTTGTCACCCTAGGACCTATCAATTAAAGACACAGAGCGAACGAATACGCAGTCTTCTAGTCGCTGCTGAACAGCTGGACAAACGCAATCGAGCAGTTCGGATGATGAGCACTGGACCAGAACACGAGCGAGTGTCGACAGTTAGTGCAATAAGAATGCTCATCCATCAGTCTCGGAACCAGTTGCGCACACACACTATTATCGCGATGAAGGCGACTCCGCGAATTAACTCATCGCCTCGCTGGTTCTAGTGACGGACTAGAGAGAACCCGGCCCGGGGTTCGGTGTTGGTCGATTGCAAACTGCAGCTATTTCGCTGACATTCCTGCCACACGCTGCACTCATTAAGAAGAAAGGCCTCTCTCTCTGTGGACACTAGATCCGTGGTGACATTCGCCGCGCACGCGTGTGTGTGTGTGCATTTGACAGCTCGACGCTCGGCGCTCGGCGGCAGTGTTGAAATGCATTTCGCCAATCCGACATGGTCGCGGTATTTTTGGCCGTTCTGTCTGTCTGTCCGCAGGTCCCTAGAGTGCTAGCAAGGGGGCGGGTGCTCTGGTAATTGGCCGTAAAATCCGCGAGAATGATACTCCACGCCCGCACCCCATCATCATCAGTGCCAAGTCGGACCATCGGACTTGATGATTGATTGAAGAATGGATTGGAATTTTTCACACAAACCCCGCACGTCGTTCTCCCAGCTTCTTCACTCCCGTTCCTTGGGATGGTTGCAAGCGGAAATGCTCACAAGGTGGGTGGGTGTGCGGGGGTGATGTGTGCACTCGGTGCCAACTCAATGGTTCATCACTCACGCCTGTCGCACCTTCACGCATCGATGAAGGTTGCACCGAAATCAAAGACGTCTCGACGTCACTGCTGGCAGCACCAACCGTTGGCCCAGTCCCGGTGCCAACGGAGCAAGTAATTTGCAACTCTTCCACCCCCCTGATCTCCCCTTCCCCCCGCAATTCTAATTTTCCTCGAGAAGAACGCAGTAAAAAAAACAAAGAAAAAGGCATTTAGTACAATAACAGCAAAAAAACAAACGGACGAAGAAGCGCAGAAGATGCTCGTTTACACAATGGACAATGCAGTGCAGCGCCCGATTTGTGATTGATTCGCTAATTGGGGGAGCAGCGACTCCGGGGGGCGATCGCCTCAGCTCAGCCGGAACTGAGTTGGCGGACGACGACGACGACGACGGAAGGGGTTGAAGAGGCATCGGTTGGCCTCGTGTTCAGTAAAGCGACAAATTGGTTTTAGTCATTGTTTCTGGGCCTTTGGTTTTTTGCTCGTGTTACCTTGGTGCACGGTGAAGGAGGACATCAGAAGGTGGGGGAGGATGTGTGTGTCTGTTGACCGTTTACACTTCCCGATGGGAGGGAAGCGTTTCGCGAGGAAATGTGTTTTGTTTGCGCTTTTGCTTGACACTTTTTTGTGATTTTTTGGTGAGCGATGCGAGGAGCATTGTATATTGGAGGTCAAGTGATTAGGAGGTCGTTGCTTGTTTTGTAGTAGAAGACATCCTTGAAATTCAGTTAGTGTTTTGTAATTAACAGTACTTTGTAGAATAAGAGAAATAGAAGTAAAGAAGCAGAAATAAAAAGAGAAATAAATGACAATTTTTAACCAGATTTTATCCTTTAAAGAAGATGCTACTTCTTGTTTAAAAACTACAGTAATATCAAGCATTTAAATTATTTAATTGAACATCACTAATTGTTTTCTTCTGAAAGCGAAGTAACCATTTCCAGGATTAATCTCTCCCGGCCATTGATGGTCCCCTTGTCGAGTTATCGCAAAAAGGGGAAAACAATATTTTTACTCCAATTCATTAGTTTAATTTGGACCGAACGTAGCAGCCCGGAACATTATCCCCGGAACCTACTTTGATGGCAGTCCAGCTCATCTCCTTCTCACAAACTCTACGTCACAAAGTTATCGAAGTCACGGAGTTGGGTTACGACGAGAACGAAAACCGTTCACCAAAAGCCAGAACACCCTTTTTCCGGCAAGCGATAAGACGGGACAGCAGAGGGTTTAGACGTGATGGCGGCGACGCAGTTGAAACAGTTGCGAAGGCAATTCATTTTTAAATAACTTTGTCGCCGAGGGAATCCCTCGACCCAGCTCCCAGGTCCGGCGATGAAGATCGATCGAAAGGCCCTTCCGTCAGCAGAAAACCATCCCCCAAGTAACGGGTTGAACCCGCGAAGTAGGGGATGTGTTGCTACCCTTGGAAATGAAGTGATCCATTCCGGAACGAGCTTATTTAAATGATAATTTCGATGTCAACGATTTTATTTTATGGATACCGATCCCAACGATTCCGGATTATTCCTGGAGGGGAGAGGGTGGCCGTTGGCCGATTGAGTGTGGACGTGAGCCACAAAGAAGCTGCGTTGCTGTGTGCGGTGTGCTACGCGCACCATTACCAACATCTGGTTCTGGATTGCTTCCACTCTCCGGGGCCGAGTGTTGTTGGTCGAGAAGTTTTTGGGCCCCCGGACCTTTCCCGAATGGACATTTGGCACCAACTTTTCGGTTAAATGCTGAAAGCGATTTATATCCGTCACGAAGCAGAGGGATGCCCGCACTTGATGATGGTTGGCCGCCTACTACCGCCACGCCATCTGGAGGTCCATCGAGCTGACATCATTAGCTTCCTCGAGGGTTCCTCGAAGACCTTTTCCGGCGTTGACATCTTCTTCTCTCCCACCCGGGTGATGACGATGCGGGGTCAATTAAGTTTCATGAGCTTCGCCGGCTTTCGCATGCTGCCTTTTAATGCGCAAAGTTGGTGAACTGAAACTCCCGCCGCTAATCACTTCTCGGCTTCATTAGAACGCGATTTCAGAAGTCAGAAACCGGGAGCTAGAGTCACGAGCGAACGTCTCGCGAAATATTAATCTCTTTTTTTGGGCCACATGTTTTCCCCAGCCCCAAAAATCATCGATCAGTCGAGTGATCAATAACGGGCTACCGATAGTTCGCTCCAGACCGAACCACAAAAAACCAGTTCGTGAAATTGTTGAAATGCCACGAAAAACGTTCGCATTCCTAGCACTCCCAAAACACACACTGGTTCACCTTCTTCACTACTCCACAGAAGACAAGAAAGGTGTCTGTGTCCGATCTTTTCCGTGCGGTGCCAGCAACAACAACACCCAGGTGAGGCCACCGTAAAGCGCCACCCGCCGTGACGATATTTCATCGCATTCAGCGCAGACCGAGCGAGCGAGCGAGCGCTAGGGAGGGCTCGCTCCATTCCCGGGACTGGCCGGACGCGCACGACCATAAAATACCTTCCATGGCGAGCGATAATTATGAGCGTGGCCATCGTGGCCGGTGTGCGTGGGGGCCACATTCCAGGAAACACACACACACACACACAGGATACATAGGGCTTCGACCGCGGTAGTCACGTGGAGTGGCCGCTCTCGGGATGATGATGAATGTCCCTCATTCTAATGCGCGCGTCCGCGCTCGCCATTGCCTTCTTCGATTCGATTTCCCGCGGATCATAAAGATGAAAAATATTGTCCAACCTTTCAACGGTTACTATGACGACCTGGTACAGGGCCAGCCCGCGGGCAGGACGTTCCCCAGGACGATGGTATCCTGATCCTGGATGAGAATGAAGGAAGTGATGGCCGCACCCCATCCGCTATGGATTGATCAAATTCAATTCTCCCAATTCCAACAGACCGGCTTGTGCTGGCCATTAATCGAACCCATCGTTTGCTGACCAAATAGAATTCCCGTTGACCGATCCCGAGGACGGGGACAAACGACGATCAGGTGCTGCTGATGATCCCCTATCGCGTCTCGCGTCTCACCCTTAACTCCGACGTTTATCAATCTGTCAGACAGCGAGCGTGAGGGATGCCGAAGAACCTCGCACTCGAACCCCGATGCTCGCGTTAACAAATGACCCTTTTTGGTCGATTGTTTGTTTTTTCGGTTTCGCTTCGGATTGTTCCGTGGGTGACGTGGTTGGTGGCGCACTCACCTTCGATTGACTCATGAAGGCCACCTCCCATGCCTTCCCCTCTTTTCCTCTCTTCTTTGGCAGTCAAATTGGCTCCAGGTCGTGGAGGAAGCGAGCAGCTGATGGATGGCATTGCTCCGGAGCGCTCGCTACGCTAAGGACAGACCGATGGATGGGTTCTTGACTTTCGGTTTCCTAGAATGAACGCTGAAAAATGGGACCAATTTACGGGAATTTGTTCCACAAACATGATTGTTGTGATGATGGTCCTCTCCATGGCTCCGAACACCTCGGTGGGACCTGTTTTTGGGACCGGTGGCATTGGGTCGGGTCAAAGTGCGTCACCTCACGGCCAAACTTTCGGAGAGGAGCAACGAATGGGAGGCGCGCGCGCGAGGAAAACCCGTTGAAAATCCATAAATGTAGGTGATGAGCTGGCTATAAAGAGGTAGAGAAAGAGGGATGGAAAGGGAAGAGACGAAGGTGGTCAAACCATCCCCATAATTCATCATTAATATCTGCATTTCAAGTTAATCCTGCCGTCGGGGGCCAGGGGCATTGTGACGCCATTCTGGCCCGGCCGGGTAGTGGCCAGCCAGCCATCGATAAGTTGTTTCAACAAATCAAGTTTCGCGCAACGACAGTGACGGTAGTACTGGGTGCGGCAGGAAGAGAACGAAACCTGTCACAACCGAACGACAAATGTGTGCTCCAGCATTCCCGATAAAATTGCAGCGACAACCGCGTGGCCGTAGCTCGCAAGTTACACCGAACCGGCCAGGGAACAGGCCGTGGCCACGGTATGCGGTACGCGGTTCGCGGAGTAACAGCAAATGTTAATATATTACTGCGAAATGCAGAAAGAAAGCCACAAACTGTCACAACAGCGGGTGGGATGATGGTCACCGGCCGGGTGGTCACAAATGTCGCCGTATGTTATGATGCACCCTCGCGCCCTCGCACACACACCTGCCTTGCGTGCATTCCTTGGCATAAGTCCTGGCCTGAGGTTGGGGTTTTGGCTTTTTAATACTTTTTAGACACCACGCAGCACAAAGAATTATCGAGCCCGTGGTCACACAATTTCGCGAAGGAAATTGTATTATTTTGCATTATTGTTTATAGCGTCGTTGGCGTTGTTGTGATAATTTTTAACAGGCGCCGGAGAGTTTTAATTGCTAGCACGATAATTTTTGGCCATTTCTCTACCATTGATGCTATAATTTGATGTCAGCTTACGGTTTTAAGGAAGCTGCTTGATTATGTGTTAAATATGGTTGATCGCAGGAAGAATGTAAATGTTGTAGCTCACGTTATCTAACGGTAATCCTTTGGTTACTCCATGTTTAACTTATTGAAAAATAGTTTCAAATAGGTTAATCTTTATCTTGGATGGATAGTGAAGGCTTTTGCAACCAAAAGACATCTTCAATCATATTTGAGATGGTTTGAAGCATTTGATATTCCTATATAAAATCTTAACTCTCTTATGCATGTGATTCTTCCAAATACAATACTTGATAAACTATAGTAACAGCAAGATGTTGTTCAAAATACATTTCTGGTACTGCAAGAGAGCCAAGATTATCACAGAGATGCTCGTTAGAATCTAACAGCCTCACGAATATGCTACCGTATCTCTGTATCGTCAACTCATCCTTCATTCTTTAAACTAGAAGCTCATAGCCCTTGAAATGTACATCCCTTCCTTTGGTTGATTAAGATGTTACACCAACACCGTCTTAGCATCTGAAACTCGGGACAGGAAAGAAAGAAAGTTTTTCCTCCAAAAAAAAATACACACATGACAAAAAAAAAAGAAAAACCAAGCGAAACAAAAAGTAATCTCCTTCGCGCTTCATCGCTCGTACGAGACATAAATCTTGCTTCTGCGACGCTTCTCTCCGCCTTCCCACTTTTCCTGCTGCAGCATTTTCGCGAACGTCCCTCCCCCGCGGGGCATTTCGTCATTCGGCAGGACACCCACGATGGAATCGAGGACGACGACGACGCATAGAGCGAGTTGCTATCGGCTGCCAAGGCCATGTGTAACGCAAGAACCACCAACGGATCCAGGAT
>NC_064874.1:91954401-91956901 GCF_943734745.1 Anopheles darlingi
TAGAGACATCTTTTGTTGTAATTTGAGATTGTTAACATATTATTTGCATAGGCATGTTCATTAATAGGAGTAATTATGTTGATAATGTTAACAAGATACTAGAAAGATCTCAAACATTTATTCAAACCCCTAAATATCGTTCATATAGAACACTATCTAATCCTTACCTAATCTGAATTATGCTTCACGAAACATAACTCTGACAAAACCGGCCACAGCGTGACACCAAAGCCTAATCAAATAACACCCAATCCACACCCTCAGAAGGTGTCGTCAACGCTCGAAGAAAACGCCACAAATGGCCATTCCGTTCAAGCTCACAAAAAGCATTTTCCTCGAGCAAGGGACCGTTGCTTTCGTCGTGCCGGGCGTTTTGGTTGCGCATCGCGGAACGCATTTTGTCACTTCATACCAAACCAATTTCCCCGGAACAAACGGAGCGTGCTGGAAGGGGATCTGGGGGGTGCTAAAATCCGCTGCATCCTGGCGCAAACCCATCGTGATCGCCATCGTGTGGCCATCGATAAAATCTCGATTTCAGCGAATTTCAACCGAAATGGGCGCGAGCGCGCCGAAAGGACAACGTTCGCAGGACGACCGCGCGCGAGCACATTCTGTGCTCCAGGAGGTGCTCCAAAAAAGCTCGAACCAACCTTACGCATAGTGTTGCCATCGCGACGACTAGTAAACGCGTGTAGCATCGCGAGCACCACCGGCACCGGCAGCCACGTCATCATAAAATTGCATTCCACTCTCCACCGTTCGGCGCGTCGTTCCGTTCCGGGTTCGTGAAGATTTTCCCCGGGAGCCAGCGTCCTGCGGGAACGGAAATCTAATTTTGGCGCTTTTTCGCCGTTTCACCAATGCACGCCACGGCCACGCTCCGTATCCTTGGAGATGGCGACGACGACGATGACGACGATGGGTCGCTCGGATGCGCCAATCAGCCGCCACAACGCGGTCGCAAACAGCGAAATGGTAAATCTCGCTCGGGTCTCGGCAGCAATTTATGTGAATATCATCAGCGCCACGCCGTTTCCCGTTGAGCGTGTCCTTTGGCGTGGAACTCGCGTGTGTGATGCGCGTGCGTGTGTGTGTGCGTTGGCAAAGATCCCTAGGAGGCTGCGATTGAGAATTTGAATCACGTTCGCTGTATCCTCTCCATCGTCTGTCAGTTCCGTCTATTGAACATGGCAGCATGGTTAGCATAGAAGGTTTTTCGTCGCTCGTTGGATGAATTATTTGAGTTTCCCGAAATTTCCTTTTTAATATTATCCATATGCTGTACCGTGAATGTTAATGATGTTAATGTTATAAAATACTCCTTTAGAAGATCCAATAAATTGCTGCTAAGGTCTATAAATTGTAACAAAGTGACACTAGAATTCATTGCAAAGGAATCGACACTGAAAGTATGTTTTATGCTCCCAAAAAAGACACATCAACAATACTTTTCCCAAACTGCAACGCGCGCTTCGAGGCCGAGGCTACTGAACCAAATATTCCGAATGAAGATGTGCTAGAGACGGAATGTGTGTAGCGCTCGATTTTGGACGACACCCTCGGCACTCCGCAGCAGCAGAATAAACAAGTTCACAAGAATCCAATTTATATTTTTGTCGCCTCAACGGTATTATCATCATCGCGCGTCGCATCGCTCCGTCGTCGTCGTCCTCGCGAATCCTCGAACGCCATACATAGCGAGCCGTTCCGGGACAACCAATCGGACGCAATCTCATCTGCAGTTCGCGTGAGGAGTCGCGAGGTAAACGCATAATTCAAAAACGGAAGCTCTTGGTGCTCGACGGACGCGGTCTTCTGGTCTGGACCGGATCGTCGATGGCGACTCCGACGACGACGACGACGAAACGATAACACTTTCACGCTCGTAAAGTTTTATTAATTGAATAATTCGCCATGTTCGCCGCGTGAGCAGCAACCAATGTCCTTCCCGGTTGGATTTTCGATGGATTTTCTATCGCGAACGAACGGCTTTTCTGGCGGTCATACGGTCATAGGGCACGGAGATGATGATCCCACAGAGTGCGTGACATACACACACACGCACACGCTGACGCACGCACGCGGACAAGGCCGGATCCGCCTGGCCAATTATCTCGCCTTCGGGAGTAGCAGCAACCGAGGACGAGGCCGGGGCTTTGCCACGCAAATTTTGCAAGGACGAGGACGCCTCCCTTTCGCGACGAGGTCGATCCCGGTCCCGAGGAGGAGGTCGTGACACGTGACCAGACAAATTGCAGATAAGTACGCTGCAATGTGATGCGCTACGAATCGGTTTATTGATGCGACCCTGACGCCCGGTGGAATCAGGGCTACAGTTCCACTGTGGAAAACGAAATAGCTTCACGGCCAGCAAATCGGACACCTTCTCGGGACGGATGCCAGAGGCCCGGTTTAGGGGCCCGCCACGTGCCATTCCGGGTGTACACCGGGGGGTTTTAGAACCAGCTAAGCCAGCGCACAGCCTGCCTGACACAGG
>NC_064874.1:91971901-91976901 GCF_943734745.1 Anopheles darlingi
GTCGGCTTTCTTTGAGGTGCCCGGTGCAAGGACCACGCCCTGGTTGCGCCGCATGTTGGAAGCACGACTTTCGGGATTTTTATGCGAAGATGATCGCGGCTGTCGCGCGAGGTGCATGCCGGTGAGGAGGAGGAGGAGTAGCTTCTGCAAGGCGCGTTCGTCCGGACAAAAGGAATTCCAAATGTTGCGCGACCGCGCATCAGCCCCTTGTCGAACGTCGAACGAATGAGCTGGTAAGGAGATCAATCTCGCACCAATACTCCACTCCACTCCACTCCTGCTCCTCCACTCGTGTCCAGCCTCCGAAGTCGCGGGTTGCGATTTTTCCTTCGAAACACTCTTCTTTCCGAAGCGAGAATGAAATGATGAAAAATGAAGAGAAAGAGGAAGGTTGGGGCGTGGATCACGATCACGAAGGGGTGGGGGGGGGGGGGGTGCGGGCTCGCGCTTCGCCGCTCTCTTGCCTTTGGCGGCATGGAACAAAGGGCCACGGCGGTCGCGGCCACGCAGGCCACGGAGGCCACGGAGGAGACGGAGGCGAAGCGAACCAATGATTGGCTAATGATATCGCGCTCCGGATCATTATTTATGCTTTTGTTGCGCAAGTCGCTCGCGCGCCACAAGCGAGACCCCGCTCCCTTCCGCACGGGCCTCTGGCACACAACACCATCCCATGTCCTTGCTGCATCCTTGGAGCGAACCGACAACCAACTCCGCTCAGCTTCTCACGATCTCACAACTTCACACATTGCGCTGCGGATCGATGTGCGATCGTTGCTCACTCCTCGCGTGTGTGTGTGTGTGTGCGGCGTCGTGGCCGCTGGTAAAGGATGCAAGCTGGAGCCCCCTCCCCCTCCCCATGGCCTCGGCCGCTCATCGAACCGATCATCGATCGGCAGGCAGCAGCCGCCGGTGGCGCGAGTGTAATGTATCGCGCGGCCGGCGCGGAATCAAAGCATAATTAATAGGTTTTAGGCCCCCGATTAGGGCCAAAACGGTTGCGCCCCCTTTCGGTCGGCGAATGGTTGTGGTAGTGGCGTTGGCAGCGACGACGGCGAAGCGGCAAACACAGACCAGAGAGAGAGAGAGAGAGAGAGATACAGAGACCTATTAGCGGCCATGATTACAGGCCGGTGCCTCGGTTGTGGTTTTGACCCTAACACCTTACCCCAAAAGGACGCTCGTCGCTCGGTGCACCTTACCGGATGGATCCTTGTCTGCCTTGTCTTTCTGTCGTTCCCGTGCAGCGACCAGAAGGTGCCTTGCCTTCGTTGCATGCGGTGAGCGAATGCATGGTCTGGTCAATAGGAAGCCGCGTTGTTGTGGTTAACTGCTTTGCATCTGCACCGGAGACAGTCCCACCTTTTTATCGGGCAATTATTGGCGGGTGTTTTGGGGATCCCGAACATTAGAAACCGAAACTCCGGTCCGATGCCACAGTAACCGCAGCTCACGAGCAGGTTCTTGATTTACAACAGGCTGAGGTCCTTTCATGCCCTAGCCACCGACTAATGGCCACGATAATTCGTACGTACTGCGTTCGAACGCGGTAATGAGGTGAATGCTGAATCGAGAGACGGTAATTGTGAACAGCTTCTTAAACAGGGTTGGCTTCACGGCCAAGTGGTAAACAGGGCATCCCGGTTGTTGATGTTGAAGCGATTCGTTCGATTTCGGTTGTCATTCGAGAAAATATTAAAAGTCCAAGTAGGCTTTTCTGTCGTCTTGCATGCTTGAGGAATATAATGAATATTCTTTCAAGTGTTTTGTATGTTGATAAATCTGTTCATAATTTTCTAAAACTCTAAAGGATATCTAAAATCATTTCGAGAAGATTTTAATTTTTTTTGCTATATTATCTAAACATCTCTAATTTAATGGTACTTGATTTACAAGTTGAAGTTACTAAGTGATTAATTTATCGAGTAAAACAGTTTGTAAACTGATTAATTATTGCTCTATTGCAGTCGATACATCGAATGGTTCTATTCTTTTTGTAATTTTAGATTGAAGTAGCTATTATCAAAACTGATGCTAATAGTTATAACTCATCAACATTTGGTAATTGACACTAATGTCATAATAAGTCAACACATGCCGGGCTGCAAATATGAATTTTCAAATAAATCTTATGCAACGGACCCGCACCCCTTCGTTTAGCAGCAACAATTGAATATCATCGAACAGATTGACTATGGTTAACAATCGATAAACGCATGCCAGCCAGCCAATTCAATCGTACGCCGGCGCCTAATTGCTCCTCCGCACGGTATCGTCCACACGGCCACATTCGCTCGGATGCCAAATCGAAGTGTGTATGTGCACCTGTGACTAATGATGATTGAAATGATTTTATGAATTTGTTTGTTTGTTTGTTTCGCTCATCGTTTAGCACACAACTACTGCACATCAGTGTGTCCGGGAACCCTCGGTATCGCCCCGGAAAAAAGGGCTGACACAGCGGCAGCACGGACGATTGCTAACGACAATGCTGCTCCTGCTGCTGCTGCTGCTGTTGGCATGCCATGTACACCATATTTCACCCAATAACCCGCCGTGGTCCGGAGCTTCTGGCATGCTGCTGCCTCTGCTGGGTGACGCGTTTTGGCTGCGCGAATCGAACCCAAAGGAAGGGTGTCCATGGTGCCCCCCCCCCCCCCCCCAAAATTTATCGTCACATAAATGCAATCGGAAAGGAATATGAAAAACAATAAATAAAACGATGTGCCAGGGTTAAAATATTCAAATCCATCCATCTTTCACGATCCTGGCACATGGCCGGGCACCTTTCCCCAGTCCCCCCGTCACAGGCATATGGCGGGCTTCGTGCGCAGCTGCTTCATGTCCGGGCGTTTATCTTGCGTTGATTCAATTTGGACTTTGGACACCGCGCGTACCGCTCCACTTGCGCTCCATTTACAGGACAACCCAGGACGAGTCATTGTTCCGTTCCGGGGGTTTCTGGGAGTTTTTCCCGCCAGCCACGAGGCAACGAAGGGCTTATTGCCTTCCGGGGGTCGCTACGTCGGCCTGGGCGCTATGACATGGCTCCCGGCGTTGACTGCCAGCTGCCGATGCCGTTGCCGATGCTTCCCCCAAAAGGAAACAAATCGAATCGATCCGAAATCCGGACCGAAGTCGTACAAATGAGGGCCATTAGTTTCCAACACACAACCACACACATACACACATGCACACACACAGAAAAGACAGACAAACATATTTGGCTCCAACTGCCAATACCGTTTCCGGATTTATTTCTCTCAAATTTTCATACCTCGCTCACTCGTTCGCTCGTTCGCTGGAGTTCTTCCGCCATTGAAACAGTTGCCAGACCCACCGTTTGTGCCTCGGAGAGATTACGAATACCGGATGCAAGGGTGTGTGTTTTGGAGCCCCGAACCGTGAGATAAACAAATGTCCTTTCGTCCTTTGCCTCACGACCGCATCAAGGAAGGAAGGAGAGGTTTTTGGCGGGGGCACTGGCATATGTGCACGCGTTCGCTACCGATTGGCGCCTTTTCGCGGTGCCTCTCGGGTTTGTCCCGTAAAGAAGGCTGGTGAAGTGAAGAACGATTTGACAAATCGAATCCCCGCGGGTCCGCACTAACCGCGGTTAGCACAATGGAGACGCCTGGTGAATCGTTCGTCGATATTCGGATTTAGATCGGTCCAATCCACTACGATGGCATTGTTTTCAGCTGCCATTGGCATGTATGCTTGTTATACATTCCATTTACTTTAAGAGTTTAATACTCATCAATTTTAAAATAAAGCTTAAGTACTTCAAACTAATGTATAGCAAGCATGTGTTTGGAGGAATGTTCGTTAAACCAAATAGTAGTATGATATTTAAATACGAAAAGCGATCTTTCATTGCGAAGTGCACTGTAATGCACCTTAACTTGCTAGAAGCAGCAGCAGCTGGCACCGAGGCAGGCCTTATAAATGATTATTGGTTTTGGGCAACGATTTGGTGATAAAATTTCGAAAACGTTTCGACCTGGCACCGGCACCGAACGACAAACACACACACATACACCCAAATGGCGTTTCGATGGTCATTTCGAGTGGCTGCAAACCATCCACAAGCCGGCGCTACTGCATCGTCTCACCGTAATCCTTGCTGCCGGAGCTGTCGGCATTCTGTTTCTGTGCTGATGGGCCGTGTTCGGCCCATTGGCGTGCCGTGTAGTGAGTGTAAACCCGAAATTACGCGCCGGTGGAGCGCGCGATGCGTTACGGTTTAGTCACGTCTCGTCGTCGTCGGGCAGCATCGTGCGTGCTGTTGCAGCTCAAGGATTGCTTTAATTGTTTGTTACCCAGCAGCCAAGTGTTGTGTGAAATCCGCTGGAGAGTAATAAACAATTTACCACGGTAAGCTGGAAATTTATGGTTTTTGCAAAAACGGAGCGCCAGCGATGGTCTAGTGATTCGCGGAGCCATTGTCGGACGCATTCGCAACGGTGAGGGATGATTTTTCCTTACATTTTGTCCTCTTTTCATTAACATTTTCACATAACAGCTATTAGTTCTGGGTAATTGGAATTAGGAATTGATAAGTGTTTTAAGCTGAGCGCTATCGTTAATACCTGACGTATAGCTGTTCCCAATTGTTAGGAACAATATTGGTTTTTTGGGGGATTTCGAATTGATTCCAAAATTAAGAATTGCTGGATTCATTCAGAACCAAACAACCAAACAAGAGTTTCAAAACGGGTTTGCTGGAACCAGTTTCTACGTTTAGAACCGTAATTTCCAATAACATCTTGACATTCAGAACCTCTGGTTCGATTTGCAACTCAAAACAGGTTCTTCATCAGCAAAGAAACGTCAATAGTACGACGCTCGTTCTTTCACTCTAGACGGGCATTCAGTTCTGGTAAACCCTTTGAAGGACAAAGTCTTCGTTGTTTGACTTCACGATGCAGCTTTCTTGGTTGTGTGCGTTGTTCCTATTTTCACTATCGTTCGATCACTACCAGTGTGCCAGTGGAAAG
>NC_064874.1:91981901-91986901 GCF_943734745.1 Anopheles darlingi
CTGGCTGCGTGCCTGTGCCAGTCAGGTGTCATTAAAATTTTCACGTTATAACTTACTTAATTGGCCACCGCGAGTGCCTGAAAGGATCATCATCATCATCGCCATTGCCATCGCCATCGACCGCCATGGCATGCTCTGCGACGTGATTTATCTCTTCGTTGACGTTTGGCGTTGACGTTTTCGGTTGACAATCGCTCGCTCGCTGGTTCGCTTGGGACGAATTTGATGTGTACAACAAAATGGTGCGCTCCAGTAGCAGGAAGTACTCCCTGGTTTATACACACACGCACACAGGCACAGGCACAGTTCCACTAATTATCGTCAATTTCCGTGCCCAGCCAGCAGCGCAAATACGCTGTCATTCGTCCGTCAGTTGAGCTTCCGTCCCCAGAGGGGTGGGTGAGAGGAGAGTTTATTTGTTGTTTCCTTTCCACACGTTTTCCACGAGTTTCCACGCCGCACAGGAAAAATCGTCGGTTTCGCCGCTCGCACAAGAGGCGAGGCGTATTATCAGTGGCCGGTAATCTTAATTATGACATGCAAACCAGCCAAAGTACTCCGGTTGCGATCCGGGGGGGGTCGATTCGGCACGCTGTCATTGGCTGTGCGCCAGAGGGTGTGCGTGTGTGTGTGTGCTGATGGTCAGTAGACCGAGGCACCGATGCTGACACTTGAGCACAAAATGGTTTCGGTTTTCTAGCCCTTTTCCGCCGCCACCACAAGGCAGACCATTAGCGTGCGCTCTACTTGAAGCCATCTTGAAGTACCAGATTGAAGCACGGGAGGAGGAATGTCATTTTCTGTGGGCTTTCCCTGGAAAAGTCCCTCGATAAGTCCTCCCCGGTTTTTTTTTGCAACTCTCGTTGTTTTATTTGTGTTTAATTTGTCGATTTTCCGATTTTCCATTCCTCGAACGTTCTTTTTCGTGTGGTCTGAGGGTCTTTTGTGGGTTTCGTGGCCTGTCGATTTCGCGATCCGTCAGTAGCATTTGGTAGCGCTTAGCGTAGCGTGTAATTGAAGATTTTTATTTTACTCACGATCCCCGGGTCCTGTCTGCCCGCTCGAAGCGCCGGTAATGGGCCCCGGGTTTGCGGCCGGAAAATTCGAAATAAGCATGGAAACACAACGACCCAACAGTCAATTGGGTTTGATTCCTTTTACGGCTGAGCTACGGCTTTTTTCTGTGTTTCTGTATTTTATTCCTGCGCTCGTTGAGTCACTTTCCGATTCCGATGTTCCTGAAGGTGAATGAGGCGTCAAGGGAATCCTCCCGGCAATGGCAGGAGCTTCGTTTGCTAATTTCAAATGTCACAATCACATCGTTCTTTTCTTTGTTTTTTTTGTCGTCCAACAACCGCGGGAACGCTTTCCCGGGAATGGGTATCATCGAAGCTAATTAGATTCTGAGGAGGTACTCCACACCGTTTCGCTTCGCTTTCTCCACTCCGTCCAAGTCGTTAAAGTGGACGAATGAAGGAAGCGAATAATTTCCCCGTACCTTCCGGGTTTCCTATTGGATTTCCCGCGTGATACTTTGGCCCGGGAGCGATCCGTTTATTTGCGTTTCCAAATGGTTTGCATGGTCCTGCTTAATGTTTGTTTTGTGCTGGGGGTTTGTGCTGCGATTTTTAATTCATTCGCTTGTTAAGACCTTAGCAGCGGTTTGCGAGGGAAAATTGAGCTGCAGCCTGTTTTACTCATTAATTTTTTACCTTCCATTCCGTGGCGTCCATTCCGTGGAGTGGGTTAAACAGGATTGGAATCGCTTTTGTTGAACGTCAGACATCTGCATCGCAGGTGCAGCAGCAGCAGCAGCAGCAAGCGCAACGTTGCATGCTTCCCGGGGAATTCCGGTCTCATTCTTTACGCTGCCTTTATTTTGAAAAACCACAGCAAGCGATGGTGATCACGAAGTGGCGCATGATGGTTGAGTTACGCCGCCACTGAGCTAGAAAATCGTTTTTCGCTAAATTAATGATCCAACGAGACCACCGCTCGGCCTATTATTCATGTCCATTTGATCGCCGTTAGTTCATGGTGTATGTGTGTGTGTTTGTGTGTGTCGTAGCAACTGGAAAAGACAAGCGACCCAACAAACAAACATAATAACACCTCCCAATGACCGGCGCAACGCTTCGATTGCGACAAAAACGTCTTTCCACCCAAGCAACAGACTCTTTGGAGTTTGAAATGAAAGCTTTCGCTCGTTCCGAACTCCCCACCCCTCGGTTGCAAATCGATTGAGATCTTCGTTGTCGTGTGGGCCAAGGTTGATGGGCGTTTGGTTTGGTTGTTGCTTGTTTTATTTTTTGCTAGTCTCCCTTTCCGAACCTAAATGTTGTCAAGTTGCGAGAGCCACTGGCAATGTGTGATGTGGCTAGGAAGGGAGGGCGAGGGGCTCAAAATGATCGCCAGTAATGTGTCCTATAATTTCGCTAATGGATTGTGTGTGTGTGTATGTGGGGCCACCCCAACGGCGGTTGATTGCACGGCGTTAGGTAACGCATATCGCAATTGATACGTGATTGTCCGTCGTTGGCGGTCCACCTGACGGAGCGCGGCCTGTCAACACTCGCGCGAGTCGCGGTGCCTTTGCCCCTCTCCAATAATGATGTTTGTTTTTGCCCGGGGATCATTTGCAGACTGTAATAGGCTATACGGTATGGTTGGTGATTTTTTGCTGCTGCTCGGACAGGTTGTTGGCAACCAGCAAGTTTTGATTGATGGAACCTATACAAGCTACAGGCGATCGGCTTCGCCACAAAAAATTGTTTCGAGTTGGAATGAATGAAACATCGAGCAGAGAAGTGAATGTTGGTTTATGAAAAATCAAACAGCATACATAATGGAAAGTCTTTATTCCAAAACATCTTCCAGGCGGTGTCCTCTGGCCCCTTTTGCTGGTGTTCCTGCATAATGTTCGCTGTAATGTACACCCAAAAGGGAAGGGGACTCCGGTGCTTATCTCGTTGTTGTACGGTATTAATAGCCGACAATCATATCTATCATGTTTTTCATTTTCAACCACAAACCCGTAAAGATCGAGCGCGTGCTCGATGCGCGTCTGGCATCTGGGGCAATTCAATCAAAACATAACAGTATCCAGACCACGCGGGCATTATCTATTACAAAGAGCAATTCATTTAAAATATGATATCCCACCCGTGACCGGGATGTTACATTCTTTGATCCCGGTGCCGCGTCTCCAGCATATCCGATCACCACCGGCGTTCGTGCCCAAACGGAAACGGGGCAGATACAGGAAGGGGTTCAAAAGAGAAGATGATCCCGGTGCGTAGTACGGAAGCAATTGCTTCAAGTGCAGGGCCCCGTTAAATGGCATCGAATGTCCCGAGGTTCCTTCGCCTTTCTCTTGACTCTTGCAGCATCCGCTCGGGGAGGGAGAGAAATCGGTCCGGAAAGTAGTCAATCATAAGCCAATCCAGTTGAGATTCATTTCGGCTCGTGGCTGGCTGGAATCGGTTGATACAAACCACATCTCGTGCAGCGCGCGCGTGTCTTCTGCCACTAAGACAGTCAGCTAGCTAGCCAGATGATTTCCGTTTGGTTGGCTGCCAAATGGCGGGATGCTCTCGATTGCCACTTCAGGCTCGGCAGCTCCGGCAGAACGCTTAGCAGCAGCAGCAGCTGCTGCCGTTGGTGCTTGTGTGCTCGGTGGCGCACCGTTTCATTACTCCATTTCTCATGCTCCGGTCAGTAGACCGACGGATCGCTATGCTGTTTGATTGATTTCATAATCGTTACGATGCCCCTCATCAGCAACGATCGCGCCAGTGAGTGATCGCGTGGCCAAGGAAAGAGAGAGGCAGAAACGGGGGTCATTTCGAGGTGTTTGTGGTGGCGTGAACCAATTTGTCAGAGAAATGAGATCACGAGGAGCAGAAGCGGAGTGCGGCTGCAGAAATCAGCAAAAAATAGGGTCGGGCTCGGTCAAACATGTAATTTGTGGCCCAGGTCCGGGCGTCAAACACATGTCAATCATTGATAGCGTCCAATAAATAATATTTGTTTGTCCATGGCCGAAGAAAAGGCCAGCAGGTCGCCTCGATGTGCCTTGTTTACCCAGCCATGGGTTCCTTTGATGCGCGCAGAGACTCATAGACAAACAGAGCACCGGGCACCGTAAGGACATCGCATCGCAGTAATTATACCGACCACACCACGGCGCGCTGTCCTGACATAATTACTGACCACAAACCATCGTGGTGGACACCGTTGGACCGTTGGCCACCGTACAATTATTCGACACCTGAACAGCAGCAGCAGCAGCAGCAGCAGAACGGAGAGACCCTCGCCGGAGAACTAGATCCCTAGAAAAAGATCGACACCGACTCATCCGTTCCCCAAACAACGTTTGTCTCCATTTCCCTCCCCGGTTGGCCTTATAATTAGATATAATTTTTTGTTTATATTGATTACCATTTCACCGTCCCGGGTCCAGGACGCACGAGACACGCACTGGACACGACCGACGAGCAACGGCAGCAGCAGCAGCTTTCTTCCGGGAGTCTCCGGCTCGGTTCACCTGTTTCCCGTTTTTTTGCAGCTTCCCGTTAGCGGTCCGGGCCGCGATTGATCGCTTTTTGATGACGCTCCGGGGCGAACGGGCTCCTCCTCGAGGGCCATCAGCCCCCGGGGAGGATGCGTTCCAATTTTGTGTTTTTCTTTTCGCTTGGTACTTGGTTTTCCTTTTTGGGGGATACGAGAATAGATAAATCATCCAGCATCGAGCCTTACCGCGGCCCTGAACTTAATCGCTGTCGGTCGTACGGTGAGCAGCAACAGCAGCGGCATCAGCAGCTGCAGAGAACTAACTGTTGGAGTAGTGCTAGAGATTGCTAGGACTAGAGGAGATTGATATCCATTCAAATGCACGCTCGCAGCATGTCTGTTTGAGATACCGTTCCCAAGAAGTGATAACACGTCACCATTAACTCCATGCTTCTGTTGGACACTGTCGGTTGAACTGTCTACTGTAG
>NC_064874.1:91999401-92001901 GCF_943734745.1 Anopheles darlingi
GTCAACATGTTTCAAAGTCTCCTCGACGATGCCATGATGCAGCAAAAGTAGCGCTTGAAGTCGACATCTGTTGTGCAGAACGAGGATCTCGGGAGGATCGGTGTCGATCTGAGTCGTGAGAAATACTCCACCAAGACCCATCTTCGTGTGTCGTGCAGAGTGTGAAGCGAGATCCGATTCCTCGGGCGTCACAATTGACGGTTTATCGAAACGCGATGTTCGATCCCGCAGAAGCCGGAGCAGGTTCCAGGACCCGTGGTCTAGGAACCGTTCCCAGGGTCCAGGTGCCAACGACAATGCAGGTCGGACCGCGCCGGGTCTTTCCCTCTAATCTATCATCATAAGTGACAACTGCGCTGCACCTCCGAAAACCGAAAAAAAAACTACTTTCCCCTGTTGTTGTTGTATCGAGAACCGACACGGATCGAACGGAGACGAGGCGCAGGAAAGGGTCGAAGGCGGGGGACCTGCAAGGGACACAGGTTCTCGTGCGTTCTATGCCCGAAAAGAAAGGCACAGAGGACGGGTGGGTGATCTGTTTCGTGTTTCGAGAGGTGAAATTATGAAATCAATCCGTCAATCAAAACTACTTCAAAGCGGGTGGTATCGGGGACCGCAGTGGAATCAATCGCAATTGAGGATCTTGCTTCTAATTTGACACTCAAGACAGCCCTGTGGTCCGCATCTACACATATACACTGTTGTTTCCGGTGCTGAAGACACAAATTGATTGTAGATTGCGGGGTGCTGGAGACCTCCTACAAGCTGAGGGCATTTCTCAAGAAGCGACGAAGAAGCTATCCAGGTTTATCGAAGACGCATTAGGTACATGATCAAGTGGCTGGTTAAATCTCTTGTATGTCTTTGCCCGAGTGCCCATGTTACCGGTGGTATTAACATGCACATTAGTGGTAAAAATGGTCCATTAGCCTCAGGACTAAATCATTGGCCTTAATCCTTACGCAAAACGGTCCGCAAAACGGTTCGTGTCCTGGTCCTGGCCATGTCCATTATTGCCAATCCATTGGCTTTGTTGGGGCCCTGTTCCGGCAATAAAATTACCGACATACAACGAGGTTTATCAGTGGAACAATAATTGATAATAAATTTTCCCCCCTCTCGATGGCCACATCTCGAATGTCCTGAGAGTAATATTTTTCCGGACGCATTTTCTTCTCGGCATCCGGTAAACCCTCTTGGGTTTGTGCATTTCTCACACGGCCTGTCCCCGGTCATTGGTAGAGACAAGGCTCTGTAGCACCTGACCGGGGACAGTATAAGGATTCTCGTGCGAACCACTTCACCTCATCAGCCGCAGCCCATTCATTGCCTGCTCATCATAAGCATCACCAGCCCATCAGCCTCTCAGGCGCTCTGCTTCAGGACCGTGTGCCAGCTAGTGCCAGTCGTGAGCCTCTAATCTAAGGCAGGCTAAGCCATTTTCAATTTATTTCATTCGATCGGTAATAAAATTAAACAAAATCACACTTATTTCGTTTGCAATCGGTCCTCTCTCCCCATTTCCAACGATCCCTACAGCTTCGATTGGCTTCATTGCATCGGGGAAAGGACACTCTCATGGCACAGCCACCGAGAATGGAACGAGAACGCACCCTATCCGTTCGATTGGATCCCGTTTGGCACCATTACGGTGCGTGCAAACGTTGCGTTCGTGCGAGAACCGAGATCCGGTCATGCATTCCGCTAGGGGATTCGGAAATTGAATCAAGTGGCGTACCAGAACCGGATCCAACCGACCGAACACGGAACATGGCAAATTGGCAACAGCAGCATCATTCGCCTCTAAAGTCATCCGATTTCGGGCAAACGATTTATGCCAGCACATGGCACCAGACCAGGCACTTGGCTACGGCACTTGTGTGCACTTGTGGTAGTTGATTTTTCCTTCCAGCATTCGAGCCAAGTGTTGGTGTGGTTCACTTTCGATAATAAAAACAACATTATTAGACGCCATCCGCTGCTCGGCGTGAAATGATGTTACGCGAGCAAACAATACCTCGATGCTCGATGCTCGATGCTGCTCTTTCCCCCCCGGGGGAATAGAAACCCCTTGGTGTTGGCTTGGTAGATCTTCTTGGGGGAATTCCGTAGCTCGGGAGTGTGAAAGCAACGTGGCGGATTGGCAAGAGACGCACGAGACAAATTGTTCCGCTTCCGCTTCTGGCTGCAAACCACCCTCAGTGGTGCTGCTCATCCGAACGAAGGGACAGAAGATGGCAGATTGTTATCAGTGTCGGTTTCACAAATTGCGCCCCGCCGACCCCGTGATAATCCCCGTTGCGGAAGAAGAAGAAGACTGGAAGGAAGGGTGCAGCGTCGTGTCAGCATCCCCCGAGGGGTTGTCCCCTTTCGATCGCAAACATTCTCGTATCCTTCTTCGAGTGTACCGCTTGGAATCCTATCCCCGGTCTAGAGTGTCCGGGAGGGGCGATGGATTAAGAGGAGTTAATAAAATCTCGCCCGACCGGTGACGCGAGGC
>NC_064874.1:92006901-92009401 GCF_943734745.1 Anopheles darlingi
GCTAACGATGCTCCTTTCTTAAGCTGCTACATCCTTTCAATTGTGTGCGCTAAAATGATTTGATTTTGGTTCGATAAAAAACGCGGCCAACTCGCACTTCCAGTGATCGATTCATGCCACTTCATGCCACCACGGGATAAGTTGTTTGTCCATCGAAGTCTTAGATCCCAAGATTTTGTGTGCTTTGGCCAAAGTGACACCCAACAATGAGCGACGACGAAACGGAGGATTTTTTTCTTCTTTTTCCTTTCCTTCACTTTGCTTGCCCCTTTTCGGATGGCAACCAGAACCACCACCACCATCACCATCACCACCACACTCCATTTGCTCGCTTCGTTGATTAATTGTTTGTCATCAATCATCACTGGAATGAGCGTTCTTTTTTTTCCGTCGTCGAGGTAGCTACTCTGCACGTCGCGTAAGGACATGCTCCTTGGCCCCCGGGTGTGAAAAGTAGCCCCAGCTAATCGAGCCATTTCCAGACCAGCAATCTGATCATGGGACTGAAAAGCCCCGAAAAAAAAACACCCAAAAGTTTCAAGAGATCATTCTCGCTCCAGTGAGCACCCGGAGCACAGGTTTCCAGTAACGCACTAAACGGGTCTCGACGCTGGCACGGTCTCTGGTGAAAGTATCATATTTCCGGATTGCATGTGCAACGGCGTGGTGTGTCTGGCAGTGCAACAGCATCAGCAGCAGCAGCATCGCGCCATCGAAAACGCTGCATCATTTATCATCGCCAACAACCGCCCGCACAACGCTCACTGTTTGGCAAATGATCGTTAGCATCGTCTTGGGTGGAGTGCGAGCGTGACTCAGAAGCATCCCGAGAGGAAGGGGAGGGTTGCGAGCAGCTGAACGCCGTGCGTGGCTATTGATCGCACACAATGTAGTAGCCGGTAGCAGCTTCTATTCGGCGTGGAACATCGCTCCAAACATAATACAACAGAATCCCGAATTCCATGATTAGCTCGTGTCGACAATGTTCTCCTCCCGAATGATGTCGTCCGGACGCGAATGGAAAAAAGGGAAATAAATTGAGTTGCAATGATACGATCAACGGTGGTGCTGGTTGCTGAGCTTTCAGGGAATGCAGGAACGATTTTTCAGGCTGGCTAGCTGACGTAGTTAACCTTTAGGCCGAATGCGCGCACCGTAACGGTTGGAATGCATTATCAGCGACGATAGATCGTGCAGTTGATCGTCTGGTTGGTGTGTGTTTTGTGCCAAAGGCTCATAAATAAGAGAATCTCCATCTCAGCTCAACAGCTTCCGTTGCGTTCCGTTCCGCAACTCAGAACTTCATGAAAAGAATTCTTAATACAGTTGCTGCCTGAAATTCCGTTTCAAATTTGCGTTGTTGTCTTTGAAAGAGCAATTGAAATATCTGCAACACTATAAATCAACACTCAAGCGTGTTTAGTTTACAGCAATAATATTGTGTTTATTTGGAATTAAATTAAACTTCGTTTAACATTTTGGTGGCTGTTCGGTTTTTTTTGCTCGTACACTGGATCGTGATGGAGGTTTATGACTTACTCCCTCGGTCTAGCTTATGCTACTAAAGTAGATTGACTCCCATCGTTGTTTGCTTTATTCGACTATATGCTTTTCGATTATTCCGAATGGTGATCGATGAACCAAAAGTTCTACACAAGTCTACTGTCACAGGAACTTGCAAACGTCTAGGTAAGAGAGAGATTACGTGAGGATACCTTTCACTAAGAAGAGCTATACGATACGATGAATACTAGCTGACTAAGCCAAACAGAACAGTATTGTTTTATAAATTAAATAATTAAGCTCACACTGACACTGCTGCATTCGCCGCTATCTACAATGCACCCGGATGAAGCTCATACCATTCCGTCCGTTTAATACTGACGCAATATCCGGTCTGCGGATCGCTTCAATTGGATGGACTTCGAGGAGAACCGGGGGCCGATGGTCCTGCCTGTTGCTGCTGCTGTTGCTGTTGGAGTTGAGGAGAAGTCCGTGGTAGAAGATGTTCCGGGGGGTGATGAAGATGAGCTGGCTGGTGCATATGCTGGTGATGACTCGACGGTGGCGGCACCTGGTATGGTGTGAAGCGTGTAAAGTGTTTCGTCCTTGAATCGGGCGACTGTGAACCGGCCGAGCTGGTCGTCGGTGGCGGTGTTGTGCGAGGTGCTGGTGGTGGTGGTGTAGGAGCACCAGCGGATGCGGCTGCTGCAGCCATAGCGGCCGCTGTCGCCGAGTTTGGTAGAAATCCGTGCGGCATCTGTGGTCCAGTCGGTGGCCAACCGGTACCGGGCGCCGCTTGCCAAAGACCGGACATGAGCGGATTAAGACCGGCAAGGTTCGGGGGTCGTTGCTGTTGGTGGTGGTGATGGTGGTACATCTGTGGTAGCAGCAGATCGCTGTAGGGCGAGCGACCCCACATCTGCAGCTGCTGGCGTGCTTTCTCTAGTAGAGCGAGTGAAGCCGGATCCTGTAGATCGGGGCCAGGGCCACCGGAAGC
>NC_064874.1:92014401-92024401 GCF_943734745.1 Anopheles darlingi
AAGGGACGAAGACAAGAAAGACAAGACCGCGGCGTACGGCAAACGCTTTGGGCAGTTGCCGCCATTTGGCCTATTGGCCATTAATCAGCGATCGCTTTTCCGTCTTTGTGGAGCACATTTTCCGCTACCCCGCAACAACAACGCCGCGACAGGGAAAACGTGTTGCAGGACAACGCAAACGCACCGCCAAGGAACGCGAACGCAAACGACTTGCAAGCGGAAAAGCGTCTCCGCTTCGCTTCGCGGGACCTGGAAAACTGGATCAGAAAAGCGGCAATGGCGGTCAAGCCGGTCGGTCTCGGCCTCCAGAGACGCAACAATGTCTTGTGTGGCGCACCTTGGTCTTGATCACCGCAAATTGAATCTCCGTCGTTCCGCGACCGTTCACGTGGCAGCGGCAGCTTTAGATGGAAGCATATTTATGGTTATTGTAGCCGTAGTGCTATGCTCTCTCTGGGGAGGCTGCTGTGAGGGAGCGTAACATGAAAATTTTGCAGCGTACGGGATTCGCGGGCGCGCGCTCGTGGAGTCCGCTGTTGGCGGCTTTTTGGACGTAATTACAGAGTACCGGAGGACCGCCGGTCGACGGGCATCATCTTGTGTGTGTGTGCGGGGCGGTCGGGTGTGTATTAATGTTATTTTCCTTCGTTTTTTTTTCGTAGTTTTGCGCCTCCAGCCTCCAACACAACACTAAGGGGGAGGAGTGAGCGAAATGTGTGCTCTCCATTATTGCAACAAATCATCGCGTTAGTGAGGAGGAGAAGGAGGTGGTGATCCAGAGAAAGACAACGGATCTGATGATCTCCCACCGGTCCCCACTCCCACTCCCGCACACACACACATACAGTGTGGTGTGAAGATGTGCTAGATAGCTAGCCAACGAGAGATGATGCGATGAATGGAAAGGGTGAGAACAAGCAACATGGATGGGAACGAGAATCATTACGCCAACCGGTTCGTCTCACTCGCATCTTATCGTTGTGCATTCGTTGTGTCAATTGTCGTCAGCCAAATGATGTACTTTTGTATTACAAACATCTACTCTAAGCTATTGGTTTTCGTCGAGTAACGTTTCTGCACTTTACGGAACGTTGGAAATTGAAACGATTTGAGGGATTTTTTCGTTTTTCGCATCGGTTATAACCGGTTAAGCTCCTGAGCTCAAGGTAACAGTAGAAGGAAGAAGTGGAAGGGACGCAACAACCGCGCAAACCCATCAATCGACACAACCGACATTTATGATCCCCACATCATCATCACCATCATCATCACCATCATCATCACCGTGAACATCAAAGTATCGCCGGCCAACGATGGCTTCAGGGCGGAAGGTATAAATCGGTCGTGATCGTAAAGTCATACCGATACTTTCCAGCAATCATCGAGCAGGAACGAAGCGTTTGCAACGTTCGCTTCAACTACATCGTAAAGCATCACAACGGTTACAGCGACATTGTACAATGGTTTTATGCTAGACTGCTACACTGCACGAGTGATACTCACACAACGATCTTAAGCTCGAGAAGCTCGAGAACTTGTTTTCATTCATCTTCCGGGCCGGGCGATCGACTGGATTCTTTTTGTGACAGGAATCTATGTTTTAACACTTATTTAAAAACTCATCATCGAGCCTCGAGGAAGAGAACAGGTAACATCGAGCAGTGCAGCAGTGCGATCGCATACGTGGTTTGCGTGCTGGCATCCAACACACCCGGGTCCTGGGCGAGCAAGTGGAAAAGTGGGAGTTGCACCCATCAACCGCAACACTGGCTCAGCACACACACACTACCGACCGCACCTGGCTGATGAGTGATGATGATAGACGGCGGTGGCGTTTGAGTTGATGATTTGTTTGAGTTTTTAGATTTCATAATTTCTTTTTCCCTTCCACGATGGCGGCGGCGGCGTCTTGTTTGGGTGTCTGGATGTCTGGCAGAGCCCGGCGAGTGTTTTGTTGTTGGCTGGGCCTTTCCCTTTTTTCTTTTATTGCGTCCAAACCAGTCCAAACATTGGCTAGCCGGCCAGACAGCATAACCAGGTGGTATCGTCGATCGGCGGATTTGCTTGTTGCAGACGGATGTTGGAGCGGATGTAAGAATTTCATTTAATCGCACCGAACACCCGGGCATCTCGCGCCATTCCCTGGCCCCTGTTGGCATCCATGTCGATGCGTCCGTCGAGGCTGCTCGCGTCTTGAACATTCGCGTCTAGTTAAGGGGGCCGGTCGGACGAGCGATTCAATTGAATGTTCATGTCGAACCGATTAGTGGTCAGGGAAGCGAAACCGAACCGGGTTGGGCGCGTGCGTGCGTGCGTGCGTGCGTGAGCTCGAACCATCTCGTTTGCCACGGCATCGGCAGCATCGCTCGCATCGATGTACTATCGATTGATTTCTGCCGAACATCATGTTCGGTAAATTGAATTTAATTAGATAGTAGCGTAGCGGGAATGCGGTTTTAGCCGAGCATAGCAGCCAATCGATAGGCGGCTGATCCGTTCCGGTCCCCTCCTGGGGGTGGGTTGTCTCATATTTAATTTATTGAACACCGAGAGCACGGGCAGCTTTGCGCCGGAACACACATTTACCGTTTTACCGCGTGTATGTCTGTGTTTGTGCGTCGATGCGTGTTTGAGCAAAAAAAAAAAAGGAGGCCTTGGAGCAGGTGCAACAGGTGATAAGTAAATTATAGGGAAGGAGGTGGTAGTAGGAGTGGTGGCCCACAGCAAGAAAAACCATCCCACGAGCTTTCCCATCCCCAAAAGTGTGTCGTGACGTCCACGAGCCACCGCGATTCCGATCGGAACACTTACCGATCAAAGTCGCTGAGGCGTGAAGAGTCCCGGAATCCTTTGGCGAACGGATTGGAATCGATTTTCAGTTTCGTAATCAGCTGGTTCTGGTAGGCGGTGACCGCGGTGAAGATGGTCTCTGGGAACACGTACGTCTTGTGGTCGACATCGGCTAGCTCCTTCGGTGTGATCGGGATGTTCTGACCGGGGCCAAGCCGCACCAGATGAATCCGCGGTTGGTAGCGATGCATCGAGTTCAGGACAATCTAGTGAGGAGGAAAAAGAGAGCAACCGAAAGAGAAAGAGAGATAGAATCAACGAAAATTCCGGTGGAAAATGGAGCCAACCGAAGCAAGGCGCATGCCCGGGCACCACCATAATGGATGCGAAGCGAAAATCCCTCCAAACGGCGCCACCAACAGCAGCTCCTTTTGCCTTTCTCTGACCAACGACCAGGACACGTCCCTGCGGCGCGTGTTGATGGCCGAGTGTTGGCAAACATGGTGCCGAGGTGTAAATGAGACGAGAGGTTATGGCGTGTCATAAAGGTATATGAAGTAGTCCAGTGGGTGTCAGCATGAAATATGATGCCCGTCTGCCCGTCTGCCCGTCATCGCAACAGGATCCATATCTGAGCTGTGATGATGAGTCAGTAACACACAGCTTACAATGTATTGGAACCGGTCTTTGTATGAACATTATTGAATGACTTGATAAGTTTATATAAAGCTAGTCGAGTAACTTGAATCATCAAGCAACAGATACACTCGAGCTCCAGTCATCTAGTCACAATCGAGGGTGACGCCTACACTCTAATTATGTTCCACTTTACAAATTACACTACCACCACCACCACCACTAACAGGCCCGCATCTTCAACATACAACAGTGACAGTCGCCATCCCTTCGAGATCTCTAAGTTTCAGTCTCTCGGCAGTCGGTTGTTCGCCCTTCGCCCTCACCCTCGTCGATGAACAGCAGTGCAAAGGGTAGCGACGATTAGGCGCGAAACCACCCTCCGGGGGTTAATAAAACATGTAAACATGGGACCGTTGTTTCGTCGACAAGCCCACCACCGGGTACACCACCGGGTGGTGGTTGTTGTTTGTTGTTGATGTTGCTGTCTGCTTATTGTTGTTTCGTTACCAGCAGCCGCTCGTGGCCGCTTTTGGCCGTTTTGCCTGTTCCTTTTTATTCGTCTCTTCGATCCCCTTCAGTGAGAGGACGACAGCGTCCTGACAGTGGAACTATCACCCCTCCTTTTGGTAGCTTATGTATTTGTGAATCCCTTTTTCATGGCTCGAGGGTGAACGGAGTACAAATACTGTTCAAACATGGGACGTCGGATACATAAAATAAAGAAGATGTTCAAGTAAATGATACCGATAAGGATATGGTGGTACTGGAATGCATTATGGTATTCCGAGAATCCAATCGTCCTTTGTGTTGCTCAACATAAACTAACGTAACATAAAGTTTCACAAACTTCGGTTACTATACTTTTGATTATCAGCACAGAGAGAAAGAGAGCATTAGTAGCGCAGGAAGCATAAAGATCTAAATGCAACAATCACCGACAGTAGGACTCCTCAAACAGACCATACTCAACATTAACAAGCTCTTCTACAATGTTTCGCAGTTCCTCCCCCATAAATGTGATACAAAGCAAACACCCTCCAGGGGGAATCTGCTTCTGATTGCTCTCCCTCTCACTCGAAACAGGACAGGACCACCAACAAGCAGCGGCAGAATAATGGTGCAATGCTACGAGATGCAAGATCTAGCAGACGCCTCCCCACCGGATGAAAAAGATTGTTTTAGATTAGCCCCGTTATGTCCACCCATTTGTACCCGTAGGGAAGAACGTAATTCTTTTTTAATCGGTCCTCTCGCTCTCTCTTTATCTCTCTCTTGGGGTGTATACCGAATCCGGTATAGATTACGAGACTAGCCGTTGAGCGGCTAGATGGCCCCCTGGTTGCTGATGCTGGCCTCTGGCCTAAGACCCGAGTCGTTGTATTCTCTGTTTAGAGACGCTGGAAGCGAATAAGAGAAGAGGGGAGGTTGATGTCATAAATACGAAACGATGAACGATGATACCTGGCACGATGTATCGATGTCTTAGATATTTATATCTTTATTATTGATATTTATTTTCACCTCCTCACCACCATCGCGCCACGTCTCTCGTTGCTGCTTTTGGCCACTTTCCAGCCCTGGCGACGACGATGACGATGACGACGACGACCGAAAGATCGATATCGGTTTCATCAAATCACCATTTACGCTCGCTCATCTCGCAGCGTTGTGTCTGGTGGCCAGCAACACAAGAAGGAGCACCAGCAGTCGTCGCTCGTCGCTGGCCGCTCGTCGATGGAGCGTTAAAATTTCAGCAAATAAATAGAAGGCCAGAAATTCTATCCATTTTACAGCCAAGCGAGCTTTTCAATAAATAATAACACACTTTGCACACTTCTGCGCACCGACCGCAGGACCTGTTCCAGGGCAGGAAGGTCTACGTTTATGCCGCAACCGAGACGCAGGTTTGCAGGATCTATTGGAGGACGTCGACACAAGGCACCATTGCAGACAACATTGTATTCGATGAGAGCTCACTGCTCATAATTGATTCATAAACGATCGTTCGATACTCGATGCGTTTGAGCATAAACGCAGCATTAGCTGCAGATTAAGCAGTCACTTGTAGCCAGTGTTTGAACTGACACCCGGTTTGACATCGAAAGTCGCGCGATATTAATGCTGCACATTAACTTTCCCTCCCCCCTTCGCGAGTGCCCAAAGTCCAAATCAATCTTCGTTGTGTGCGCCACCACTCGTATGAATATGATCGGAAACAACCTAATTAACCCAAGCGCATGATGCCACAACCCAGAAGAGCATACGCCATCCAACGCTCCAGATGCGAGCACATGACGAGTGATGCATCCCGCGTCCGACCGTCTAATGAGCTCGGTTATTAATGGCATTGCGTGGCCTTGCTTCCTCGGTTTCCGGTGAACTGCAGGGCGAGCGAGCGAACGGAGCAATTGAAGCAAAAGATTGTCCTCTGCGATTGATCCCCAAGCACCACAAGCACCCCAAAAGCGCATAACCTATGCAACAACCTCTGCGTCGTCGTCGTTGGCGTCGTCGTTGGTGCCGGGCTGGTGGCTCTTCCCCCGCCCCTCGGGAGGAGCTCATAATTAATGAATCGTATCACGATGCACTTGTCATCTGTCAAAACAGGTCGGTCCGTCCGTAACATGGCGTCATGGGCGACGAGGCGCCACGTCATCCGTTCCCGTCGGTGCGTAGTAGGCGCTGGCGCGAGAATGTTCCGAGAATCCTCAAGCGATCATCACCAGCGCCACCGCCAGCGCGTGATTTGGTTTCACGGGAAAACCGGAGAAACACTGTTGTGTGGTGACATACACACACACACACACAAAACAGAAGCAACAGAAGACAACCGAAACCGAAACCGAAAAAAAGCGGACGCTGAAATTCTTGTTCCTTGGCGTCCCGCGTAACCGGACAAACTTCCACTGCATACCGATCGCTATCGAGCACCAACCAACCGACCGCGAAGAATGCGAGTCGAGAAGGCACGAAGGAACAGAGGGCACGAAACACCTTCTCCTTCCAGAAATGGACAGAAAACAAGGAGCAGAACCGAGCATCGGCGCGGTCGAGGAATTAAGTCAGTTTGAAATAATTTGACAGACCAAAATCGTGTAAATAATTTGTTTTCGTTCATCCCACCCCTAAGGTGGGGGGAGGGGGTTCCACTGAGGACTGAGGTGCTGAGGGAGTCGTTCGCTGGAATTCTAAAGGTTATGTTGTGCCCTGTCGGCTGTCTAATGATCCCAAATTAATCAACCTCAAGGAAGGGAACCACGCGGTGACGGCAACGCGAAACGCCATCCCCAGCGACCCCAGAGGGAGACTTCAACTAGACCAGGGGATGGACCTCAGCGTGGCCGCGATCACTTCGTTTCGTCTCGTCTCGTCTCGTGGCTCTTGTGGCGTGATTTATAAGATCGTATCGGGTTACGATATCGTCGGGGAGAGGCTGTGCTGGTACTTTAGGGGTGGTAATGGAGAGGGGAAGAAGGGTGGCGTGCGCCCTAGCTAGTGCTTACCTGACCATTCTTGTCCAGCTCATTGTTGGTGAGTTTCACTTTTTCGAACGAGATAACCTGTTTACGCAGGGCATCGGCCCCGATCGGGGTGTCGGGGTGGGCGTACAGACGTGCCGGGGGTGGTGGATCGGCCTTCCCCGCCACCAGCCAGGCCGAACGGTGGTACGCGTAACGGTAGCGCCGGTTGTCAACTGGCACGACATCCAGCAGCACCACATACCGATCGGCGGGCGTTATCTGGCGCAGTGGTCCCGAGAACGAGCACCGCACCGTCGGAAACATGCGCCTGTTGGGAGAGAGAGAAAGAGAGGAGAAGGGTCTGTTAGTGGTCATTAGGTAGTGGACGCTACTGCGCGTGCTTTTGGTGTGGCTGCATTCCTGCCACCCAGGGTGCGAGATCGCGACTCCTAAACGATCGATCGATCGATCGGTGTGCTCCGTGGATGGTCCAGGGGGTCTCGATACAACCGCTGGTGGCCACGAGCAACACTCTCTTGAGCCTCTCGAAGGTACCAATCAATGGAGCGAATATGTAGAGAGAGTGTCTTGATCTAGCGACGATGATGATCGAGAGCCTCGATCGAAGCTCCTGTCCGATTCCAAGTCCCAAGGCCAACCGGTTCTACAACCTGTCAACAGCCAATTCGACAAGAGAAAAGGAGGGCGAGGGGATGGAGTGCATGCCCCTTCATCCCCTGCGCGATGTTGAAAAAATTGAAAATTATCGCTCATGGACCACCTCGCGGGCAGAAGACCTCGCACGCCAACCAGACCAGACGACTGGCGCACGCTATCGCCCCACGAAAGGGTCTCTCTCTCTCTCGGATCGCCACCTCCTGCCCATTTGACCACCCGCAAAGCCCGTGACGTATCGCCCATGGCGAATCGCTCGCTCCAGTCCGCTCGTCGTCCTGTTTATCTATCGACATCACACCAATGTGTCTGTGTGTGTGTCTTTCATACAGAAAGGGCTCTCGTTCCATCTCCCTCTCTCTGTCTCTCTGCCTGGATGAGAATCAGCTCGCTAAGTTTTACTAAAGCGCGATAATTGCAGATAAGCAACATAATTCATAATTGCTAATTTGCCAGAGCCTGCTGCTGGTCTGGTCCCAGGGTGAGTCTAGCAGGCCGTCTTATGCTGTGCACAAGACATGATGGTCTTGCATCCATTGGCAGGCTGTTATCGACACGTTGGATCGCGAGGTAACAAAGCGTTGTCCTCGCCTTCGGTGCTCACCTGCGCGCGCACGCACACGTCACTCCACGCCAGCGAGATCGCCGGCGAGGTGGTGCGAGTGAAGAGTGAAATTTGCATTGTAACCGTTACATGCCGCTGTTCGTGTTGTGCGGGGCAGCACCACCAACCGGGGGGGTCGGACGACTGACAGACAGCCGGACACAGACACTGACGCTGTTGAATATGACAGACACGGCCGGCGTGCGATCGATAGCATCTTTACGGATGGATAAGCCGACCGCTCCCGTTCGATCCGTTCTCTCGAGTACTGCTTCCTCATTTTGGTTCTCATTTTTTTTTTTGCATTCCAATTATGACCTGGCTACCGGAGGTTTCCTAGCCGTGCTCCGTGGACCCTTTTCCACACTTCCAGCTTACTTCAGCTTCATTGCGGTCTCTAAATCATGACAGGTCCTTAACGACAGCTTTTATGTATTCGCTGACAATGGAAACTCCACACCTCGACCGGGCACACCTCAACCCAGGACGAAAAACTCGATCCATGCCACGACACGCCACGAACATGAGCTTTCCAGTTGGAATCAAATCGTTGGCGATGGTGAAAATGAAATTCTGTCCTCTTTGCGTGACCAACGCGTTAGTTCAGATGTGAAAGTGGTCGAACACGAAAGCATATTGTCGCGTGATTCTATTTAAACAGTCAACCAGAAGGAAGTGACACGAGACACGAAGTAGGAACAAAGAAAAGAACTTTAACGTTAAAAAGTAATGAAATAGAAGTTAAAAAGATGCAAAACAAGTTGTTGATAAATAGAATAACCAAAAGGTAAATAATAATTCAATTGAATAATAAGTAGCTTGAAAATCAAAGTAGCCATGATAAATAAAACAAACTTAAAAAAAGGGAAACCGAATATTATCGAAAATTCTGTTCAACACAAACGAAATGAGGACTCCATTGTAATGTTAATGTTGAACCATTGAAATGGTTTATAACCTACATCCATGCCACCTATCTACAGAACAGTGTCAGCGGGAAAAGTGTTCCCTCGTTGCTTATGATCACGGCCATTGTTAATTAAAAGCCACCAGCGAACGCCACGTCCTGCGAGGCAATAATCAACGTAATTCTTCATAATTTCCAGAATTATCAATCCAGCTGCCACAACAGCTCGCGCCTCCTCCTCGCATCCATCGCCATGTCTACACCTCGGCCGCGGTGCGATGTAATAAAAATCTCTCCCCTCCCGCCCATTCACTCGCCCAATGGTCAGCGCTTTACTTATCAGTGGACCACAATCGCGAACCGCGACCATAAATAACACCGGGAGCTGAAAAGAAACGGCCAACCAGCCAATCGCGGGCTCGCGGTCAACGTCTAGGCGTCGCGACAGGCTGACAACTCGCGTCCATAAATGCGTCCAGTGGCCACACGCTCTCGTTGAACGAGTCGTCGTCGTTCGACACCAGGAGCGAGTAGTGTCCTGTACGGGGGTTTTCCTGTCGGAATTTACTGCCTCCCGTCCAGCGCAGGGGGTAGCATATTCCGTGCGCCACAGAGATTGAGATATTAGCACCCATTTGGGTGTCGATTGTGGTGGTGCTGCTGGTTGGTTGCGTTGCGTTGCGTCGTGTCCACTGGAGGTGGAGATATTTTATTCAATTAGATTTATGTCCTCACGAAGGACCGATTTGGGGCGTCGAGTTTTGGGAGCGGAGGTTTATGCGAGGACTACTTCCACGAGGCGCACAGCGCTGGAGTGATCAAGATTTTACTACGCAGATTAGTCGGGGGGTTATGATTATTGGACCAGCATTAACGTACTTTGGTCATAAATTTCGAGCCCCCCCGGTACTCCACCCGAGTCCT
>NC_064874.1:92026901-92056901 GCF_943734745.1 Anopheles darlingi
TAGAAGAAGGAGAAGGAGGAGGAGCACATGGCCAGCGCCACGACGACCACGGAACTCCATCAGCATAATTACTTCTTTCATCTCGCGCCTGGCCAGTGATTTTGGAACCCTTTTCTCCGACCGACCGACCGACCGGCCGAGAGGTCCTTTACAGAGCAGGGGGCCCGGGTGCACGAATTAGAAGCACCGGAAATGGCGGATCGCTCGAAGCGTCGCTCAACGAACTCCTTCGAGAGCCAAAGAGTGAACTGCCCTGCGAACGGGTGCTCGGTATATCGTCGGCACCATCATCATCATCATCATCATTGGGGATTGCAGTGCAGTGTGAGCGCACGCACGCAAGAGGGGGACGCAACGACGGTTGTTGTGCACTTTTGCACTGTTGCACTTGCCATCATCTCCCCGGGAAGTGCACGTTGCTAGCGTGCGAGCGTCAGTGTGCCTCCGTCAGTGTGTGTGTGTGTGTGTCCAAGGGAGTGAAGCAGGTAGAACAGGGGGCAGAGAAGCCCCCCCCCTCCCCCCGTCCATTTCATCACCGGACTGGCCGCGTAAGAAGCATGTTTTGCTGCTTGTTCACAGCTTTCCAATCGCGATAATGATTTGCGGTGTTAATTTTCAGCAACACCCGGGGTTGTTCCGTGCCCACGGGTTGGACCCGACGGCCCCTCAACGGCTTAAAGCTTGTGTTTCCCCTCTCGGCACACACACACACACACTTGCGCATGCACACGCTTGCACTCGGGTAGTTCGCGTTCGTCTTCGATCAAGGGCTGAGACCTGAGCGAACGTTTTTTTGGGTGGGAAACGGTCGACGACTGACGACGCTGACGTAGGAAATGCGTGCAATTAATGCACCTTTGGAGTTACATTGTGGACGGTTTTGATGGTGACGCCGGTTGATTGAAAAGTAATGAGAATGTGGCATGTTTCCCCCTCGACAGACTTATCTTTCCATGGAGTCTTTACTGTTTGATGGAATGGATGTCAACCTCATGCTTACATTTTGTTTTTGTTTTGAAGACCTTATGTTTCCATATTATATTCTACCAGCTTTCTATGAATGGAATTCGTCCTCTAGAATTATACTTTAGTGAATTCTTATTAAAAAAAGCTTTAAAGTAATTTACTCGATATAGAATAGTATACAAGAAGAATATTTTCAAATGTTCTGATACTCCATTCCTTATTTAAATTCAAACTCAAATTGTGTAAAAGAATCTTCTAGAGACCTTTCAAGCCGCAAAAAACATAATTAATATTGCCTGACCTTTTTTTTCCTCTTCTTTGCAACCCCCATCGTCAGTTGATTGGATATCGCCGGCTGAATATCACATTTGCAAATGCATTTGGCGCCCCAACCTTACCGACCTGGGACTAGGGGCGCTGCCCAGCAGGTTTGTGGGAAGTACTCACCCTTGATAAGCTTACAAACACACCGTCGCAAGGAACCTAACACTATTTTTTCCCTCCCGCGATAGTTGTCGCACCCCGTTGTGCACCTCAGAAAGTAATGCTTAATGCTTTGTCACCTTTTTTGCTGGAATTTTGTTCTTACAACGACCGGTCCCCTTTGTTGCACCCCTTTCCGGTGCCCCCGGACTGCAGACAAATGCACCAACATCGTCACATGACTAATCGAATAAAAATTATCACCTCCATTGCTGCATTGCCCGTTCTGTTCTCTGTGTTCTGTTTCTGTTCTGTGTGATTAGGTTGCGCATTCGGTGGTGTTCCCAGTTGGCCAACCGTTTCCTCTCTCTCTTCTATTGCAAACACACCCACGTTTGGCGTTTTTTTGTGGCGACGAACATTGCATCGTGGAAATGCATCGTTTGTCGCCGCGCTGTGCCGCGCCGTGATGTCGCTTGGCGGGTGATTACACGTAATGATGATGATAATTATGTGTAGAATGCATTGCGACCTGATTTGCTGCACCACCATGGCCATTGGCAGGCCGCTACTGCTACTGCTGCTATTAATGCTCTACATGGCTTTTTTCCGCTTTACACTCACTCGGCGTTGGAGCTTAGGAACCGGATTCCTAATGTCACAAACGGTGAGGCAACAGATAAGGAAATGGGGTGCTAGCACCGTACGTGTGTCCTACATGTCTCGCGCGTGTGATTGTTGTTATTGTTTCACGACACAAATGACGACAAATTTGTAATTGTAATGTGAGAACTCCGGTTCAGTTCCCGGTTGTTTGTGTGTTTTATCGCTCCAAGCGCTCGAAGCGCTTTTCATAATAAAGAAAACCTTATCTCACTTTCCAACTGCAACGCCCTTAATGATGTGCGCTATGCATTAAAATATTCATCAACTCATCTTCTTTGCCCCTCCCCAGCGCAAGATGATGATCAATCTTCGTTCAATCAACAATCAAGAGCCTCTCTTTGTCTTTCTCTCGCGCGCGCGCATATACTCCACACATCAACGCTCAGTCTGGAGCTCCTGGCGAGGCTAATGAGTTTTCTCGCTTTTCCAAATCACCACCACCGCCGCCACCTGTACCGGCACCGGACCGTTAATTCGACAACATTTGCGACAGCGCAGACGACTGTCAACGGGCGATACCGTTAACCAGCAACAACTCCGCCCACCACCAAATGAGCTTTTGTCACCACGAACGAGCTCGGAAGCCAGCGGAATCAGCATCAGCATTCAATCGAAACAATCAATTATCACGATAATTAGAGGAAACTCATCGGTGAAAAGAAAAACAACCAACCAACCCAGTCGGCGGGTCGGACAATCAGCCAACCGGATAGACGCTACGGAGACATTCCACGCGTGTTGTCGTCCTTCACGTCGCTTTCGGGCAATCCGGTTCGCGTTTGCAAACTGATTTGGGAGTCAATTCGGGTCCGAGGTCACCGAAGTGTGACCAGCGCGCGGCGAATGGCGACGAAACCGACCGTCGACTTCCAATTAAAAGACGTTGGCCAGCCCCCGGGAGGGAGCAACAAATCGTAAAATACGAAATTAAAACAAGTAGCTACCTCACCGGTCACCGGAGACATTTGATATAGTGACAGCGAGCCTCTGGACCTTCGCCGGTCTCACAAAACAATGGCTAACAACGTGGCTGCCTGGGCGGTTGCGGTTGTTGTTGTTGATGATGACTCCATTTTCACAGTCAGCCACTCAGCCATCGGATCTGCTCAATTCAGCATCACCAACAAAATCGAGTGCGCACGCTAAGAGGTCGCGATCATCGAGCGTCGAGTGCCGAGTCAGCAGCAACTAGCCCAGGCCTGGCCAGTCCATCATGGTCGTGTCATAAAATATTTTAACAAGTTCATTGTCTACCCCGAAAACAAGAAATTACTTTGACGCCGCTGACACACTAACAACCTTGGGTCTTGGTGGGTGCAGCTGACTCGGTTCCGCTTGCTGCTCGCCCGTGGCGAGGGAAATATGCACGCGAACGAAATATGCTAGCTGGTGAGTTTTTCACCACCCCTCCCCTCCCGGGTTTTCGGGACACAAAAGCTCCCGAGTTTCACACAGGAAAGGTGGAAGTGTGCGTGGAAAATCTCCCCGGGTGCTGGGTCAGTTTGGAATTTGAACAACCCGCTAATCTTAAGCCATCCATCCACGCCAGCCAATCATAGCAACGAACGTTGGCAAGCAGCAGCAGCAGTCGAGGTGGTGCTGTTGGTTGCTGAGGCAACCGACCGTGGTCCCTCCGGTCGGTTGGTCCCGAGGTCCAGAGGAGGGCGCAATGATTTACGAGACTCATATTTTAATCATGAAGTCGCCGTTGCTGGTCGCTTGCTCGTCTAGTCTGCTCTCGCTGCTGCCCTGCCGGCCACACACACACACGCGTAGAAAACCGGACGACATCCGCTAATGCTCTCGAATCAACGGCCAGCTGACATTTTTCATCTGCCATTTTGGTTTTTCTTCGACTTTTTTTTTCTCGTCGCTTTTTGGGGAAGAAAATTTAGGAAAACACCAAGAAGATTGGACCTCGACACTCGACAGGGCGTTGAACTTGAAGCAAAAACAGAAACCCCGCAGAAGGACACACATTCATTGCTTTGCCAATTGGAAAAGGAAAATCCCACAAAAGAGGGAAAATCAAACAAGACCGCCTCGACGCGTCACTGGGCTGCTGCTGCTGCTGCTGCTGCTGTTCATTTGTCAGCTTAAGTAGCGGCCACTCCCTGCCACCTTAAACCGATCATTAGCTTCGCGGCGCATTAGCGCACATAAGGCGCACGCTCTGCTTCTTCTGCCTCTTTACAATCTATTTAATCCCTCGCTTGGCACCCCAAAAAGCAAGAGGAACATAGAGGAAATGTACCGAACACCATATGCGTGGCCGGGCCGGCAGGCCGTGGCCACTGTCTAATGGCGGACAGGAAGCAAATTATGCTAATTTCAATTTAGAGTTTCCTTTTAGACTTCGCGGCGACTTCCGAAATTGCATCCAGAGGTGCGCGGCGATGCATAACAAGCCAGGGGCAGGTCAGGATCGCCAGGAGGGTTCCCAGGATCGCAAACCTGGCCAATTTTCGGCTCCAGGATCTGACAACAACAGTGTTGCAAAGCGGCGAGGGAGAGAAGAGTAAGGAGCATTCGGCTGTTTACATTGAGACTTAGGAGCCTCAAGACAAGACACCAAAAACCGACGCCGACGGCTTCAGCGTTTGATGATCCCTGGCGTGGCGCGGCTTCGCTGTCAAGAAGTCGGCGGTAGAACGAAGAAGCAGCACAAAAGACGCGCCTTTTGCCAGCACACAGGTTGCACAGCTAACAAGTACTGATCGCTGGGTCGACCAACCGACTGATCACTATCGCTTGCCGTTGCTTAACTTCCGATCGGCAGCGAACGAGGGATCCTTCTTCTCCATTTTCTTCGTCGTCGTTATTTCTTCTTCGTTTCTGCGGATGGTCAGAAACTCCAAGATGACTCAGGCGAAATGGTGGCGGTAGAGAGAGCGCTACCGACGTAAATTGCCGAGGTAATTTTCAATTAGCCGTATGCATAAGCAACAACGACTCGTCGGTTGCTGTTGCTGATCGGATACCGGCCAACCGGTAGGATCAACGGTGTGACGCGGCGGTAGGCAGATCATGATTCTGCATTTTCCACCACCAGTGGAACCAGTTTGTGCCCTTGGTGATGGTATTAAGAATGGAAATTGAAAAACATCGCATCGCATAGTCAAACAGGGCTGCAACGTGAACCCTCTTTAGTACAAAGTTACTTTAGTATAACGTTTAAAAGAAAAGTGAACCCTCGGCTCGCGTTGCTCGGTGACGTTTTTCCATCTTCATCACCCTCTTCTCGGTTTAACACTTCGCATTTCGCAACATCCGCCCCCTAATTATCGGCTTCACTCACTGGCTGGTTGGATAAACGGATATTGCCTACCAGTTGGCCGGCTGGTTGGCCGGACGGTTTCAATCTCGAACCTCATTTCCGTTTTTCGGTCGACAACACGCCGTGGCCATTGGGCTGCCTTCTTTTTCAATTTGCCACCCCAAATGATTATGTTCGAACATTATAATGCCTTCTAGCGCTGAGTGCCGGTTGCTCGTCGCCTATAAAGGTGTCAAGAAGAATGATTGGAACAGGGTGCATTGTGTTTGGCGAACGTTTTTGCAGTGGAACATAACATCTAAGTTTATCAAGCAATGGTTTTCGAATCTTAATCTCTGGTACTAAATACGTTGTTCCTAAATCTACGGTCGGCCTTTGCTGCAATCAACTTTTGGTGATAAAATCCTCCTCCTATTCCAGGATATTCCAGGGATCCCTTCTGAGCAGCTAAATTGTGAGCATCTGTCGTATTAAATCCCCCGAGAGAGAGCGAAAACGAAGGGAACGAGTGGACGAGTTTATGATGCGGAAAATTAAAAGTCCATCCCTGGGACGGTCGCAACGCTTGCTGCGACACGCACCCCTCCTTCTACAATCAATCAATCGGTCCAAGCGCGTTGCCCAGACAACCACGGGCGAGTGTCGAAAGATGCTGCGTGCTTTTTGTGCTACACAACGGAGTCTGACGACTTCTGCAGCAGCCACAAGCAAACGAGAGGCGAGTTCGCGTTTTATAGTCCTTTGGCCAACGTCGCAAGGTGCACCGGCCGGCGCATCATCCGCGAATGCACGCGAAACGAAAGCCATAAATTGGTCGCGATAAATAATATATTAATTAAACGCCATCATCGTTTTGCCACTTTTGAGCCAGCATCACGGGGTCGCCAGACCACTGCTCCGGTAGCCGGGGCCTTAAGAACGGGTAAATGAGTTTCATCAACCTTCACTCCAGGGCCTCCCCTTCCGCCCCGTGGGATCGTGTATGCAAATATGTATTTATGATTCCGCGACCGACCCCAAAACTTCCCAATTTTTTGTTTGTGGGGTCCACATTCTGCCAAAAAGGTTAATTAATTCCCGAAAGATCCGCTCCGCAAGAGCAGCAGCAGCACCAGAAGAAGAGGAATTCATATTTCCGCGACGGGTGTTCTCTCCTTCTCTCTCTCTTCATCGCACGCATCGTCTGTTCACCCTTTTGTTCCGTGGCGAGTCACCTGTCGAGTGACGAATTGTGAATGTCGGCGCTACGCTCCTCTTCTTGGCCACCACCGGCACTGGCAGCACCGGCAGCAGCAGCAACAGGACGGCTGCGGCGATGCTCGAGGCGTAAAACGTTATGCTCGGTGACCTGCGAAGTGCGGAGACAAAACAGAGAAACCGACAACCGGAGAGTCCCTTCCTGAGCTGGCTGAGGGAAGGTAACTCCGATAACGATCGAACCGGCATTGGCGGTGTCCTCTCCTCTCCTGACCCCGCTGTCCCGCTGCTACATGCCATGGCACGGCACGGCTATCGGGCAACAATTGAAATGGAACAAATTTTTACAACTTGGAACTATGTTAAACGATGAGCCGCACGGTAATCGGATCGGATCACCGGGCGGCGTCCTTCCCTTCCCTTTTCCTTCCACATTCCACGCGGGTAATAAACGGGACCCAGAAGGCCGGTCAGTCGGTCGGTCGCTTGCTCGGTGCGGGACAAAATAAAAATTAAAAACGATGTTCCGACGATAAGCCGGAATGAAGGGTCCCTCCTGCAGCCGATGCAACGCACGCATTCGCTGCTGGTGCTGTTGCAGCGTAAATTAATTATGACCATGCGAGGTATGTTGCCGCTGTTGATGATGATCATCGTAATGATGATGATGCGGTTCGCGCGCGCGCGCTCGCGCCAACTCGAGCACGCTTGAACACTCCTTTCCGCGGTTCAAGGTGTTGTTGAGCATGTTGAACGTAAAATTATCCAACGCACCAACCTGAAGATAACACAGCGCAGCAGCAGCAGCAACAGAGACAACCATTCCCACACACACTTAAAAGTTGTTCACTGGCCCCTCACCTCTTCCTTCAGCCTTTCCTTTAAACACCGTTGTTGGTCTTCATGTTTTTGAAGTCATTCGAAGGCGAGATCCACGATGATGAAGGGTTCAGGGCGCGTCTTAATAAATTGGTGCATTCGAGTTGATGAAGCTATTCAACTGTCTTGCAAGCGTGCACTAGTACTACTGCCTGTGTGTGTGTGTGTGTGTGTGTGTGTGTGTGTGTTCTTGAGCAGTTACAACAACTGCATCACTGTGCAGAACTCCCCAACCCCCGGGAATGACGGATGACTATGGAAATTAAAATTGCAACATTATGCTGTTGAATGATCCCATTTATGAGTCACTAAAGGGAGGCCAGGGGGAGGGTCTACCAGCCAGAAGGATTGTTCCAACATCGCCTTCCTTTTTTGAGCACACGATAGGCAAAGAGAAGTGTCTCAATCTCATCATCCGGTTCGGCCACCCACCTGATCGGTCGACACTTCCTTTCCGGAGCAGAGAGACCTCACCTTCGCCGGTGGCCAACCGTTGAAAGTGTCGAAAGATCGGTTTGAATCCGTGGCGCCTTTCAAACACCTCACGGGTATCCCCGGGACCCCGGATATTATATTATTATCCCGCTAATGATCGAAATGTCTTAACTCGCGCACCGGAAATTGATGATAATCAAGTGAAGTGTTGGTGTGTGTGTGTGTCCGCTGCGATTTTTCTAACACTTTTGAAAAGTCATCAACCCAAAACACGCCAAAAGAATGCCTCCGGGGCTCGAGGTCTCGGGTCTCTAATCACCGTTTTCACTGGTCCAGGGCGGGTGTCGCCGTTTCGACGGATCTTTTCTGTCATCTTCCCGAAATATCACCTCTCTACCTCGGCCGCTGTCAGTCAGTCATCGATCCCGGTCATGCCCGGAGTAGTCTCGAGACCCCTAATTTTAGCCAATTTTTCACCGAGCACCGAGCATCGAGCGTGGTGCGAGCGAAGAGACAACGGAAACGGTCTCGGCCAGCTCGGGGTGGCCACCGCAGGGCCGAACGATTGCTGCGTGTGGGCTGCTGGGTGGTCAAACCCACTCTTTCAACACTTGTCTTCGGTCGGTTCGGTTCGGGACCCATAACGCACTCTCCAGAAAGAGAGAGAGAGGAAAAAATTCTTTGGATCGGAACAGAACAGAGCGTTGTTGTTGCTGCTGCTGCTGGTTGTATGATAAATTCGAAAACATTTTTAAGACACTTTCGTGCAACTTTTCATACTTCTACGGCTTGTGGTCTCTCCGGGACTGTCCGAGGGCCTCGCCTGCGTGCGTGCGCGTGTGTGTGTGTTGAACGAACCCCCCACGGAGCTGCAACTGTCATACCGGTCGACGAAGGTGACAATATTTATCCCTTCACCGGACAGACGGGCGGACGGAGGGACGTGGTCGTGGTGGTGTCGTTGTTGTCGTCGTCGTTGGCCGCCGTCCTCAGCGGGCGACTCCTCGAGGTGGTTCCTGCTGTGCGCGCGCGGACACACACACGCCAGAGGTGTTTGCTGCGTGGTCATAAAAATGAATGTTTCAAATGACTCCTTTGCTGGTGCGCTGCGCCCTGTGCACTGCATCATCACCTTGCACACGGACTCCACGGACTGCCGCCTTTGGCCAAACACCTCTTTAAGCGGCCTGTCGTCGGTGTCGTTGGCGGTCCGTGGCTCGAGGAAATTAAAATTCCAAACAATAATTAATTGGAAAACTTCCCCAAAAATATAAAATTGAGGATAATACGATTATCTGCCGGAGACCCACACCGTTGGGGACACCTTCCTCGACCGAGGATTCGAGGAGGAACTCGATTTGTCCCACCAGGTATAGATGCTGGTTATGCGTGGTGGTCAGCATCGATTTGGATGATATCACACCTCCTGCAGATCGCCCTAGAGGGTCTTCAAATGCATGCGTGATAGGGAGAAACAATTGGAAAAGTGTTGGAACCTCGAACGCGACGAACGTTTGTCCTCGCAAACAATAACAAACCGACTTCACCGAAGACTGGACGGTGCCAGGTCCCGGGGTGAGGTGAGAATAATCGATTTATTACGCGTTTCGAGCGTCGAGTCTGCTGATGGCAGCTCCCGTAAGGAAGATAGAAGTCACGTAAAGTGCTGCAGCATCGGCCGTAGAAGGAAGCGAGGTCCCCCTTCTTAACAATACCAACGGCGTGGAAGAAGCGTTACAAATGGCCATCGTTATTCTTGTATTTGTGTTTCTATATTGAAACGTCAAAATAGTCATTATTCTTGTTCCGCCCGCGTACTACCACTACTCTCTGGCGAATCCTCCGGCATCCCGTGTGGTCGTGGTCGTGGTCGCGGTGGCCGCGGTGTGGCCACGATATCGGGCTCTCGGACCTCGGATTTTAAGTAGATGTTTATTTATGATGAGAATACACCTCGCTAGCCGTTGGCGCGATTAATCTTAACTCGCTCGCTTCCCATCTTCTTGGACCGCTTCCCTTTCTCCCAATCCCAATCCGATATAGTGGAGTGGAGTCCCTCACCGGCAGCGACGGAATGCGAATTGGAGTGCGTAGGAGTCTCCCTGAAATGTCATCGAAAAAGGGTTCCCTTCGTTCGTTGATTACGAGTTTGCGTGTCTCGCTGAGAACTTTTGCTCCGGTGCCAGGTCAGTCAGCACAGTCACGAGTTGTAACCGAAGGTTGTTGAAAGGGCTCTTTGCGGTCCTCCCTTTTGGGGAGGGGGGACAAAATGTCTTCATCCAACGGCAACACTTTTCGTTGCTGACAGTTTGTTGACTTTGGAAATGGTTGAAGGATACAGCTTAGACTTATGATGGTCCTTGGAACAGTCAGAATCAACCCCCGACCAACAAAATTCGTGTGCCAATGAGTCATCGATCTCACGCTCTCATGAGCTGAAAGTAAAAGTCAACGACAAAGAAGACCTCGCCGTGGCCAAGAATTCGGGAAAATGACTTCATTCAACTCCACCATCGGTCTTGGTTCGGTGACTCCCTTTGACAATCAACAGCTGGATAAAGGATTTTTTGGAGCGAACCAGATGTCCCCCGGGGGCGAGGGTGCTGCCGCTGGTGCTAATGATCGATTCGCATGCGTCGGTAGCATATTCATTTGCAACCTCACCTCCGCCCGGGGGGGAGGCCCGTTCACACTTCCAGTTCTGCGAAGCGGATCGTGACCTCAAATCTAAATTACCTGGCAAATCGTGCACCAAAAACGTTGTCACCGTCGAGAAACAAAGAAAGGGGTGTAAACGCGTCACTCACGGGTTTCTTTTGGAATCTGACCTGACCTGGAGCTGACAATTCCATCCCCGAGGTGCGATCATGGGGTGGCGATAACCGGGAATTGCGACAACGTCTGTTTGCTGATTCTAATTTAGACCGATGATGATGAGTTGTATGTTTGTTGAGGCAAACATCGGGGAGTATTATCGACATCGACAGCATAAACATAAATGGTGAGCTCTGTGGTGTTTGATGTTTCTTTGCAGCAACAACAACAACCGACACAATGTCATCGAGGGAGTAACGGTCAGGGATCCGGAACTCCCACTGCGTAACAGGATACGGACAGTTGCACAGATCGACAACGAGGCAAACCGATCCCTATACCACCAGCAGCTAAGGACAAACCTTGCTCTGCACACCCCGGGGGATATCTATTGTCACCGGATTGCGAGGGTTAACCAGCCACCACCACCAACACCATCGAATTGGCCTCATAGGGGAACACGGGGGATGGCTTGGCTCGCTGACAACCCCGTTTCAGGTTGTTATTTATGACGGAACAGGTTCGTCCGGTGGCTTAAGCTCCGGCCGTGGTGGTGGTAGTGCCAGAACCAACCGAAAACGGTTAGGTTGTTAGTGCTCGGGTCTCGGAGGTCAGTAGGGAGGGAGCTGCGAAGCTTATGTTCGATCGTTACTCGATCAACACTTTGTCAACACTCGTTCAAAAGACGATTTTTCACCCCCTCCCTCTTCCTTTTCCTCTCTCTCCGTTGAGAGCATCACCAACCGACCAGCACACAAGGTATGGTATCCGCTTTCAGCGATCAATCGCGAACGGCAAAGGCACGGGGCCACCAGGCGTTGTCATCGAGGGTGGCACCGGTGGTCGCACGAGAGACACACAGCCCGAAACCTCCACCTCCTTCTTCTGCTGCTGCTGCTTCTCGATCAGCACGGGAAGATATGGAAAATTAATGAATTTACAAATTAATCAGATAATGAGCGCGCATTTCGTGGTGCGATCGATGGCGCGATCGAACTCATCTCCCCCTTCCCCTTCTCCTCTCCCACCCCGTCTTCAGGTGGTGAGCTCGAATCGACGGAGGCGATCGATCCGCTCGATCCGAGCGGTGGTATTTGCATAATTTATGTCACTTCTGACCATCGGTTACGGACCCGGCCCGGAGTGTGGATTTCAATCCGTTGTGCGTGTGTGTGTGTGTGTGTGTGTGGACGACGAGCTAGACCGTAGGACTGTTGATCGCAGACTCTTTTGAATGACATTTTGGGATTTGTTCCAACACTTCGCGAGGTGGCAAACAAACGATCGATTCCCCCGGGGGCCGTTAAACGTTTTGTTAACATTTCGTGTTCTCGCGTGCACGCGGGGCGCGAGAGAATGGCCTCCAAAAACTCCCGAGTCCCCCCTCTGCACACAACCGATGCATGGGAGGAAGATAATTAATGATCGCGCGACGGCGGCTCGAGCCCTTTCGGAGGTCAACCTCGCGCGGACGCTTCGGGATTTTTCCAGGAGAAGCCAGCAGCCAGCACCAACTTCACGGCCACAAGAAATGGCGTTGGCTTTTCGGGGTCCGGTCTGGTCGGCAAAAGCAGTTCTGTTCTCTGCTGCAACAAACAAAAAGGGTGTTAATTAAGCTGTCTTCAGCTGGGAAGAAGATTGATGTTGCTGATGTTCTAGCAGCCTCAGGGCGCCGCAAGCGAGGCCCTTTGAAGCCGCACCCCACGCCACACCACACCTTACCACACGAGCAGCGATCACAGGCTATCATTATTGTAGCATTCGCCTTTAGCTCGAGGTGGATACCGTGGCTTACCTTTACCATCGTCGTCGAGGATCATTGCCGACCCCGACGCTGAGCTCCTAATGAGCGAATCAGTCGACGTGCTCGAGCTCCAAGATCCACCACAAATTACGTGCGCGTCTGTGTGGTGTGGCCATTCGGCAATAAAGTCATAAAGCACGCACTGTCGACGGTCCACGGCACTAGCGGCTTACGATATGCTCCCTGCGCATTGAGCTGTTATAAAGAAGTCAACTCCTAATGCCAACTTCACCTTTCATCGCGCATCCCATTTGCGAAGCGAAAGCCTCGTCGATCGTCGGTTTTTTTTTTTGCGTTTCTGGTCATGATTTCAGCTTTTACGGTTTCGCTGACATCGGATCGGCCAACGCCAACGAAGAGAAGGAGAAAAATCTCCCGAAAAAGCAGGCTTTGGGCTAAGCCTGCTGCAATTGAATTAATTTACGACCTCGGAGCAAGCTTCTGGTTTGGCACGACGTCATATCGTCGTCGCAAATAGCTTCATTTGGCAAAGATTTGGTTCTCCAATGCTCGGGATCGGCATTTGAAACCAACGCGCCCGACCGGATGCAGAAATGATCGAACTGGCTTTATGACCCAACCCCCTCCCCTCTCTCGGGGAGGAATGCATCGGGGAGGGGGCGCCATCCAACGTCAATCCGAGCCAATGCCTTTAAGCCGCTTTCGAACTCCCAACGACAACGACGTGACCGTGCGTCGATGGTGGAGGAATATTGGCCCCAAAAGACTGGCTGCTGCTGCTGCTGGCCATTTTATGGCTCAACAATTCAATCAGCATAATTTTTCCGGCTTCCTCCCTTCCTCGCAATCAATGGTCTACCCCCGGATTCAATTCCCGTGTGTGCGTGTGTGTGTGTGTGTCGAGCCCCGTAACCGGACACTAGCTGGAACGCAACGCAACAGAACAGAGCGCTTATCAGGCGAGAGCGATCGCGGAATTGGGGATTCGGGTTTTTGGGCGACAGTAAACTAATCTCAATTAATTAAAACCCGATAAAGCGTACGCACGCACGCACGCCCCGAAATCGATGTTTATGTATGAGAACGCACATCGAACGGCGCTCCCGGGAGGTGGCCACCTGCCACGTTCCAGCGTTCCAGCCATCCAGCCAGCTGGAAGATACTACGACAGATAACCGACTGGCCAGCCAGCGAGCCAGCGCTGACCATAAATCAAGTCTCGCATTTCGTTCTGCGCATTTCGCCACAAACCAAGGCCTCGGATTGTATGCTCCAGCACAGTGTGTCTGCGTATGCCTGGCGTATGTTCTGGCAGAAGCATCGTTTCCCTTCTAGGATCCAGGTGAGCAGACTCACCGGTTGAGGCTCTAGGGAGTCGTAAAGGAGGCCATTTCGTTCCGATACTGATCGAACCATTTTACGGGAGGATACGACAGACGCACGAGCGAGCGACGATTGAAAATTTTGGGACACGAAAGAAGCTATTTGCTCGCGAATGCTAGATCAGACAAAAGGCAGCGATTCGCGATTGATTATCGTGCTTCGGGGGGTCGCTCGCCGGATGAAATCGAATACTCGTGTTCATGGTGATCGTGGTTGGTGAAGCCATCAGAAGCCTCTCGTTTGTTTATCTACTTCATTATCTTGCGGCAGCACATGTTAACAGCTTCTAGGTCTCTGCCGGCTGCTGCTGCTCTAGTATGCTTCCTGAAACCCAATCAGCAGTCAGTCAACTCTAATCGCATCGAAATCCCGCCTTCGGCCTTCGATTCCGTATCGAGATTCGATCCCGATCACCCCTGGCCAACTCGTTAATGGTTTGTTTTTCGTTGGTTTATGCTGTGGGGATGGGAAACCTAACGCCATATTGCTTGATCACACCTCTGCTAACGATTTAATCAATTAAATCAAATCGCATCTCATCTAAATGTTTTGGGGTTTTTTTTCTTCAAAGAGCGTTGGATCGAAGATGAGAACCAGGAATTCAATCTTTCGTCATGTAATCATGCTTCGACTGGAAAAGAACAACAAATTTGATTTTAATTCCCAGTCAGCGCATAAATCAAGCTCGATAAAACTTGAGCCACGGACAGCGATGGCGTATCAGTTAGCGTCCGTGCCCGTTGTCTTCCGGCGCGATCAGTCTGGCACTTACTAATCAGTTTCACCACCACCACCAACACCAGCACCAGCAGCGGCCCTTGAGTCGTTTAATTAAATTTAAATTTACTACCAAACCGACAGTAAAGCCTCTCCTCCGGAAAGCTTATCAGCAATTTAAGGTGACAAACCGTGTGCACCAACAGCAGCCAGCCAGCGGGCCAACGGACACCGGTCAACACACACGCACACACACAGAGACGCACTCGCTTTCGGGCTCGCGGTGTTATAAACGTAATCTTATTAATTTTTTATTGCACCATTCCGATCGCGGGTCCTCTTCGCCTTTTCGGGGGTCCCGAGACACACACACACATCCTCTGGGAGGGTGAAAAGGGTGGAGGGGTGGCACGTAAATTAAAATCCGGACTTTGGATGCCGGATAGGAATCACGGCCGACCACCGGGGGTCCTCGAAAGCCTCGCATCGATTATAAACACCTTCCACCTAATTAAGGGGATCACAGACCTCCTCTCCGCCTCCCCCTCCCCCTCCTTCTTCTCTGCTGCCAGTGCACCACGGGTGGCGCAGCGATGGCCCCGAGGGGAGGGTGAAAAACGAGAAAAAAAAGATTTTTTTTATTTCTCCAAACGCGGATCGTTAATGTCTCCGGGGGTGCGTCAACGAGGGACGTTGTTTGTTTCACAGCCGGCCTGTGAGTTGCTTCTAAGACCAGCATGTGGCGAGGTGATATGCTGACAACCCCCGGGAATGCCACCGTCTGGCGAGTTCTGGTCTTGGTTACTGTCTTTGTTACAAAGCAAACGAAGCAATTCGATCCACTTGAGCATGATTAAACATAGAAAAAGGACCGCAATGCAAATGCTCATCAAATGCAGTCGCCAACCACCGAGTAATTGATCACAATGCAGGTTGTTTCAAGCAACAATTGCACCTGCTGCTGCTCCTACTGCTGTTGATGATGAAGCGACAGCAGCAAACGATGAACCTCCGAGCTCCAGCCTGGCAGTTTAATTGCATTTCGTTACATCGAGTAATGGCGCGAAGCCCGGGCACCATTTTTCACGGGTTGGGTTTGGTTAAATTGAAAATCCATGCGAACCAACAAGCAACGGCTAGCATGAAACATTAATGTCACTCCAATCTTCCCGTCAATCATGAACCACCTCGCGTGTACTGGCACGCTATGAGCGGCATAAAACCTTCATGAAGACCAACACCAGCGCCCATTACTATCAGAAGGAACAGGTGTGCCGGTGTCGCGTATCCCGAATGCACCAAAGGGCGCGTATGCAACAGATTTTGCATTTATTTAAAGCACCAGGTACTAGGTCCACGGCAGTTCAGCTACTCCATTTTTCACGAACCAAGCTGTCAAATCGATGCTCGTCGGTGCCATTTTTCTCTGAGCCGTTCGTCCCGGATTCCGTTTATTTGTTTTATGCGCTGGCCATCTGCGCTTCTGGGGCGGCACAAAGTAACGACGAAGCAGTCAATGGTGGTCGATGGTCGATGGTGACCTGTGGGGCAATCCATCTGGGACCGTTCCCAGGATCCACTTGCGCCGGTTGGAGTAAGTAATTCGTCAGCAGAGGCACCGGGTGGAAGCAATGGCGCTTGCCCAATTCGCAGTAATTGAAAATCAAACTGAAAAACAAGGCATTAAATTTTCAAATTGAAAACAAATGTCCTCTTCAACGTGCTGCTGGGGGGTTGGCAATAAATTGTTCACGCCAAAAAAAACGATGGAAAAAGAGGGCAGTAGATGCCTGGAGTGCGCGATGATGCACTCGAGCTGGTGGCAAGATGTCACGCTTTCGTTTTTCACTCCAACGAGCATCCTGACGTGGATAGAATGGCGACTGATAATGTGTGCGATAGAAGGGTGTCAAATGTGCAGCCATTAATTGAAACATGAAGTGATGGGACAGTTTAAGCACAATTATGTTTATGCTACCAAGTGTTCTCATGCTGGTAGGACGAATTCCTGTCAATCATGAAAAGGTATTAAGTGTGACCCTCATGAAGTCGTTCAGTCATCGTTTGTTCTCCTTTATGCGCATAACCACTATTAACATCATGCTTGATAATATTTCGCGGCATTTAGTCTCCTTTAACTCCTTATAATCTTTCTCTTGCGTTTGCTCTACCAACATTTCTTTGTATTCTTGGCATAAAATATTCAAGAGACAATGTATTTCAACATTAGGAACGGAAATGCTTCCTACATTATGTTCTTATTAAAGATGATCTCTTACGGTATAACAACATCTTCTAAAACTTATGCAAACGAGCAACTCACCTTCCGGTCTTGGTGATGATCATCTCGGTGCCGAGTTCGTTAAACTTTTCCCATAGTTCCTTCGTCTCCAAGTGACACTGAACTGGTTGCAGATCCTCTGAATTACAGGATCCAACGATGGTGGGACGTTTCTGTCGAAAGGAACATCGCTCATCATTATCATGTCATAATTCGCAGATCCAGACCTTCAGAACTTACCGGCGCTGGTTCCGGCGTTAACCGTTCTTCATCCGAGACCGAGCCACTGTTGGGTGTTTCGGTGGTTCGTGAGTGAGTAACACGGCCACTGTCGGAGGATTTCGGTTCCTCCGAGTCACTGCACTCCTCCACATCGACATCTGCCTCATCGTCCGGCTCCGACAACCGATCGCAACCGGATGAATTCTGTGATCCTGCGGGAGTAACACAAAGAAAGCGTTAGCGAGGCGTTAAACATGCTGGAAGTCAGTTGTTGGAATAATATTTAAATTCAAATTGTTAAATTCCAAAAACGCTCCACATAGAGACAGAGTGAAACAAGGAGAGGGCTAGAGAGAGCGCGCGCGTGAAGAGCACCAATCGGCCACTGGCAGCGGCTAGTTAAATATTCCATTAACACGACGATTATGGCTTGTTTAATAAATCAAACATTAATACGCATAAATTAATTCCGATTACCGCTAGTCACCTGGCCCTCCCCGGGACCGTACGTCGCTTGAGAAGGCGACCACTTTTTGTTGCTTGGTGGAGCGCCTCCCCGCAAACCGGGAACTGGAATACATTAAATTAGGCGTGAAACAATAAAAAACAAAATACGCACCAGCCATTACGCGCAGGGCGCTTGCGTGGCTTTTGGGTGCCAGAGGACGAGATGGTGTGTATGGCCACTAGCCAAACCCCAACCCTGTGCATTTGTTGTATTTTGGAGGCATTTTTATCCTCTTTTTACCACTACTACCCAACGAAATGCGTTGCCTCTCTTTCGTGCCCACGCTCACACATAAGGAACAATAGAGACATTTAGCACATGGTCCGAATGGGGCGTTGTTGAGCCCCTCGCCCCCAACCGTGGTTGGGATGTGATGAAACATAAATGCATAACTAAGAAGAGAGAAAAAAAAACACCGAACCAACCGATCGGCCGCGTCCAAACAGGTTTACCGGCCAAACACGAAATATTCATGATCAACACCGTGGAACCGCGCAGTGGGAAGGAGAAGCAGCAGCAGCAGCAACAGCAGCTGAGGATAAGTGAAATATTTATGCAAACGACACGAAGCTACAGTTTTTTTTTTTATTATTTTGTTGCTTTAATTTCAAAACATGGATATTTGCAATTGAATGGAATGATGTCTGTGTGGCTCTGTGGCCATCTTCAACGACGATGGTCAGCATTATGTCGGACACACTAATGAATGGGATTAGGAATCAAGCAGCTTTATGCTGCACGCACTGCGCACGCATTGTGCCGTTTTGTTTTCGTTTGTTTAATCGGCATGTAAACCGCCAGTTCAATTAAGCAATTGGCCCTCAAGCTATTAGCTGACTGATGCGATCCATTGAAATCGCTCGCGGTTACAACTTTTTTTCATTTAATTCAATGTCTACTTGATATGAAAGAAATGGAAGAAAAATAACCGACAAAAAACCTCCAATAAAAAAAAACGCGATCGTTTGGAAGTAATTTCATGAAAATGGATGAACATTGATTTCGAAACCAGCAACTTGGAAGCCTTCGATAAAAGCGAGAGTATTTATCACACCTTGGAAGGTGAAAATCGGGCAAACTTTCGCTTGGCGTCGTGCCTCGTAAACCCCTACCGGTGGATCATCCCGCCATCCCGTGGCCGCTGCAACTCATTTTTAATTGACATTTTTATGGAGTCGCCACGAGTCGCTCCATCCCGTACGCACGCAGACCAATTCTCTGCTTTCGTTTGTTCGTTCGATAAGTTGTGTGTCTTATATGCTAACGAGGGCGACTCGAAAGAGGTTGAGTGGCGTAAGTAAACATTGTATCAGGCAACCAATCGACTAAACACCGCCTCCAGGGCACCAGCCGCTCGGTAATCTGATCGATGAAAGGGGGAAACGGCTGGATATCGGAAAAGCGGAAGGATTTTCCCGGGCTTCAACACATTCTTGGAGGTCGCTACGTTCCCCTCGGGCAACGGGATGTAGTTTTCAACGCAGCTGAATCTCCGGTACTAACCTCGATTCGAAAAGGGATCGATTCCGTTCCATAATCGTCGGTTACAGAAATCCTTGGCTTCCGCCGTAAGCCGTCAGCAGCACGCATCGTGCCACGCACGCAAACACGCACCACGCTGTCAACGGGGCGCAACCACAACCCTTTTTCGATCGTTCTAACGGGGAGGAATGGGGGGTGGTTTTTGTTTTTCTTTTCTGTTTTCCTCCATTCTCTACTCAATACAACCACTTGCCACCCTCTATTACTACACAGTGGGTGGGGCAGAGAGTTAAATGAGTTTCATCAGCGTTTCAGCGTTTCGTGTTGAGGGCAAAGTAATTCCGTAAGTCGAGAGTCGAGTCAAGTTCGCCTGGAGCAATCTGATTTGCCCTAGTCCGGCCATTTTCGGGGACGCCGATTTACGATAATGGTAATGATGGGCACCTGTGTAAAGTGCGAACTGTTCGCACCACTCCGGCAAAACCCAGTTTGTGGTCTGAGAAGGTTCCTCTAACGTCAGACCGGGGAGGCTCTACGATAAGCTCTCTGGAGGGTGGCGTGAGGAGAGAGAGAGAGTCAAGATGTTGTTGGATGATTTTGAAGATGCGTCTAGATTAGCGGCCGTCGCTTGTTGTGTGAGTGTGCGGTTTGGAGGGCTTCCAGCCCTATCATAGCGTTGTGCCAAGATCAACAATCACAACAATGACAGTTCCGTAATGACCTTTTGCTCATATGTTTTGCTCGTAAGCCGCGTATCTTTCATTTGTGTTGTATAAATTAAAGTGTGTTTGATGCTTAAAGTTAAAAAGAGGTACATGTTGCTGTATGTTTCGTTCAGTAAAATATAAATTCTTCTTCGTAGACTTGGTAGACAAAAACAAACATTAAAAAGTTTGGAAGAAAATTTGAATATAAACCTGAAGATAAAATCGGTAAAGATGTACAGTAGATATAGTTTCGTTGATAATAACTTTAATGTAAAGATTAAAGAACATAATTTTATCAACAAATAATATACTAAGTTTCTCTTTTTCCTAATCAACAATAAGTTTAGTTTCGTTAAATTCAAAAGAAAGCATAGCAAGTCTTCTATTGACAAAAGTTGATTGGAAACTCGAAATTGGAATAGTTTTGCAGCCTTACCGTAGTCGTAAAAACTACTATAACCGTTCCAACCCCATTCGAATGGCATGTGTTTGTGTGCGCGCGCCACCAGATTCCTATCTCTCAACGATCGCCCCGATATCATGCTTCTTGCATCAAACCATCAAGCACCAATCACCGTGGAGGTGGACCACCGTTCGAAATCAGCGGAATTGTTGAAAATTCCTGCTCCCGCTGAGTTCATTAGAGGTGCTTTTGAGGCGCGAACGGAACGGATGGCGGGCCACCCCAGGCCAGGTGGTAGCACTCGCTGATTGCAGCCTGAATTATGACAGGCTACTGTCCGCCTTGTTTGCGTTCGCAATCCAACCGCCCCCAAACACCACTCGCTGGTTGGCTGGCTGGCTGGCTGGTAGGCAAATTCCGGACCGCAGCGTGTATAAATCAATTTTAAATAGATTATCGGCTCGATTAAAACGGCAAACGGGTGGTGAGACCCGGCGCCACCAGCCCATACGATGGTGGCCAGCCACCAAGCCACGAACTCAATCAACTGGCCACCACGGGCCAGTGGTGGGTGGTCCGAGACTGACGCAATTCAATTAAGTGTCCACGAGCGTTGCAAACATTACACCACAGCACCACACTTATGCAACGTCAGGACCCGAGGGGATCAATGGAATTCCTCGAGAGGCCAGCGCGTGAAGGGGGGGAGGGGGGGAGGAAAGAGGGTGCTGCCAGCGCGAGACCTTTGATCGACTCAACGGTCCTGGTTGACGCCGTTGGCGCGTTCAAGCAGAACGTCTATCAGTTATTGCTGGTTGGGAATGTTGTCTAATGCCTTACGCTGCTGGACTGACTCCCGGAGTCTCCGAAACCGAATTTCGAGGACAAACTGAAGGCCATCATGCGTCCATCCGTCCGTCAACGACAATTAACGAAGCGATAAGCATTGCGTTGTGGTCGATTACAGAGCATAATTAGTGTCTTCTAGGCCACTTTGGGGTCCCTAAAATCATTTCTTATCTTCTAAACTCCCAATTAACGACGCAGATCTCTCTTCCCCTTCCGCAAAGTGGACTACATAAAGATCACCTTTCGAGAGCTTTTTTTATATGTGTTTCACATTATGTTTTTTATTCCTTCCAAGACCTTAATCAGGTCAGTGGTAAGAAGCACGTAGAAGAAAAAAACAGAAGCAGAAGAAGACGATGGAGAATTGGTAGGATAAAATCGAAAACAAACTTGCCACTTACGAAAACTGCTTCCAGAGGGCTCCTGCTGGAGCCCTCCCGCAGTGCCATGATCGCCGCAATCGAGAAGTCCGTCGCTCCCTTGGCCGCCGATAGGGCAGCCGCGGCGGCAGCAGCAGCGGCAGCGGCCGCCGCCGCAGTCCCATTAGCCGTCGTCACCGGTCCGGCATCGAGCACCGTACCCTTCGTCCCCACCCTTCCGGTCCTCGCTGTCGCACCATTCGTCTCTAGTAGCATCCGCTTCGAGGCGTTTCGCCGGTTCGATTGCGCCTTGGACACCGGTCCAGCGCCACTCGCGGATTCCCGTTTCCGTTTGTATCTCTCAATTTTGTCGGCTTTTCCGTGCCGGCCAACACGCGCAGTAAGTGTGGTCTCTGACGGGAGGGAGAGGGAGGAGGTCACTGAGGTCCGTCTACAAGACGCTCCGTCACGTATGCATTGGGAAGCAATTCAACCAGAATGTCACTTGGTGATGGCTTGCTTCGATTTGCCGACGGCAATTCACACTAATCACACACACACTAACGCACTTCCACTACTGAGCACGATTCTGGCTAATCACCGATCGTTCAGAAAAAGGTTTTTAAATTCACACCTTTTACAGTCAAATTTTTTAAGGAAAATGCCGATAATGGTAAACACAAAAATCACTTTCCGACCCCGAAGAACACTGACTGACCTGACTTGCTGTGCTTTCAAATCGCCGATGGAACCGGATAGAACGCGATGCTGGAGGTGGAGGCGCTTTACTTCGCGAAAAGAGGGAAGCGAAACGGAACCCCGAGGATTACGCCGGTCAGCGAGCCTTCGAGTTTCGAGAACTGCACGGACTGAACTGAAGAGGCGCTTGTGGCCTCGGACCGTGCGCCTCCACGCCGGAGCTTTCTTCTTATTCACGCCCTTTTTCTCCCCTTCCGTGAGCCTTTTCACACACACCACTACCACCACCGGAAACTGGAAATCGGCCAAAATGGCGCCACCCGAAGAAGAGAAGAAGAGATAATGAAGAAGAAGCAAACGGAGCAGCCCCGTGATTGGTCCGTTCGTTCCCTTCTCTCGCTCTCTCTTTCGTTCCTCTTTTATCTGTTTTTTTGCCTTTTTTGAGGGTGGAAAACTTCGGGAAACTTCGGAAAACTTCGGCTTTTGTGAATGTGGTGGTGTGATGTTATTGTTATCACAGTGTATACCGCGTGTTCATAAACATGTTTTGTTCAAGTTTTGTAAACACAAAACATAAATAAATGTTTGATAAAACTGGTCAACTCACCTTTTTTTCGAAACAACCGAATCTTAAATTTTGTTTTATAGAAAAATAAAGTATGTTTCGCATTTCAAGCGTCTTTTCTAAAATAATGGTTTCTCAAAATATGTGTCTGTTAATCTCTCCTTCTTCAACTGTTAGTGTAATTACTATGAAATAATGTTGATAACATTTTATTAACAATAATATTTTTTTCAACAACACTAACAACGATTTCAACTTTGCAACAAATTCTCAAATAAACCCTAAATTTTAATATTTAATTTAATTTTTTTTTCTTATTTGCTCATTTCCTTATCAGTTTTTAAAATGAAAATAAAATCTACCAAATTAATCATCTAATCGAAGGATGCATATAATTTCCTCAACCCCGAAAGGACCTCTACTACTAGCTGCAGGCTGCTGCTATCATAAGTTCCACAAATGCCCCGAACTGCACTTCCATTTGCAAGCCATCAAAAGGAGGAACGTAAATTTTATTATTTGTTCGCAAACAACAACGAGCCTACAAACACATTTTACCCAACCACGGGCTTTCTCTTTCCCGTTTTTTTTTTGCATCTTTTGTTTCATTTCATCCACGACCAGCATGACCGCACTTCCGCTTCCGTTTGTCTCATCGCTGCCGGCGTCGTCATTGGCGTGGCGCACGAACGGAAAGAGGCGCAGAGTGTGCGCGAGTCAATTTATGTTTTGATTAATTTGCATACATAAATAAATATCTCCGTAATAAGTCATTACGGTCGGGGTACGGGTGCTTCTGGTTTTCCCTCGTCGTCCCCGTTCTCCTCTGGCCAACACCACCGGCCAGTGCAGTGAAGCGAGAAAGTGTTTGGCGAATCGAAAAAGAGTCAGCAACCGACGCCGCACGCTGACGAGAGGCGCCACTGACATTTCAATCAATGTTTGTTTAGGCAAATTAGAGGCATCGAAGGATCGCTTGCATTTGCATATCCTACACCCCTTGGGTGGGTTGGTGTGATGCGCTAGGATACATAGATCCTGCTGGGCTGCTGCCGCTGCTGCTACTGCTGCTGCTAACGTGTCAGCGTGTGGCGGGATTTATGTGTGTACATGGTGCAAATACATTTATATATTTATGCCTCGTACTGACACACGAATTTGTTTTCGCCGCCAGAAGGCCACGGAGCGCCACGGAGCACGATGTACGATTATGAAATTTGAATAAAATTTATTAAAATTCCATTCGGTAAACATGATTTTTGAACGGCGTGCGCCTTGAGTCCCAACCAACCACCCGGTGTCAGCTGGTAGCTCCCATATGTCCCCAGAGCCATACGCCAACGAGTTCTGGTTGACTCGTAAAGCTGCAAATCCATCCAACGCACGGATGGGTGTCCTTTGGGAGTGAAAATAGTTCAGAAAGCAGCCCCAGAGCGCGGCCGCCCGGAGCTGTCTGCATTGGCTTTCGGATGATGATCGAAGCGAGAGTTTCCATTTTGTCACAGATGAGTAATGGCTCGTGTGTGTTGAATTGGAAGCTGGTGGAAAATCCCTTCCCAATTGTGCTGCGCTGTTCGTGTATGCAAATGATGAAGGATTTAAAGTGTTTTGCCCACAATCGTGACCAAATATAGTACGTTTGGTTAACCAATTGTAGCGGGAGCCCAGTACCATTCTAACTAATCGAAAGAGAGAGAGAGAGTCAATTGCTCGTTGTAAATGAGAATTGGTCCGCAATAATTACTTGCCAACGTGGCGTGTCGTAAATATGGAACACTTTTGCATTAATTGTTCGGTTTTTTTTATTCGAAAAATAAAAACATTCCCATTCCCGTAATGGCCCCTTCGATGCCACTAAATTAGGACAAAATGGTTTTTAGAACAGTATGTTTTTTGTTTTCGGCGGAATGTGATATTTTTAATTTTCTGCAACATTAATTGCTAATTTGCACCACCGTCCGGATGCGGCTCGCGCGTAGTTCGCGATTGCCAAAAAAGAAGCAGCAGCAACATTAAAAAAAGGACGACCAGATCTTAAGACCCTTGGGTCCCATTGCGGGAAACAGGAATCCAATTAAGAGTAGTAAACGTAACATTAGCCACTTTAGAGTAACGTGGACGGTAGCGCAACTTCGCATTGCGGTGATATCGTTTGCATAATTACGCTCCAGCTAAGAATAGATAATGAATGAATTCGAATTCGAGGCGTGCAGTTTAGACGCGCTGATGATTGGATACTTGCCATCTTGAAGAAAGACATTAATCGGTCCTGATTATTGCCTCAACGATCTATGGATGTCTTTAGCTTGCTTGCAGCACTGATATGCAAATGAGATTCAGCCAAAAAACATGATCGCCGCTGGCGCGTTAGAAGCGGCCGTTGGTCGCGTTGTGACGTACTTTTCTCAAAACCGGTTAACGAACGTTGACTGCTGACAGGTTTGCACATTATCATCGTGTGTTCCATCACAACAATGACAATTCATCTGCTCTTCACAACTTCATATGCGTGATCAATTCGAATCAGTATTGATGTCATCAATTGATGCTGAGGAATGTGGTTTGTGATTATGATGATTATGTTTCGCATATGATTTGTGATTGTACTGTTTGGAGCTTTTATTTCAATTGCAACGTAGTATCGTAGTACGTTAGCTCCACTCAATGGCGAATCCAATATCGGAGGGAATGGTTCGTAATCGGCTCGCTAGATACGATGTCAAAGAATACGCTTGACCACAACGGCCGTAGATGTCATCGTTATGAATATAGTCCAGGAATATTCCACCTAGTCGCTGCTCCTGAACGAGATTCATTTTATAGCTAAGGGAAGTGGTGTCATCATAGCTGACTCGCTGCTCTTGTCCATTCCCTAGACGTCGAATTGCATAAGGCATCAATCCATACGGATCCCATCCGAACGTCCATCTGTACTGTCGGAACGATTGACATAACTGGAAATACCGAAAACCGAAAAGAGTTTGATTGTTATGAAATCGAACGAATCGAAAACTTTTGTGTCCAATTCTACTACATACCTCACGATATGGTATTCTATTTTGAGCATCATCATTCCAACCCATGAACAGGTTCCCAAAAAAACCGTTTCCGCCGCTACGATACTCCTTCCGGTAGCCGTAGAGAGCGATCGCGAGAAGCATTTTCTTGGGAGGACATCCCGCCGTTATCCAGCGCTGAGTAGAATCGGTCTGCAAAGGAAATCATAAATATGAAAAGCATGTTTGACTCCATTTTGATGAAGATAGTTACCAAATCGTACATGAACTGTATATTCCCCGGCAAACTGAACCCAAATGGTAGAGCAATCGGCTTGGTGTGCATGGGAGCATGAGAGTCTCCTAGCGGCACTTCCTTAGCATCGAGCGTTACATAGTCGGCTAGCTCACAAACTTCCGGCACGTTATATGAGCTGGTGATCGCGTTGGGATGGATCGAAACACGAAACCAGAGTTCTCGCTCCCGGATCGCGCTTTGTCGCTTTACAGATGTAATGATCTGACGAAGATCCTGGAGCAGGTTCACCATCGAGATGCGATCAAAGTCCGATCCGCCAAACTCTGTAGTTCCACCTGGGGTATTCCAGTTGATCTCCACCGAATCGGCATCAAGCTGCAGCAGCAACGTACCGATAAGCTGAATATATGCTTTCCTACGCTGACCGATGGCAGCCATTGTCGAATAGTCGTTCTGCGTTCCACGAATCGAAGCCACTATTACCGCGGTGCTGGAACGCTTCCGGATGCTGGAAACGAGCGAGCTGAACACCTGCTTATCATCATCCTACATGATTTCGAAGGAGCATGAATAAACTCATTGATCACTGGCACACCAAGAACCATTCGATGCTTACGTGAAACAGCATTTGTCGTCCGACGATCTTGGGAAACTTGAAACCCTTAAAGATCACATGAGAGCACACTTCCAGCGGGATGTAGTCGGGAGGGTAACCGGCTTCCAGCGCTCCTGGATAGTCATAGCTACAAGCGAACTTTTTGGTCTGAGCTTGAACCACACACGGAAGCAAGACCACGAATAAAATTATCCCGAAAATCTTCATGTCTGGCCAATCCCCTCCTATCGCCACACACTTGCGATGCTTTCGAGTTGACAATCGGATGAGAACTGTCCATCCCAAACTGCCAAATGCTTGCCAGAAATTTCTTCTTCTCTTAAAGATCTTCTAAAGTGACGCAAGCACTGAAACCTGTTTGGGCTCGCACGTGCTGCTGTGCTTCGAGGCCGTAACCTGTATGGTATTTCAAGCGGAGGAATGATTGGAATAAACATCATTTGTCTTTGGATAAGCATTAGATAAAAAAAATAATAAAAATATAATTAACAACACCACGAACGTAGCGAATATGTTGTTTTTAGAAACACACATAAAAATATAAATTTAAAATCAATAGATTTAAGAATCTTTGCAAACATGATCGAAGACTTATTGGAACAGTAACAATTGGATGCATTTCGATTGATTTATTCATAAGAAATTCTCTACCTCCATTCGTATTCACTGACTCCATTCGATGGCAAAGCCAATATCGGAGGGAATGGTTCGTAATCGGTTCGCGAGGTACGACGTCAGAGGATAGGCCTGGCCACACTTCCCATAGATGTCATCGTAGTGCACGTAGTCGAGATGAATGCCACCCAAGCGCTTTTCCTGCACGAGATCCATTTTGTAGCGAAGTGAATCAACATTGTCGTAGCTAACGCGATCGAAAAGCGCATTTCCCAGTTCTCTGGTGGCGTATGGCATCAATCCGTAAGAATCCCAGTTGAATGTCCACTGATTTGTGCGGTAAGATAAGCAAAGCTGAAAAATGATAACCACGAACAATCAGTTGGTGGTAAAGGACACATGTGGGAATGTTTCTATTCTTACCTCACTATACGGAACATACTTTGTGTTCACATCAAAACCACTTGGAACTTCATAGCTAAAGACGTGTTGATACTGTTTCTGAACGCCGTACAGTGCGATTGAGAGAGATAGTTTCTTCGGAGGACATCCTTCATCGATCCATTGCTGAGTGGAATCGGTCTGTAAAAGAGAAAGAAAAAATGTTTCAATACATTTCTAACAAATGTCAACAATTAACACGACATACAATGTCATTTCTGTAGTTATCCAAGCTCGGTATGTTGACTCCTGCCGGTAGATCAATTGGTTTGGTGTTTATAGGAGCATGAGAGAAACCCGTAGGATACTCCTTGGCATTGAGCATGATGTGATCAGCCAGCTCACACACTTCCGGTACATTGTATGCGCTCGATATCGGATTAAAGTGATTCCACACTTGAAACCATAGCTCCCGATCGCGGCTCTTGGCACTACGAGTGACCGACGTTACTATCTGTCGTAGATCTTGAAGAAGCGTCACCATCGAGCTACGATCGGTGGTTTCGGGTGTAATCCAATTAATCTCGACACCATCCGCATCTAGCTCGAGCAGCAGCGTTCCTATGAGCTGCACAAATGCACGCCTCCGTACGCTGACACCACTGATGACCGAAAAGTCTTTCTGGTTTCCACGGATCGAGGCTACCACAAACACCTCGGTCGATCGATTACGTAAACTGGAAACCAATCCACTAAACGCTAGCTTATCATCATCCTAGAACAATTGAGAGAAATTCAGTTGCTGTTCAACGTCACTGTCACTATCACAGACTTACGTAAAATTGCATTTGTCGCCCAACGACTTTCGGAAAGCGGAACTCCTTGAAGATCACATGGTTACACTGCTCCAGGGGAATGTATTCTGGTAGGTAGCCGGCTTCACGGGCACCCGGATGCTTGTAGCTACATGCGAGAAGCTTCGTCTGAGCGCTGGTCGTTCTCAACAAAAGAGCAAGACCTGATAGTATCGACAAAACGGTCCACCTACTGAACATTGTCACCATGAATATCAACCGATCACAACAGACACTATCGATGCCGGCGATCCATCACCGGCTGAAGCAGAACTGTTTACACCTGCCATTAGAAGTTGTTCGTTCAAACAGACGGTGTGATGTTACTTTCGTCCGAAACCGGTTTTGATGCTGATCGCGTCATTCATGCAGAGCAGTGACAAATCAATGCTTTGCCAGTCAGCAAAGCATCTACACATACCTTGATGTTGTTGAGCAATAATTTCGTAACAAGGTGAATTAAAACGTTGGGTGTTTTTGTATTTTCTTCTTTAAATTTGTTTTGGTGGAACAGTCGTTGCAATGAAACATCTGACAAGAATACTAAATGGTTTTTCACCCACGAAATCGTACCGGATTGTTATAGTGTCCGCAACCACACGACATGCACGAAGTCCCCTTCTGTAGCACATTGTTCATCAATTCAATTATCCACTAATCTTCCTGGAATAAGTGTCTCACATTTAGCCCGTGGCTCCACCGGCACCTGGATGTCCAGAATAATGTCGAGATGAATGGACAAACGAGCTTAAACGCACCTGTGAACCGCGTTTTCTCTTTTGTTCTCGGGTTTTCCGTTCACCACCCCAGACATTGCAGCGCTAATTTCGTTTGGTTTGTGGGCAAGGGGAGAGCTTTTCTATCACGGATAAATCTGTGTTTTTTTCTGATTAATATCACTCCTGCGAAAGCATCATTCGACAAGAGAGTGACTTTGACTATGTTAGATTGGGTCCTGACTCAATTTAGCTCTCCCGAGAACTCATAAACCGCGTGAAGAGCGGGCCATGTACTGGTGATTTTTTTTAAATCTCTAACCCTGTCTTTTCCGCTTTGCTTGAGGTGACAATTTCCCAAAACTCTTTTGAGAAGATTAGCCTTCAGAAAAAAGGGCTACTCCACTCTCCTTCCAACGACTTTGCCGCGACTTGTTTGCAATTTGCATGCAAATAATTCCGACTTTTGTCGGAGTTGGCGCTGGTATCGCGGAACAATGAGCGAAGCGTGGTGGTCAAAATTCGATTGAGAAAAACAATGGAATTTTTGCGAGTTTATTGAACCATTGAGAAATATTCCGCGAAAGTTTTACATCAATCGAAGCAAAGCTGACAGAGAAAAATATTTAAAAGAAATGCGCCACAGTCCCGTTTAGAAAAATAGCTTCCCTAAGAAGCTCGCGCGCGGTGTTTCGATCAAAGGAAGGCAGCTGGTGGGATAGCGGGGGGGGGGGGGGGGGCGGTGACTCGGGAGTCTGACTAAGGCACAGAACAGAACCAGAAAGAAAACATCCGCATCACGGAAACTCAGGAAACTATTGGCTTTCCTGACCAGAAAATGCCAGGCAAACGAGTTTGTTATACGCTAGAATATCGTACCAAATAAGCCAAATGCTGAATAGATTTAAATTGAGAACCTGGAAAATACAATCTCAGACGAAAAATCACAGACTACTGAAAACACCC
>NC_064874.1:92071901-92086901 GCF_943734745.1 Anopheles darlingi
ACCTACCAAAGCCACCTACTATCAAGCGAAGGTGCATCGTGGTGCATCGCGGTGTATGCCACGGTAAAATCGGTGTCACCGTTTTATGGAAGGGTGCGCGTGCAAAGGGAGACAATACAGAAGCAAAAGGACAACTGCTACTTTGCTTAGAAGCGTCACGTGGAGTAGCAACGTAACAGTGGAAGTGTCGTCGAGCAATAGGAGATAAAAGAACATCCGATGTTGCCGCTGTTCCGTGTTGTTCCGAGCAAAAGAACAAGATCTTTGATCTGTAGACGATAGCGAAAATTGCAAATTGGGGTCTAGACGTGTTACCAACAACTTGATTCAAAACTTTCTCGGTTCATTGCACTCCAGCTCCTAGCCTGGAGGAACAACTAGTTCATCATCACCAACCAGAGAACCTGGGGTCGAGTAATTTGTGGAAAGGTAAAAAGGACCCCACCGAACACACTCACTCACAGGCGCTGTTGATTGTTTGCAAACAATTCAGCCGCAGCCCAATCGTGGTGGACAGGGATCGATATTAGATTTATTTTATTACCGACAGACTTGCCGACGAGCAGCAGAAGGGGGGTGGGGGGAGGGGGGAGGGCACCATGGCGTGGGGGTCCTGGGGTTGGTTTGTGCCATTAATAGTTGGCCGGAGGTATAGTCGCTTTGATGTTTTTTGAATTTTGAAGTTCTTGTCTAATTACCATTGTTGGTGTCCCTGGCAAGACTGGAGTCGTCTTGGTGTTCGGCGTCGTCTACTCTTCTTCAACAGCTATCTCGCTATCTCACTCTCTCTCTCTCTCTCTCTCTCTCTCGCTTTGTGTTAACACCTCTATCAACCTTGACGGCAACCGAAAGCAAGGACTGCTGCAGATCCGACAGCGAAAAGGCTAGAGACCGATAAGGCGCAGCAGGCGCTGGAGCAAGGAGCACAGCGCGATCATCGCAATCGCAGTAGCACTCGACGGAGCAGTCCCTGAACGTGAAGCACTGACAATCGGCTCCGTGTCCCCGTGTCCTCGCCATCGCCATCGAACAGCAGAAGGGGTGTCGCTTTTCGCGCGAGAATCCGATTCCGGCCAGTGCAAAACTTCCCCGAAAACTTGCTGTCGACAGCGCGTGTTGAAGCGCGCGAGCGAGCTGCTTGTTGTCGTCGTCGTCGCCGTCGTCGTCCTCGCCATCGTCATAATAACGCTTGACGATGGCCTCACGGAGAAGGGGAAAGAAGGAAGGTACGAGGGGGCTTAGGGCAATAGAAAACAAACACAAGTTCGCGCACTTCGCGTTCCATGCCTTCACCCCTCTTCAGCACAGGCAACATTGAACAACAATTTCGCGAATCCTGGGACGAACGGTGAGGTAAGGGTGAAGCCCGCGAAGAGGGGAGCTATACTAAAAATCAATCATTCCAGGGCCAATGGTGACTAGGACCAGCAACCAGCAACAAACCTGCGAGCGCGCGAGCAGGGCCCCCACTCCATCCCCACCCACCGTGACATTCCTCTGCGAAGATCAACACTCCAGCGGAACGGTGGCTTTACATGCACCGGAACCTGCCTTTACGAATCCACGAATTCAGGTCATCCAGAAGTGTCCTCACATACAACACACACACACACACAGGGAAGCGCGCGCACGACTCATTGTGAGCACAAACACGTCAATCAGCACACATACACCTTGCATTTACATTGTCGTCTGGTGAGCTGCACGTTCCACGAGGAATCCAGATTGATAGCTGCTGACTCCAACTCCGAATGCACACTCACTGCCCTGCCCGTTACGTAACTGCAGCTCGGAATGCAGTTTCAGTGCACACACACACACACAGGGAGGATTCTGCTGCAGATGTCTGAAGATACATATATCCGATCGTCCTGATGGTGCTGCTAGCCAATCGGTGGACACATGGCAGTGAGGACAACAGCACAATGCAAGCGTGATGAGTTGGTGAGAAGATGGTGAAGATGCACACGAACAAGCACACACACACACACACGGCACTAGGCAGGAAATGCACTTGGATTATGCAACGAAGAACGAGGACGAGAAAGAGATGTCCTCACGCACAAGCACACACTCAAGCAATCATCTAATAATCCTTTGGTTTGGCCGCGGTCGCGGTTATCTTCTGGATACTACTCACCTTCAGCTGGTCGGCCGTCTGGGATGAGAGGAGCTCCCGGCACATCGACTGGTTGCCAGCCTCGACCGCGAGCAGTAGCGGGATTTTGCCTTTCTGTAAAAAATTAGCTCTTACAATCTGTTTCCAGGTGGCCGCCTGCTTCCGCTGCCGCCGGCGATAGCTGAGCGCGACAAAATTGGTAGCGAGCCCGTGCATGCCACCCCTGGCACGTCCACCACCGGTAGCCCAGGTGACCCCAACACGACCGCTCGACGGTGTGGTCACCACCGTTGTTGCTGACGCCGTCGTCGTCGTCGTCGCCGTCGCTGTCGCCGTCGCCGCCGTTGTTATCGGTGTCGGGGCTATCGCCTTTTCGGTTGTCGGTGGTGCTGGGGGTGGTGGTGTGGCCACCGTGATGGTGGTGGCCACTACTGAGGTGGTGCGCGAAATGCGGCGCTGAGACGAGTAGCGACGCTTGACCGCCAGACCACCGACCGAGGTCAGTCGGCGCGAGGGGTAACGACGTCCGCGACGGACGGAAGGGAAACTGCGGCGAATGCCACCATTGTCACTGACACCTCCTTGGCCACTTCCTTTGCCCACTTTTTTGTCACCTCCTTTACTACCGCCTTTATCACCTCTTCCTGCTCCTGCTTTGTCACCCATTTTGTCACCCATTTTGTCACCTCCGTTTGTCACCTCCTGCTTCTTCTTCTTCTTCTTCTTCTTGGCCACCAGTATCACTCTACTAACACCGCCACCGCCACCAGCGTTGTTCTCCGTTGCCCGTCCCGCCAATTACCTCGGATGCGCCAATGCTGAGCCCCGCGGCGAGTGATGCGGCGGTAAAAGCGGCAAGCTCACCGGTCGGTGACCGGGTAGGTGTCCTCGGTGAGCTACCGTCCGCCGACGCACGGTCCGGTTCCTGCTGCGTAAGTACGGCCGCCTTGATCGGGTTAAACTTGGCGTACTTGGACTGTACGTTCTGGAAGCGCTTGCCAAAGTTGGACATGGTCCGACCGTGCCAACTGTCATATTTGAACTACGGATGCGCGCAATTCGCGGAACCCGGACGAACCGCCCGTCCCGTTCCGGGGCATGCTCATCGTTCGCTGGTTGCGCTGTTCCCTTCTTCCTTTTCCTCCGCCCCACCCCCCCTGTCCCTCGGGTCGATCTGATTCGGTTTTTGCCTTCGCGAATTCGCGCGCGCTCCAAAAGCCGATTCCCCGATCAGAGGGCAGGCAGACAGTGATGGCGCGCGTTTGTGTGGCAGACACGAACCACCTCCCCTGCTCCTCCTCCTCCTTCTCGCCACCCCACGCCGGATAATAATATTCCGATACACCCCAGCCCCCGCAACGCGCGTGCCTCTCTCTTTCGCACACTCGCAATCACTATCGGACGCTCTCTGTCGTTGACGTGGAGGCCTCCTCGATATCACCGAAGGTAACAGAACGAAACAGCAACACCAGCAGCAACAGTGGTACCTCGGGCGGTGGGCGAAGGGAGAGCTACGCGAAAAGGATATCCAATTTCCACCCCCCTCCAACACCACCGAACTCCTCTAGCCCTCGCGACTGATAGCTGGCGCAGAATAATCGTAATCCTCGCACCATCGCCGTCGAGGGAAGCACCGCGCGCGCGGCCGCGTTTTGCATTAAATGACTCCAATTTAGCGGTTCGTGAACTCAGCTACCTCTTCTCTGACCCCTGGGGTGGAAGGTGGAATTCGCGTAGCAGACGCACGAGCATCGTTATCTTATTAGAATTGCTCTCGAATGTCACCAGACAGGGAGAGGGAGAGCGAAAAAGTGGTCGCTACTGTCCACGAGGTGGTGTGTTCCGGCATGCAATTCCCCCCCAAAAAAAATAAAGAAGAGGAGGGGGGATCTGGCATCGAAAGGCCATCAGCTGAACTGTTTATGGCCCCCGGCCGCGGCCCTCGGGTGCGCCGTGTGCGAATTGATAGCGCCCCTTCACGCAACTTTCTCACGCGAACACGTTCTCTTTCGGAGCACCAGGTGTAGTATGTGCGTGCGTGTGTGTGCGCGTGTGTGTCTGTTGGGGTAACCGGGTCAGCAGAAGATGGCACGCACGGATGGCCTACGGGGGGGCCAGAGGCCTGAGCTTACCGACCTGATCACGGAGCAGCAGCCCTGCGTTGGAGGTACGAGCGCCACGATAGGATGAGCGCGCTGGACGCGCCTGCCTCATAGCCACAACAGGGCCACAGGAGCACCAGCAGCAACAGCAGCAGCAGTTCTACGACGCGCACGGACACACGGACTCCAAGACTGTCACCTCGCTACTGCGCTCCAAGTGTCACAATGGCACCGGAGTAACTGGAGTAACAACAACAGGTCTTGCGAGACTCCTCGTGGCGTAAGGGTGTTCCCATATGGCTCGATCGGTTGCCGCCTCGTCGGGGACAATTTATAGCACTCCTCACCTGCTTACCTCCTCCCCCTCTCCCTCGGTGGTTCTCGTCCTTTGGAGGCAATAAAATTATAAATTGCAATCGGCATCGGGGCATTGGAAGGAGATGGTTTGCGCTTGGCGCTACTCCATGGCGCCTTCAAGATGCAACACCGGGGTGCATGGCCGGTGCCATTACTCAAATGTGCAACAGGCACGCGTCGCGACCCCCCTCCCGGGACCCCGGGAGTGAGCTTCTAATTAACGAATCCATCGAAACCGGACCGCGACGAGCCCCTTCTAACGTCCAGGAAGGACGTTGCTGCCTTGGAACGGAGAAGTGGAACGTGTGTGTGTATATCACATGGCGAATGGCGTGTTATGTGCCGTGGTGGTGCCGCGCATACGTGGAACATACCGCCGCGGAGCATCATAAATTGTTTTGCTTTTCTGCTATTTATTGCTATTGATCCAACCGCAAAAGGTAATCAAAAACGGAACGGCGCGCACAGGGCGGCGCAATGTACCGAGGCGGTAAGCTACAGGAAGCACGTGGCCTGCACGACCTGGCACTTGTCTCTTCAGGGCACCTCCCACCGCACCCCGCACTTTCCAATTCCATTCTAGAATTGTTGCCGCCGCTTCTTCTAGCGGTTCGCGACAATAAATTCAATATTTCAATTTACCCAAATCATGGCGCGAAATTTGAATCCGAGGAAAAGAGTCCTTGATCCAGGAGGGAAGGCGTACATCGAGACCTCGATCGATTTCGCACGGCTAGCAATCATCAATCAATCGTGCGAATAGTGGAAAGAATTGCAATGACGATTAATGTTTTGAGGGCTGGGAAGGGATTCATTAATACCCAAAGGCCCATGCATCACCGGATCGTCCGACAAGGCCATCGTCGTAGGCCGTCGTCAATGGCAACGGGCGCCTGCCCCGTGAATCGATTTCCGGAACAGTTGCCGTATAACGACTCGGTCGAACTTCGGAGGAATTCGGCCAGAATTTCCGAAACCGAACCGGTCGGTGTCCTTCGCGGTCCTTCGCGTTATCGCGATGGCTATCTGGTATTGCACCTGTCGTCGTTGTCGTTGTCGTGTTGTTACTATCTTGTCCGTAACGGTCAACGGTGACCAATCGAGTGGACGCTTGTTATGTTTTTGTGGTGATTTACTACACGTCGTGTGTGTGTGCGTGCGCGTGTGTGTTACACCGACCGAGCCGGGACTTCAACGGGGAACACGCTACCAACCCCCGGATATCGATTGCTGTAACCAGGAAGCTCCGAAACCGAATCCGAATCCGATGTTTATTCGATACAGGATAGTGCACGTCGTGTCCCTTTTGAGTCAATAGTGCACGTCGTGTCCCTTTTGAGAAATGGGGTCTCGGAGAACGGGAGGCGGGGTTGTACAACATTGTACCAGCGACTGACACCTGGCGGTGGTGGTCGTTAGCGACGTCATCGTCGATTGTCAGACAGTCGTCGTAGTAGACGGGGCTTCGCATTGCTACCAATTTGGTTCCGCGTCAGGACCGCTGTTACTATAGAGGATATCGGATACTTACACCATCAGTCTTGGTTCGTATGTCCTTACCGGCCGCGGTGAGCAGGGCGCGCAGGATCGCCGTCGCCGTACCGGTCTGTCTGCTCGCTACCAGATGTACGGCCGTTTGCTGTCGTGACTGTCGTGCGTCCAAAGGGAGGTAGAAGAGAAGAAAGAGAGAGGTATTAGTGGGGGAATAGAGCAAGATAGAACCACAACTGAAAGGCACTGAAGCGCTAAAGCACGGCAAGCAGCAGGCGGACACAAAAAAAAAAAACTAAAAATACAAAACCAGAACGATCCATATCCGGCGTTATCCGTGATGTCCGTGTCAGTAGGTCACACCAGCATCGGTCGGTCGGTCGGTCGCTCCGACGTCACTGTACGACGGCGCTCACTTACCCCGCCAGGGTCCTGGGGCTGCAGCTGACCTACGAAGTTTTCATCCTCGAGGATGAGCTTCTGGAAGAACTTGAAGAATGCTTCCTCCTTGGCGTGCGCTTCCTCTTCGTAGGCATTCAGAATCAATCTCTGAAAAGTCAGGGTGTGTACATGTGTGTGTGTAGGGGTATGTGTCAGAAGAGGAATTAAGTGCCACGGAATGTGCCGGAATTCAATCGAATCAAGTTCCCGGAGATCTCGTCCTCGTTAGTGCAGAACCACAAACCACAAAGCGAAAGCTGCATTCCCTAACTGCATTAAATGACCACAGCACATGCCGCTCCCCCCCTTTTCGTTACACCTACAGCATCATCACCGACGGCCGGTGCACGGCTTGGACCACCACCACCACCACCACCAGTAGCACCAACATCGATCACACGCTGCACCATCGACTTCATCTTCTGTTTTCCCTTGAGCTTATCCATCCTTTCGCCGTTCGTTGGTTCACCAGATGGTTCGATTTGATGGTTCGGTTGCTGCACAAACACCGTCAGACAGTAGACACACTCGAGCCGCACTCCGTTGCAGTCCGTTCCGGTGGCGACCGTGTCCTGCATTGTACTCGATCGAGCAGCTCAAACACTCGCGTCCTCAACATTACTGTCGATAAGGACTCGCTCGCTCGCTTCTAGCCATCGCTCATCGAAATGAGGTAAATCCAACCCCCCAAAAAAAGGGAACATCGACACGAACCTCGCGGACGCGTCGTCCTGGCTGTCGTCGTCACTGTGGAACTTTGTAGTAACTGACGTCGAGTTCCAAGCGTTCCCTATTCGAAACCCATTCACTTCGATTATCTATTCGCAACTCGCAGTCACAGCGACCCCGAGGAAAGGGGAGGGTGCGGAAGGAAAAAGGGAACACGAGGAGGAAATGTGGGCCACCGAGGAGCCAACGAAGTGCCAGGCTAGGTCCACGGTATCATAAATCTGCGACTTCCTAGCTTTATCTGTTTCACTTTTCGGTTTGGCTCGATTGACGTTTATGACGGTTCCCTGGCTTCGCCGAGACGCGCCGTGGCGCGTAGCTACGCACTGCTGGCTCGAGGACAGCACCACAAGACTTTCACCAAACAAGAAGCGGTCTGTCGGGGCCATCCATCAACGTTCAATGATCTGGGCGCACTAGGAGCGACGAGTGCTTCTCTTACCCAACTTACCCAAGTGTCCGAGTGGTTCAGGTCGAGCAGTTTCGCGATCAGCTCCATCCTCCGGTCGCTCTGGACGCCTGGGGGCGTCTAAAACTTTCCACCAATATCGTTCCTTGGTGGCGCTCGGAGGCTCGGCTTACAAGTGCCACCGTTTGGTCCAGAAGTTTTGCCATTTGGAACCCGGCAGCCGAAGCCTGAGGGGCCGAACCACGTAGACATTACTAAGACATAAAGGCGGGGGTGAGGCGGTCCTTCAAGGAGGTATAGTTCCCCAAGAGGAGAGGGGGTGCATTACCCTCTCTGTTCAGTAGCCTGTTCTGCTACCAGAAGGTGCCGTTGCTATGTATCCATCATGCTGCCATGCTGCAGCGGCACCAGCATGGAGCATGGAATTGGCGCAATTTGAGGCCGCGCATTAGTGTGTTGAGCCTTCACTCAATTTTGGCGCTAAATATGCACCGAATAGAAAGGGCGTTGGTGAAAGACGGGGTGGGTGAAAGCGCATTGGAAATGGTTTGCGTGGTTGTCTGGATCATCCACCGGAACGCCTGTTTTCGGGAGCAGGAAGCAAGAAGTGCGAGACGCAACATAACATTGGCATAGGTGATGGTGGTGGTGGGGGTGAGTTTGGCCCACATTTAAGTGGAAAAGTTGTGGCAACAGCTCCGCGAGGTACCGAAAATCAATTTACTCTAATTGTACCGCCATTAAAATGGTGCGCTTTGTGTAATGCTGGCACCAAATGGAACACATGTTGTGTTCTCCAGAACGGAGGTGCGATGGTGTAGGACACTCCGGGCTGACATGCGGATTGACTGTTTGATGCAAACCATCTAATGGCTGCATGACTTTCATTAGTAATGGAAAGTTTTGCAACCGAGCGATGGAATGATGCACTGACTGCCGGGCAGCACCAATTGTCAGGGAATGTACTGTCCCAAATCTAGGTTGCTTAGACGAAATGCATGTGTGTATCCGTTGTGTAACTCGATATAAATGTTTCCAGTTTGTCTAATCGTGCAGCAGTTAGCAGGTAGTTAATGCTTCTTATGGTCGCTGCAGGTGATGTGGTTCTCGGATACAACACGTTCTTTTTTTTTTAACATATATAAGGACGGATGAGCCGTACGTTAACACATGATGTTCATTATGATAGAAATTTGTCTTGATTTTCAAATTGTAGTTGGAATATTAGTTAAATTACTCGACTGAACAAAGGATGCAAAAGACAAATAAACATTTAAAAACCAAAAAACATCAAAATAAACATCAAAAAACGATTCTCAATATAAGAGATTCATTCAAATAGTAAAGAGCAACAGCAAACAGTTCTTTTAACAGTAAAGATCGGAAATCATAAAATATTTGTTGACCAGATTGCACAATAAACTAGTCAACACAATAAAACAGATTGGCCAATTGTAACCCTGCTCACAGCGTCGCTAATTTAACCACCATTTCGGGGCGTAACGGCAGTTAAAATGATTCGCCCCAGTTTGAACGAGCCGACGACGAGGCCTCCTCTCTTCTTCATTCGATGGAATTACAGCTCGCGACGAGACCTGATGGCTTTACCTTAATTTTCCAACCCTTGGTACCCGACATACCGGGCCGTAATGTTCGCAACGCCGCTAGATAGTAACAAACTGTTTCAACATAGTCTCGTAGCCGTACCTGGCGTACCGCAGCCCACAAACCACCAACCAGCCGGTGCTCATAGTCCGCTAGCACCGATGAAACCGCATGGATGACGGCGGTCTCCACCATTCAGCGCAGCGCAGCCGGACGACGGGGGGTTGGTCCCGGTGGCTTTGATGTTCTCGGTTCCTTCTCGGTTTCGCGCCGTTTACCACTCTTTGTCTGAGCCAAGGGGTGCTTACACGTGTGCTAGGGGTGTCGAGGGGGGTGGCCGAGGGTTTGTTTATATTTACTTCGCTTCGTTTACATGGTCCGACCTCTCTGAGCATTCGCGCGAAACACCAAAACGACCAAATGCCACCAGAGGGCTACACTTGAAACCGCGTTTAGTAACTCGCGCGAGTCCTGCACCGGACTCTGCCACTACATACGACTCCACCGTTCGTGACACTCTTACTTTCCTTGTGTCCTTCCTATCTGTTATCTGTTATCAGTGTGTTGTGGCGCCGCTTACGTAACTGGCCCCGTATCGCAGTCGCGTGCACTAAGAATAGGGATGAACACAAGCGAAGCAAACACCAAGGACGACGCTTCCTAGGCCACCTTTTCACCGTCACCGTCACCGCCACCACCACCACCACGTGTCACTTCCAATCTAGTACCGCGGTACACGCGGGAAGACGCCACAAACCGTCGACTGTCACCGAGCGATGTTCCCGGGCGTCGGGGGCACGTCTTCAATGGTAAGCAGTTGAAGTTCAACTAAACCACCCAAGAAGTCCCATCTTTCATTGAAATTGAAAAAGGGCTCCGTCCGTCCGTACCCCGCAAAAAAACCGTGGTGGTGGCCATCACCCTGTGTTCCACTCTTCCTCCTGTCACAGCTCCCCTCGGCGCAATCGGTGTTCGTCATGTGAAGCCATAAAATTCGAAAACGAACGCCAGATCGCGAAAAGCCGAAAGCAACAACAAGCTACCATCATCAACGTAAACAACGACAAATCAATGCTGCTCGGTATGACTATCCGTGGAAAAAGGGAAGGAGAATGGGGGGTCTGCCGTTTGTCCCGAATATCATCGCAACGCCACGGTACGGAACGGTCTCCCTCGCGCTTGTACCGTCGACTACCGACAACCGAGCGCTGGGTGCAGATAGTGGTGCATTCCTTTGCTAACTCGCTCGCTCGCTCACTCATGCTCACAGGCAAGCGATGGTTGATGGCTGTATTGGTTGCAGTGGAATTCATAACCGCGCTTCCGTTTTCCATTTCGGGACGTGTTTATTGAAAATATGGATAAAGCCGATGCCATCCAGTACGATTCTGTTTCTGTTTCTGTTTTTTTCCTTGCTTTATTCGTGGATGAGGGCCATCGCTGGGCAAGGACAGCAGTGCTACGATGGTGGTGGTTTCGGTCTGTACCGATGTCTGTTTCTATGGCTATCGGAATGGTGGCTTCAAAACACAGGAGTGAACAGCATTATGCTACCGCGTGAGAAGCATTAGTTTTCATTTTTTATAATATCTTAATAATGCGTAGTCATATTTTCCGATTAATTCCTAATTATTACTTCATTTCATACTTCGATCATTATTTTAGGGAATTTTTAACAAATTAATTATGCTCTGTATGTTCTGAAATCTGTCGAGCGTTTGAGATGCACTTCTGTTGATAATATATTGAGAAATAGTAATGCATATAATCCAAATATAGTTATGTACTTTACATGATGTTTACATCTACAATCGTATTCCATTGATCAACTAATGAGATGACAATTTGGCAGGGACTGTTGCTAACCCGTTGAATGGTTGTATTTTCCGTGCTCCTGCACAACTCTTTCAGTTGACTGTTTGTGGTTGAGAATGCCAATGTTTTTCAATCTTCAAAAATGGATGTTACTATGCAAAGGGATACTAGTAAATGTGCCCTCGCTTTCAAACCTTTGAGCGCCTTTGTTCTCCCCTTAGACGATGGAGACGCCTGGTACTCCAACGTTCGGAAACGGTTTGAAAACATAAATTGATTAAATCATCACTTTTGACATGACGTTTACGTTTGTGCTTGCAGCCCGCAGTGTTTTAGAGGTATTAGTTGCTGGGCAAATCGTCGGATGGATCGTTCTGGTTTCGAGGAGAAGAAAAGATTTCAAAGCCGTTACTTACCCCACCAGTCGAGTATGGATCGACGCCTCGCTTTTGTAAAAGTAATTTAACTACATCTTCTCTAGAGTACATGGAAGCAATATGTATCACATTGTAATTGTCCTATGGAAAGAGATAAAAAAATCCAGTTAGTTTGGTGTGATTCAAAGGTAATAATGATCAAGGGGAAAACATTCTAAAATGAAGTTAATCGGATGACTTCGACCGTTCCGCGTAAAAGGACTTGTCGATTTAAATTGCTTTTCACATATCGTGTGTGATCAAAAGTAACGGGAAAGCCTTCTTATCTCATAATTACATGACCACCACTAACATCACTTGGGTGGAGTTTCTTTCAAATAATGCGAGTCGGCTACGGAGCTCACGCTAGAATTGAAGCTCGCTAAGCACGACATCCACATATTCGACGATCTATCGCTGATGATGCAATCTGTTGAGCGCACGTTACACGGAATCATGCTAACTAACAGCTCTCCTACGAAGAACACGCGAAGCATGAACGACTGCGGAAACAGGAACGTGTCCATCAGCACCTTCACCTAGTTTCTGTGCAATTCGATCAACCAGAACGTGAATGTGAATTTCCAAGACATTTTTCTTATCATATATGCTCGAGCGCCTACTAATGGAGTGATTCGATTCGAGTAAAAGGTCAAACGAAACCGACATCCATTCCATGTTGCCTGCACTTAAAAGATAAGACCTGACCTGGCCACATTACAGTTACTTGGGAAACATGTTTCGGGAAACCCGCGCCAAGCATGCAATGATGCCTGATCGCAAATTATTAGAAACAGTTCCTTTCTGACCACGCACGCCATCCGTAAACCAGGGCACCCATCCTTGACCTACTGATTGATAAAAAGAGTAAAAAGCCACTCTACTAAAACCCCAAAAGATGAAACTCGTGTGACTCATTCGGTCTTTTGGATGGCCTTTAAACGAATCTTTCAAATTTATCACTGCGGCCAAATATGCAAATCGAATTGGCATTTGGCACCTTGCGGTGTGTGTGTGTGTGTGTGTGTGTGTGTGTGTTTTCAGGGACCATAGTGCCATTTTACCGCAGTGCCCATCGTCAGTCTGGCGCAGCTTATTTATGGCGACAGAGAACGAAATTTAATTTTGGAAACCAGCAACGAAAACCCAAAAAGTAATTCGGCCAAAAAGACATAAACGTTGCTGCATACAAGCTTCAACATGGCCGGATATCCGGCCAACAGGGAGAAGGATTAAACGTTGTTGCTGGTAAGATAAGACAGCAGGCACCGGAAGCAGATGGGTTCGTTGGGACCACGTGTCTCGCTGCCAGTTGAGCTCGGTTATTCTTAGATCTATCTCATGCAAGCACGCAAAACCTGTTGATCAGACGGGTGGCCGGCTAGCCAACTACTGATGACGGTGTTGCTGATGATGAGGTTGTGATGACGATCATGCAAATGAAGCATGCTTTTGGCAACCGAAACGAAGGAGTATTCATCGGGCGTCGGCGATGCTTTCTGCTCGGTCCGAAACCGAAACGGGATTGTTATGTACTATCAGCCGCTCGGCATGCGGCGTAGTACATAATCCACCACCATGGTATTGGTACTGGTAGCTCCTGTTACAAACACACCGGCGAGCGAGCTTTCTTCCTTTCTTCTTTCTACACCAACCATTTCGATTTGTTGTGGTGTGGAGTTGCGTTGGTTTGTGTGGCAGGATTCCTCCAGTAGGGGAAGTTGAATGCGCTCGATTGTATCAGTCGGAACCGATTGGTAGCGCGGCGGCCAAAGTTTTGCTCGTGACAAATGGGAAAGTTTCAACCACAATGGGAATACAATGTCCCGAAAGCAATCATTCGATGCTGAACTCAGACAGCGCCGTAGATTGAGAAATAAATAAATGTTCGCTGATCGGAGGCGATTCCGATGTTGAAAGCACAGTCTATTGCTTTCTGTCGATGTCTGTGGTACGATTCGAGTATTTAATGGCATCCAGGATGTACCAGAAAGCGTAGAACATCATAAAGTGATTACATCCTTACCAAATCAATGTAATAAGAATGTTAAATTGATCACATCCGAGCTATAGTCATCAGTAACTACATTTCCGTTAATTGTAAAACCTTATTCATACTAAAAACCAATTCAAAAAGGGTTTGAAACATTCGTTTAATGCCATTATCAGTCCAAAGTAATAAATCATTAGTAATTATCATTAGCATATAAATGATTATACGAGCAATCACTCATTTAGTTAACTATCCCTTCGCTAAAGACATTCTGCTCAAATAACTCTTATGACAGGTGCCCTAAGCATGACATTTATTAGCCCAAACATTGGATTAATGAGACTAATTACTAATTAGTAACTTAGGAGATCATAAATTAGGAGTGTTATCATGTTAGTTACTCATCATCCATCCTGTTAGTCATCGCGCTCTGCCATACGAGCTTCTACTGCATTCCTGCTGAAAACCTATCTAGTGATTGTCCTGACCTTAATAACCGACCGGCTCATATCCTGTCGATCATAAATCATCACCTAATAGAAGTGATTCACTACCGTAAACCACCGTGAAAGCCACACCTAATGAGCATCGCGAAAATCGCGATGCCTGGAGCATACTGGACGGGGCTGAACGTCCATAGCAATTTCCTATCTTCTGCGGAAGCAGCTACCTTCCTTCGGAACACAATTACACGCTCCGCACCAATCAACCAACACCCTCGCGCGTCACGGCTGGACAAAGGTCAGCCCATAACGTGGAAGGATGTCAAGGTAAAAGAAATGCGCTGTCACAACATCGCTAATGATAGAGCATCTAAATCTCGGTCCACACCCACCGCTGTCGACAAAATTGATGTCTGTAACTGGTTCACCCATCTGCTGGCGAGCATTTTCTAGTTTGCATTTCACGGACATGTCCGGGAGGGGCAAACCGTGGGGGGGGGGGATTGGCGTTGGTCTTCTTCGGATCCTTGGAGCGGTCAACTTGTTGATTGATTTCACTTTCGCATGCAATGCCGTACTGCTTCTTCGCCCTTTCTGGCGTAAGAGCGATTCAATATCACTAATGTACGAAATTGAAAATAAATTCTGAACATCATTCCCTCGCCAACAGAAGGTCATTAGGTCACTGGGAAGTAACATCCTCGTGAGATAGTAGCTGATGATTCATCTTCCGGCCAAACGGGCAGTTAAGGAGTTCGCTGAGTTCGTGGTAAATATGTCGACTATTTGGCAGTCTTCTTAGCAAATAAATTATAACCCACATCAAGATAAAGTTGCGACGTGTAACAGGAGAGCGAATGTCGAGAAAAGGACTACATTTGACTTGTCCTCGAACGAGGTCATGGTTCCCCAAGGTCCAATAGCTTCGATAACCTCCTGCAGAGCATAAATGTGAGTTGAACATGCAGAACATTCCACTCACGAGTCGTTGAAACCATTTTAAGTTTCCAACTCTTCTTACTTATCCACCGTAGCATCCACAATCCGTGCTCAACAGCTTATCGCTACTCACACGGTCAC
>NC_064874.1:92094401-92114401 GCF_943734745.1 Anopheles darlingi
GACCAACACAACCACCGACCGACCGACCGAACGTACGCTACGCAGGAAGTACGTCGCTCCTTTTTCCGCTTCACTTCCTCCCTGCGTGTCCGGCGTGATTTTCTTTATGACGCTCGTCACCGCGACCAGCGCGTTGCCAGGGAGCCTATAGGTGAGGTCGCCAGGGACCCCGAGTCTAGTCGTGTAACGAAATGTGACCCTCGCACACACACTCTCGTTCGCTTCTCGCCCTTCTCCTCGGGGAGGAAAAACCACAATCTTGGTATTGGCGAAGAACGCGTTTTGTTTTTCGCGTCCAAACAAAACCGGGGGATGGTCGCTGTGTGTTTGTGTGTGTGCGTAGAGACCACCCGCACCGTGGAATGGTGGGCCGGATCTGGCCGAATCCTTGGCCAAACATCACTGCTCGCGACTGACGATAGCGGTTAAGACACCAGGACTTACTTGGATGTGTCGTCGTCGTCGTCGTCATCGTCGTCGCGGTCGTCAATGTTGTTGTCCCCGTCCTTTGTTGCCGTCGTTGGTGCCGAATCTTGGTTAGCAACCATGGCTGACTGTGTGGCCGAATTTCACTTCCGGATTTTCGGTTTTTGCTGCACTCTTTAGCACGTGCCTCGCGTTTATGACTCTTTTGATGGCTATCGAGCGTGTTGCTGCTGTGGCATGTCCTCATGGTCCAAACGGAATGCAGGTTATCTGGAAGAATTTTTAAAATATTTTTCAATAAATTCACTATTGGTCATGCGTTTGCCAACTCTATTTTGACAACAACACTTTAATTATATTTATGGTTATTTTTTATTACCTTCTATAACATTTTAGTAAGGAATTCTTTAAATTTATTTGAAAACATTTGAATGCGATGATCCTTCTTCGCTTTTGGTAATTAGTCTCGTCATCTGCTTATATAAATATTTATGAGTTGAAACATTGATTTAAATCACTTGTTAAATGGTTTGTCAGTTCAAAGAACCTTATTTTCCTGTTCAGCACCTTTTAGTCCAAATTTTCCAAAATCGTGCCAATCATTTACAGGTCCGGACGTCGACACAAGACGATTCTATCGAGCTCACCAAAAACTGCATTCGCGCCGCTCCAGCACCAACAATGCAGAGGTCAACGAAGCGGAAGCTCACCCCATAAATTGGTGGAATGCTGTACGTCCTTATCTAGTCCAGCAGTGGCTACCGCGGCAAGGTGTTGCAGTTGCATAGCCAACAGACGAGCCCCCGAGAAACACACATACACACACACCTCCAGCCGATAGTTTGTTTTTTGATGCATTTGGATGGCAACATAGCCCACGACTCGAATACCGTCACGGCGTGTGCGGCGGTATCTTTCTCTCTGTCTCGTGTGGGCCGGGCACCGACCGACCGACATGTTCGGCGTGTGCTGCGGGGTTCTAATTTGCATAATCGATTCGCCATCATTCGCCAAGCCCTTCTTTCCCAGGGTTCTATATCAGGCAGAGTATTGTATTTGCAGCCGTCTAACCCGGCTGTGTGGTATGCCAAGAGTAAACTAGAGGGGCAATGGAGCAATGGCAGCATGAAATTCCGTCCAAAAATCCAGACAATACCAGTTGGGTTAGATTTTGAAAACTTTGAAAGTCTCCAGCGATCGACTTCGCGTAATCGAATCGAACGATCAGAGCCCCTAACCTCGCTTCGATTGACTTCCAACGCCTGCCTAGATTTACGCGTTGTCATACTTTCTTCATTAGCTTGACTCCTTGCCTTGTTCCTATCACATTCATCGCGATGTTTGAAGTACAACCGAAAGGGTCCACCTTTCGCACTCGTTTATATATTTTTGTTTAATCGAACATAAAGACCGGCATGGTCCGTGGCCGGTTCACATTCAATCCTCTCCCCCTTGTTTAACCTCAATTTTGTGACGTAGCTAGCCCGGTGCCCGAACGCACCGTGAGCGAAACGAGCGAAACGAGTGAGGGTGAAAGTGTTTTGTTGTTATGCGTATCGCGTGGAAATTGTTTGTCAAAATATGTTTACAATCACGGTTACCATATCCTGCGTCGGGCGCCCCATCGTTCGTAGTCCGCAACGCATGACGACGCAGTACCGCGTTACTATCTCCCGGGCATTATGCTCACCGATATGCAGGGGAATTGTAAATGCTCCTGTCCCGGAACTTCCGTTACGACGAAACGTAGCCTAGTGACGGCTAGGTTTAGTAGGTAACGAGCATACGAGTAAAGAGAAGGGCTGAGCATTCCTATACAAAGCGAGTAACTCGCTTCTTACGATGTCTTTGATACGTTATCAGCACAAACAGACGAAGGCATTCTAAGGTACGATCATATTGTTTTGGACGATTGTCATCTTTCTATCGCCTTTCGCTGACAGTAATTGAGAATTAAAGGAAAACATCGATGCGAATGAATCGTTTTCTTATGCAGTTTATTGGATCAAAAAATCAAAAAGAAAAAGGAGTAGTAACGTGTCACCAACGCATTCAAATTTGGTTTTCCACAATCGTCGTTAAACTGCTTTCTTCGCGAATACCACGCATGCGAGTTAGCCAGTGCGAGCGATATCTTCTTCTCTCATACACCAGATATCCCAATACGCACACCACGGCCACAACCAGTAGCAACATCGTTGCGATGATCCAGCCTTGGTCACCCTGTCCTCGCGCCTCGTCGTTCCCACGCTGAGCCTGCATCTGTGGTTTTGAGAGATAGAGACCGGTCCCGTCCGAGTTGACAATGTTCGCAACCCACTGTTCCATCCGTTTGTCCAGTATCGTAAGCTTCGCTCCGATCTCTTTGGCCATCTCGAGCGCTTTATCCACTTTGAACGACTGCTCGTAGATGCGTTGCTCTAGCTTCTGCGCAGTGAGCTGCTGCTTATCGAGCGTCAGATTGTTGACGTTCTCTATCATGCGCTTCAACTCCTCATTGCTGGAGGAAGAAATGTTCGTACGATTCGACAGCTGCGTGAGTTCCATCTTGAGCTGGGATTCGCGAAGTGCATTGAGATTTGCTTGCAGCTGAAACTGTTGTTTCGTCAAATCGAACAGAGCTGCCTCGAGGCGGGACGTTTGATTGATCGTCCTCAAATGATCATCTCCGTAACGCTTCATATCCGACATTATGTTCTGGAACAACTCCGTAAGAGCAGCATCGTCCGCTCTATCACTCTCGTTGTACGCCGTATGAAGCTCCTCTATAGTGGCAGTCCAGTTACGCGTCTTGTGCTTATCATCCAGGCAGCTGATGCCTTTCACATTAGGCTGATCTGGCTCTGCTTTCAATCTAGTCTCTTTGTAAATCTTTATCGATTGTGCACCACATGAGCGCACCAGTTTGGTAAGATACGTGCAATTCCAGTCATTGCCAGCGATACCGAGCAGCGCGAGCTGAGGGAAATGAGTTTTCATCTGCTCGTAATCGATCGACTTTAGCCGATTGCCATCGAGGTAAAGCGTTTCCAATTTTGTGCAAGAAGTTAAAATATCCAGATCCAAATCGGCCAGCTCGTTAAAAGCCAAATCGAGCCACTCGAGCTGCTCCTGGTGTCCAAACATTCCATGACGTAGGTTAGTAATGTTGGTCTGCTCCAAACCAAGATTCTTTAACTTGGTTAAAGTTGCAAAACTGCTCACGTTGAGTGGTTTCAGTGGATTGACGCCAAGATACAATGTGTGCAGGGAGCGGTACTGAGCAATAGATTCGAGAGATGAAACCGTATTGTTTGTAATGTCCAGTGTATGTAACTGTGACTTGGAAGCATTATCAATCACAATTTCTGAGATTTTGTTATGCGAGCAATAGAGTTCTGCTACCGTCGTCGAAATGTGAAGCTGAGTCAGCTGGTTGTTTATCACTTTCAGCTTATTTACGTGCATATTTGGAAGGCTTAGCTGTTTTATTATGTTTTTGTTTAATACGAGCTCATCTAGGTTGACACCGACCTCGTCGTCAGAGCTCCAGAAGGCTTCTTCCGTAACGTTGGCCAACTGATTGCTTTGCAAATGAACTTCTCTTAGTGCTCCATTTTGAGTAAACAAACCTTTCCCAAGTTCACGTAGCTGATTGTTGGAAAGAACTACGCCCTCGAGGGCTGTCAGCGACACAAACACGCGTCCATCTAGCACTTGCAGACTATTGCTTCCCAATAGTAGCATCTTTAGCATTTCCAGAGAGTCGAAAGCCCGTTCCTCGATAACACTGATGTTGTTGGCGGTTAGATTGAGCGTAAGCAGCTGATAAGCACCCTGGAAGACGAAGTTCTTCAATTCCGCTATACTGTTGTGGGATAGATCCAACACTTGCAGCTGAGATGCACGCTCCAGGCTGTAGCGGGAAATTTGTCGAATGCCACAGTCGCTAAGTACTACCTTTTGCGCATTGAACGTTGAGAAAAGCTTCCTTGGAATGTCCTCCATTTGCGACGAGTCAAAGTAGATAAATAGCTTGTAATGTGCCAAGTAACTGCATGCAAAATCATAGTTTGAAGATTGTGTTATGACCACGTTATCGAACTTTGCATCCTCTGTGTAATCCGGGTTTGTGCAATGGAACGTTTCGCCCTTAACTGCCGAAGCTAAGAGGCCAGCATACCTTGATTGAATAAAGCATAAGAAAGCTAAAATATGAACGACACTTCAACTACCAATTGGTAGCAGTTTCGAAGCAAAACTACTCACAGAGCACCGAAGACTATCAGACACTTTGCACGCATGTTGAATGGCGCAGCTAGCTTCTATTACTGCTCTCCGCTAGCTTCTCGACCGAACTGAGAACTCATATAGAAAAGAAATTGTTCCAGAGACATTCAGCTCTCGAGTGCAGTGCGGTTGGCATGTAGATAAGCTGTATGATACGCGATTTCCTGTGGTTAAGTTCATTTGCAGACTGTCACCAAATGGTACACAAACAAACACAAAGCAGAACGCATCGTCTTTGGTGTATTGGTTCCGATGGAGATCGCAGTCCATGAAATCAAAGGCAAACACGAATGATAATGATGAAAAGCTTATACATTCAAAAGCCTTACTACATTCTTATCTTTTTCATTAATCCATCATTGATAGTATCAGTGATAGGGCCATCTTATCGGTGCATACGCGATGTAGCTCCAAGTCTGATCGTGAATCATCGATTGATAAGATGGCTCACCTTGTCTCACTTGTGTTTCTTCTGGTTTGCATCATCGTACCGTGGATGCCAAGTCAATTCCATCGTTGGCCACAATTTAATCAACCAAAACCCATACTCAGACCGATCAGTCATGAATAAAACAACCACTAATGTGCTCCACAGTTCAGCCCTCATGACCTCATTTCGCATCGCCATGTGAAGACGCTTTTTGGCGCGAATCGCTCCTTCGCATACCCTAGCACAACGAACGCCACTAAGACGCGATAGCGATAACGATGACGCTGGCGTTACATTGCCATGGTTTCTGGTGCGCGAACCTTGAGGGGGGACCTCAAAGAATACGCAAAAAACGGGAATGGAGAGAGAGAGAAAATAAAACATTCAAATCATCGCACATTGTACTAGCACGCATCGACTATTCCTCCCTTTTTCGGTGGGTTTTCCCTCCATTCAAGAGGGGTGACCCGATGCTCCGTTCCTGGTCTGGATTGCTTTCGAAAACCATGCCACCTCTCAGCCGCCATCGAGCATACCCGATGAGTTGTCATGAATAACGTTCTCGAACGCGCACGATTGAAGAGTGATTTCACGACGATTATCGTTGTATTAGCTCGAGGGAGGCAAAAGGAAGCGGGAAGTTTGATCGTTCGACTGTTTACTATCCGTCAGCGACCCCGTTGCCCCTGGGGAGGACCTCCTGGCTTGATAGTAGCTCCAGGAGTTCGGTCCTGGCTCTCGATTGGCACAGAACCACCAAAGGTTAAGGGGAAAGGTTTTTTAAGGGAAAATCATATTTTAAACCAGACAAATAGCACCAGATTATCTGGTGACCTGGTCTAGACGTGCTTTATGGTAGATTTATGCCGACTCCGGTTACTGTGCGGTGGCGTCGATTGAGGTTGGAATGTTTGCTCCAAAGGAATGGCAGAGAGCGCGATATGAGGTAGAAGATGTTCTATTTATTTATCTTTAGCACCTGACTGTTAGCATAACGATCGAAGGTACCTGCTGGTGGCTATGCATCGCACACCGCTTTTAAACGATTTTTTATGACGACAGCTTCCAGCTGCATAGTTTTTTATGATTTTTAACGAACCTTTCGGAGCGAACTGTAGCGGGTAAGGACGCCGATTGGATCGGTACGCCCTTTACCCTCATAGCGGACGCCCATTGCCAAGGGTGCAGTTGAAGCGACCCGATTGCTAGATCGCAAGCCGGTTACACACTGCTACAATTTCAATCAACGCATGCGAAACGATCGTCACACTAGCACCACCAAACGAAAGCAAATAAACAATCGGCAAAGCCCCGTTGGCCCCTTGATTGCCGGCACGCGGTCATTAAGCAATCGGCGACCTCAGCTGTTTGCTCCTTATCGGTGACCGATAGCGCTCACCACCAGACACACTGGCACAAGCAACACTGAAACACTCCAGTCAGCCAGTTTTTTTTTTTTTAGTCAACCGAACCGATCTAGCAGGCGCTTATCAGCCTCAAACAAACCCAGAAAGATGGATGCTTCGATGAGTTAATTTTAAAACAACAACCTAACCTCCCTTTGTTCCGTTCCGCTCCAGGCGAAGCGAGCCCCCCGCACGCGCTGACCTTCGGTCTCGCTTTTTATGACATGGAATGTGTTGCGTTGAACGCCGGCCGGCCGCCCGGCCAGTCGGGCGAGTGATAAGCCCTCACGCCATCAGCGTAATGACATGGGATGCAGTTCCAGCATTGCAAAGCTCGTACGCCTGCCGGAAGACGATTATAGTCGTCGTACCGACGAGCCGTGGCCGCCGCGAGGTTCATACCACGCTATCGCTAGTTCGTGGCGTTAGTCGGTGAGTGGAAGCTGTGGTGTCTAGATCGTGAAGTAGTAGATCGCGCACCATACGTTGGCCGGTTTGTTGTCGTTTCGTGTCTGTGACCTTCCTTATCCCCCCCTCTCGTCTGACCATGGCATTGCGTGTAGCGGCCTGTCTTTATAGCGCTTCTGGCTATCAGCGAGCAGTGCGATGGTCCAGCAGGTAAGCGCAAAGCACCACTCAGCATCGCATCTTATCAATCTCCTTATCAACAAAAAGGTGGCTAGGGGGCAGTTTTGCGTGTAGTGTTTTAGTGCGTGAGGAAGATTCATCTGTACACTGCTCGAATCATCGCGAGTAATGATCCGACCGCGGCCAAACAGTGACAAGCGTGCCAGCAGTGATTGTTGCAAATGAATGATGATATGATAATGATGGTGATGGCGAGGAGCAAGAGCAAGGAGGTTGAACACACACGCGAGATCCGTATCGCTTATTACTTGGCGTGATTTGAGTGATTAAGTTGTTGGACATAAAAAGATGACATGCATATCGGATGACACGATCGCGAAGTGGTTCTCTGATGTACCTTAGATCGAAGATTATTGTCATTGGAATGCATATCGATCATGTGTAGAACACCGCAACGAATTGGATTATAAGCAATTACGATCTAGCTATGACAACGAAGCGTGTAGACATTTAATCGATATCGAGAACATTAAGACAAGATCAAGGACACGAAGAAAAGAGCAGAGACAGAATGCATAATCGTCGAGCGATGTTCATTGATTGCATTTCTTTTTGTCGGTTTTTTGTGCGTTTATTTTACCTTGGCTGCATCTTGAACGATGCTTCATTTTGTTGGAATATTTCCTATCAGACGGTTGTTAATGGCATCCAAAAGGTAATTGAATGACCACCACGATAGGACTTCAGACAGTGATTGTAAATGTTCTGCAATGATTCCTTGTCTGTCTCTCCTTTATGAGCCAGATGACCTTGCTACAGATTTCCAAGAATAGGTCTCCATAAATTACCAGCTGTAAATGATTTTATTCTACTTATTAGTCCAATTCATACTTCGAAGAAGCTACGCAAAGGTAGAGTTTGCTCTAAATTCCCGAACGAAATACATACACTTATGGCTCCTAGTATTGATTCATGCATCTACTTCTCTCATTCTCCGATCTCCTCAATTACACTCAAAAGCATCCATAAAAAGAGCAAACAGCTAATGATTTACATAAATACCTCCGGTCACGGGTGTCACTTCAGATGTCTGCAGACGATTCGCTACCAATCGACCGAACAGCAGAGCACCGGTGATCAGCACGAACGGCGCCAGAGCTACGTGCATCATATCGGCAGCAAACCGCTCGTCTATCGGAACGTCGGTCAGCACCTTCGCATCGCGGCAGAACAATTCCCAAACATCGATGCGGTCGTATCCTGTCACGAAAGCACCCGGCTTTCATTCTCGGCCGTCCTGGACAAGGTACCCCAAAAAAAAGAGACAGTCAGACAGCACGAGACAGCATAAACCGCTCAGTGATGTGACCCCGGGGACCACTTGAGCTAATTAGGAGCTAATTAGGAACTGTCAGCTGATGCCGCCACCGATAAGTTGTCGCGACGGCGTTTGCTTAAGATGGTGGCGCTAGGTGCGCGCGTCTGATCCTGTGTTTGACGATCGTCCTTTCTCTGTTTCTCTCTGGCCACATCGCAGGTAGATCGACTGGCGGCAGCATTCTATCAGCTTGGGCTCCAGAAGGGTGATCGCGTTGCTATCTGGGCACCGAACGGAATCCTCTTTTACCTCGCCAACCTGGCGGTCGCTCGTGCCGGTATGATCTCGGTAAGTTTCGGATGCACTGAATCGTCTGAAGATGGGTTTCGAGCAAGGGAGTGATCATCATCTAGGGTCGCATGTTCGATACAATCCAATCAACGTACGGTCCGATGGCCGTATACACATCCGGATACGTTTCGATGCACTGCTTTGGTCCAAACGACAACAATCCGTACAGAACGTACCGTTCGCTCGGTCCAACGAGCTGCAACGATTGCAGTGGCGTCGCGGCCATGTTAAAGTAGCAGCTCGAGGACTCGGGATTGATGCGTCCGATGCAAATCTGGCCGTAGGTTTTCTCCAGTGGCACATCCTGATCGTTATACGCATCCTGGCACGTGACGGAATCGATCGGACTGGGGAAGCTACGCTGTAGGACCGGCGAGCTGGAGCGCGATAACCATCCCGTGCGAATGTAATACGACGGTTTGTGGCTCTTCAGTGCGGTGGAGAAGGGTAAACAGATGGGTTTGATGTTGTCTGTAAGAAAGGAGACGTGTGTTAGATGATGGACATACAGCTGCAGTTGTACCTGAACATCTTACCCTGGATCACGTTAGCTTCCCCCTGAAGGCGCAGCAGCGCGAGATCATTCGCAAACGCAGGACTATTGAAACCCGGCATTACGACGATCTGCTCGATACCGATCCGCTGGGCCGGTGATTGGCATTGTTGTCTACCACCAACCGATGCACAATCTGGATCCGTTCCCAAGATGTAATCCCCGAGACGAACTGCAATACTTCAAAAGGAAAAACACGAATTTAGTGACCGAGGATGATAACCTGCTGTAGACGAGCCGCTGCTTACATCCGGTACACATTGGAGGGAAGCGTGACGCACTGTGCCGCCGTCAACACGTAGCGCCGACTGATCAATGTCACCTGACAAAGGTCACGCAGTGCGCCGGTGCTGAGCTGCTGATACTCGATCACACCCAGCCACGGGTAACCCTGGAAAACCGGTTTCGCATCTTCGGCCGTACTCGGATAGCTGTTTGCGCCGCAGATATCCAGTGCCAGCAGTTGCTGCCGGTCGATAACGGTGGGCGAGTACGCGATGTTCTGCGTACCGGCCGTATACCGATTAATCCAATCCAGGTACATCGCCACATCACTGAATCCGGCAAAGTCCGCCGATTGACAATTTTGGCCACTAAACGACACGATCCCTCGCACGTACCACCGACCCTCGATCTCGAAGTACATACCACCACCACTATCACCGCCACAGACGGTCGTCCCATTACGGAAACCAGCACAGAACACGAAGCGAGTCAGAACGCGACCAAACAGATCGCGATTACTGTCGAGACAGGTCTGCGTATCGACGATCGGCATGTACGCAACGCGCAGCTGATCCGCAATGGCACCAACCTCCGTGATACCGAAGCCAACGACGGAACCGACGCGTCCTACCAATGGTCCAATCGCTGTATTCGAACGATCCCAAAGACAGATCGGTTGCACGTAATCCGTAAACTGCATGTTGGTGGCCAGTTTGATCAGCGCGATGTCATTCCGCACCGCACTGGCACTGTACTCCTCGTGGACGATGATCTGACCGGCCTGGTGCTCCTGGGTGTGACTTTCGGCCGCGTACAGGAACGTACGGCCAACCTGCACCGACAACCGATCGACCGTGATGATGCCATCCCGTAGACTGACGCAATGAGCCGCTGTTATCAGAGAAGGAGGAAGAGGAAAAGAAGGTATTATTCACTGTTTCAGCGTCCCGAGGATAAGGCCGCTTACCTGTCAGGATGGTGTTCTCGTTGATGATCGTACCACCGCACTGGTACATGAAGATGCGATCGATCCGATGGAAGATAGCCGCATGCCACGGCCACTGGCCTGAGATTGCATCCTCACCGGCGATGATCAGCTTCGCGTAATCTAGCTTCCTTTCGCCACATCCCTGTCCAAACGCACCGTGCTGCACCAAATTCCATACTGCAACGATCACCAAACACGAGCCACTCAACGATCGCACCATCGTGCCGCTCCGTGTCTCTCGATAAGAACGTTCGATCACAACTGACACTCCCGTCTTGGACTTTGCTATTTTGTTGATATTTTGTGTTAGAATGTGTGGCGATGGATGAAAGGTACGCCTTCGATCGAAACCTGTTTTTATTTGTGGGGACACAGAGAGGAACACACCACGAGATGGTCTCGCACATGGCGAGATATCGACGCAATCCGCGGAAAACCAAAAGATTTTGGAATTTCTTCGCATCTCGTGCGGACGTCACGCGTTAACGGAACTGGTTCTGGAGGGTGTTATCGGCATCATTTGTCATTTTGTTGTTCTTCTCTTCTCACAGGTTGGCATCAATCCAGCCTACCAGACACCGGAGCTGGAGTACTCGTTGAACAAGATCGGTGCCAAAGCGATCATCGCACCCGAAGGATTCCGGCAGGCGAACTACTATGGCATGCTGTCCCACATCGCACCGGAACTAGCGTCCTCTCAGCCTGGTCAACTCGTCAACAAAGCGGTTCCTTCGCTCAAGAGCGTCATCATCGATAGCGAGAAGAAGCTACCGTAAGTTTCATGCGGAGTAATCTGGATTCAAGTTTAATTCATTGACCTCCAACAGGGGTGTGATCAAGTTTAGCGAACTGTTTGGGCTGCCAGGTGAACGGGACATCGGTGCAATCGAGCGGCTGCAGTCGAAGATCTGCCCCGATGCTGGCGTCAATTTACAGTTCACTTCGGGCACAACGGGAGCTCCTAAGGCCGCGCTTATGTCTCACTTTGGATTCGTCAACAATGGACTGCATATTGGTGAACGGAACGAGCTGAACCGGAAGGAGCAGCGCATGTGTGTCCAGGTGCCACTGTTCCATGCGTTCGGTATGGTGATCGCCATCATGACGGGCATCTCCTATGGTTCCACCGTCGTACTGCCATCGGCCGGCTTCAAGGCAGCCGATTCATTGGCCGCCATCATGCGAGAAAGGTATCCGAGGGTTCCTGCAAAACAAAAGAAGGGGTTCAACGCAACTCATCCTGGATGGTCTTTCCTTGGTCCTGTTTCAGGTGTACCGTGATCTTGGGAACACCGACGATGTACGTTGATCTGGTGCGGCGTATCGTTGAGACGGGTGCTCAGCTGGAAACGCCGGAGATAGCGGTCACCGGAGGTGCCACGTGTTCGCCGAAGCTCTTTGCTGACATCAAGAATGCCCTCGGTGTCCGGAAGGTGAAGACGGTCTTCGGTATGACGGAGACGACGGCGGTCATCTTTCAGTCGCTGTTCGAGGAAACGCCCGAAGATGTACAGCAGACCGTTGGGCATGTAACGGATCATTATGAGGCGAAAGTGATTGACAAAGAGGGCCATACGGTACCGTTTGGGGTAGCCGGTGAGCTGTGTGTACGCGGGTATGGCACGATGCTTGGATATTGGGCGGATGAAAAGAAGACGAAGGAAACGATCGATGCCGATCGGTGGCTACGGACTGGCGATCAGTTTATGTTGCGTGAAGATGGCTATGGTAGGATCGTGGGGCGGCTGAAGGAGGTCGTGATTCGTGGCGGAGAGAACATTTACCCGAAGGAGGTCGAGGACTTCTTGAACACGTACCCCAAGATCCTTGAGGTACACTGCGTCGGAGTGCCCGATGAACGGTTAGGAGAGGAAATGTGTGCGTTCGTGAGGCTCAAGGATCCGTCTGAGACGATCGACCGGGAGGAGCTAAAGAGGTTCTGTGAGGGACACCTGGCCTACTATAAGGTGCCACGGTATGTGCGCGTGTTAAACGAACTCCCGAAAACAACATCCGGAAAGGTGCAAAAGTTTAAGCTGGTCGAACTGTTTGCGAAGGAACAGCAAGGTGTTAGTCAATAAAGAAGGTGTTGAAAAAGTAAATCTTTGTGTTTACGGACGTTGTCTGTGATTATGATGATGTAAAAGTGTTTAAAAAGAGGGTCGTCGTCTTTCGTCTTTACCATTTCGATGTTCCCCTGATATACCTCTAACTCTATAGCTATTGGATGATTTACTGAAGTCCTGAGACAATAGATCAGATTCGATGGATCATTAAACTCGTAATCAAGTAAAGATCGAACAGACTGTGTCGTCAATGTTCTGTAATCCCTCTGGTGTTCCCCAGGGAAGCAATCTGGGTCCGTTATTGTTCCCGCTGTTCATTAATGATGTCTCTTTCTGTCTTCCTTCTGAGTGTCACCTTATGTATGCTGACGATTTAAAGTTGTTTGTTCCGGTACATGATTCGACTGACTGCCAGTATCTCTAATCACTACTTGATATATTTGTTGGATGGTGCCAGGTTAATCATATGTGTCTCAACATCAGCAAGTGCCTTGTGATCTCATTTTGTAAGAAATCACATCCAGTGATGGCTGATTACCGCTGTGGCTCCTCGGTGATTGCACGTGTTGACGCTGTTCGCGATCTAGGTGTTACTCTCGACCGCAAGTTGTCATTCACGTTGCACTATAAGAATATAGTATTGCGGGCACTGAAAATGCTAGGATTCGTGATCCGTATGAGTTCAGAATTCCGCGATGTCATGTGTCTCAAATCATTGTACTGTTCACTTGTTCGTCCGATTGTCGAGTTTGCGTCTATTGTGTGGCACCCACAATATCAGTGTTGGACGGACAGGATCGAATCCATTCAGCGGAAGTTTACCATAGTGGCTATCTTTAAGCTCGGGTGGTACTCATGGCAAAATATCCCCGATTATAATACACGTTGCCTACTTTTGGGTCTCAGGTCTCTTGAGCATCGCCGTGAGGCTGCTCAAGCCCTCTTTGTATTCAATGTTTTAACTGCTAATGTTGATTCTCCGTCCCTCTTGTCCCAGTTGAGGTTGTTTGTCCCGGATAGACGCCTGCGCAGGCGGACCGATTATGAGCTTTCGTTGTTTTCACGTTCTTCACTGTTCGGTTCGAATGATCCGTTGCTTGTTATCTGTCGTTCGTACAACAAATTCTCGTCACTACTTGACTACAACATGTCTGTCGCATCGTGCCGGAACTCAGTTAATATTGCCCGTATTTAAGTCTGTGTGGTCATCATTATGATACACGCATTTGACTATGAATAGCTTAGGATGCCCACTAATTGTATATTAGATTTAACGAATTAGATTTAAGTTATTAAAAGGTCAAGTAGGCATATTAGCCCGTTGACCAAATACAGACAAATAAATAAATAAATAAGTAAGAACATGGTAATCACTACCAGCATTTTCATCGAAATCGTTTTTAACGGCTCAAAATGAGTGTAACTTGAAGAGTGCTGTGCTGAGTCAATATGTTACGAGATTCTCGCCCACACATTTCCACTTGCACTGCGGTTTGTAGAAAATACTGAGCGATAAGACATTGGTGTCTATTCCCGTCAGGCGTTACTTGACGCCTCAGGCGTCAAATTCATTTTTGTTCATTCTCGAGTTCCTTATCGCCTAAGAAAATCACCCAGGCGATCGCCTTTTTGCTGGTGACAGCAGACGTTTTCTTCGGGGAAATAATCGACGAACCTCAAAAAATCGTTGAACACGACTGAGACGTCAAGTAACGCCTGACGGGAATAGGCACCATTGTCATGTATAACACCAGTTAAAGACAGCTGTAGTCTGGTATCATCATGTTGCGGATGGCAACACATTTCGTTGTTGTTTTACAAAGCATGGCGAGCAGAAACTATCGACCGGATATGCTTATCAGCAGCATAGCAACATAACTTTAGTTAAGCTGTTCATAGTGGTTTGCATGTCATTTGCAGTTCTGACCCAAACAAGAAAAGGTGCATCATCGTTGTCCAAAGCGTTTCTCAGCCATGGATCGTGTAGTTTGGGGCGTACTGGGCTCTTTGATCATTGCTGTGTCCGTTGCTGTGTTCATTGTGCGGCTGAATGGAGAAAACAATTCAAAAGTGCTTCAAGAACAAAGAGAATCAATTGCAGAATATCGAGTGGAGTTGGAACTGATCCATGATCTACTGAGCAAGATGCAGCAAGAGATGAATGAAACAAAGTGGAACTTTGAGGTGCAAAAGCCTATTACATTCGAACTGTTGGGCAAGATGCAGCAAGATATTCAAACTCAAAGGAAGGAGATCGCAAATGATCGCGAGAAGGTGTCGAAGTGGCAGGCAGAGTTTCAAACATCGAGCAAGACGATTGAAAATGAAACATCACATATTTTGAAGGATGCTTTGCGAGTTATTCCAGCCAATCGAAAATTGCTAGAGCAAAGCATCGAATTACTGCAGCAAGATATGAAAAAGTGCCAAGAAGCAATCGCAGACAATCGGGCAAAACAGGAACTAAACAGCAAATTAATTGAAGACATGTCGCAAGTACTGATCGAATTGAAATCAGAATTATCGACGCAACGAGATGAAGCCAGCAACAATCGAAACGAAAACCTCAAACAAATGCAGCAAGTAAAAAGCGATCATGAGCAGATGCGCTCAATAATGAATATGCATCCTGGTCCATATCGGTCCTGCAAAGATGTGCACAGAAAATCGTCTGGAAAATATTATATCCGTGGAAAGGACGTTTTCGATTCGTTCGTGGCTTATTGTGAGCAGGATAAGGCTGGTGGAGGATGGATGGTCATTCAACATCGCTTCGACGGATCACTTAGCTTCGATCGCAACTGGACGGACTACAGAAATGGATTTGGTGAAGTTGAAGGCGAGCATTGGCTCGGACTAGAGCGAATTCATCAGTTTACGAAGGAACACGATTGTGAGCTGCTGATCGAGATGAAGGATTTCTACGATAACTATAAATACGCGAAGTACTCCTCATTTGCCATCGGAAGCGAAAGCGAGCAGTACAACCTGACAACTGTGGGAGAGTATAGAGGCACGGCGGGGGATTCACTAAAATATCACAAAGGAATGAAGTTTTCGACCCCAGATAGAGATAACGATATTGCCGAAAGTAATTGTGCAGTAAAATTTCAAGGAGGATGGTGGTTCTACAAATGTTACCATGCATTTCTCAATGGATTGTATCAAAATGATAGTGGACGAAATGAGAAAATAATTGCCTGGAATGCTTTCAGCCATGATTATCGAGGATTAAGCTATTCTAGAATGATGATACGTCCATTGAACTAGCAATGACGAAACGGAATGCCCAGAAATCAGAAAAATACACTGACATGCTGTTAACTGAAAATTTAGCAGCAATCAAATTATATTTTCCATAGATCTATTTACCAATATGACCTATTCCAGAATAAAAGCTTTATGGACATTATGCACTATAGTAAGCAAATTAATAATGCCGTATTGCCGTACCAAATTAATGTGAGTAACAAGTGCTAACGGGTTGTTACCTTCGCGTTTGTACACATTGTTTCGCTTCGCAAATCATTCGCTCTCGCGCTCCCAAAACATCGAGACGAAGCGCCGCACCGATTGTTATTTGCGTTCAAAATTTGTTTTTGCCTCAGCGATAAGATGTTGTTCTCGTGTAGCACACCAGCTACAAATAATATTGGTTGGTTTTTTATAATGTTTCGAGTGGCAACTAGACGTCTCGTCATCATTCTGGCATGGAGAGTAGGACCTATTATCGGTAACTAATAGGGTTTTATGGTTAGTTTATCATCAGCATTAGAACAACAACGTCTATGCTTTGAAGAGTCAAAGTACTTTAGCGAGTTATCGCAGTTATTTGTGTAACAGTTGTGTTTCTGCCCCTGACAAGACCAGCTGCGTGATTTTTGTGCAAAGTGTTTCTCAGTTATGGATCGTGTAGTTTGGTGCATATTGTTAGCCTTCCTCATTGCTTCGATCAATGTTGAATCGAAAGATGAAAATAAAAGAGGGGATGTACATTTCGTACATCTTAATGCAGCAGAGTCATCAGCCGTATCGGGACTAGCTTTGGAAATGATCCTCTCCAGACAGGATAACATGCTACATCAAATTCAAAAGATACAACAAGACGTTCAAGAACAATGTAAAATCATCTCAGATGACCAACAGCAGAACACACACACCCTTAGACTACTGGGCGAGATGCAGCAAGAAATGCAACAGCAAAAAAAGGATGAAACACATCAACACATAAAATCGCAAGAGGCAATTGCGGAAATTCGAGCCAAAAAGGACGAGAACGAAATGTTGTTGGGTGATATTTCACAAAAACTGAACACATTGAAATCAGACTTATCAACACAACGAGAGGAAATCAGCAGAAATCGAAACGAAAACCTCAAACAGATGGAGCAAGTAAAAAGCGATCAAAAGCAAATGCTCTCAATGTTAAATATTCATCGCGGCTCATATCGCTCCTGCAAAGATGTGCATACGAAAGCGTCTGGAATGTATAATATCCGAGGAAAGGACACTATGGATACATTCGTAGCTTATTGTGAGCAGGATAAGGATGGTGGAGGATGGATGGTTATTCAGCATCGCTTCGACGGATCACTCAGCTTCGATCGCAACTGGACGGACTACAAAAATGGATTTGGTGAAGTCGATGGCGAGCATTGGCTCGGACTAGAGCGAATTCATCAGTTTACGAAGGAACACGATTGTGAGCTGCTGATCGAGATGAAGGATTTCTACGATAACTATAAATACGCGAGATACTCCTCATTTGCCATCGGTAGCGAGAGCGAGCAGTATAACCTGAAGATTCTGGGAGAGTATAGAGGCACGGCGGGGGATTCATTAAGATACCACAAAGGAATGAAGTTTTCGACCCCAGATAGGGATAATGATTTGAAACCAAATTTTAATTGTGCAACAATTTTCTCAGGTGGATGGTGGTTTAAAGATTGCCATTTCGCGTTTCTGAATGGATTGTATCAAAATGTTAGTGGACAGAATCAGAGTCTAATTACCTGGATTAGTTTCAGCAACGAATATCGCGGCCTAAGCTACTCTCGAATGCTGATACGTCCGTTGAACTAACAAACGACGATACGGAATGCCAAGAAATAAAAAAAATTAAGCTGATAAAAGTATGTCAGCAAATATTTCCATATATCTATGTACCAATATGATCTATTAAAGAATAAATCGATCGAAGCACCCCACGCGAACTCCTGAGTGAGGCGCTTTTTATGGAAGACTCTGAGATGAGATTTTTGAAATCTGTATCGCTCTCATTTTTGTTTCACGGAAGGTTCTGTATTCGAGGGAAAATGTGAAATTGATTTTCCCACTCTCCCGTTGTACTGAATAATATAAACCATAAAAAAGAACGAAATCATTTAACTAATCCCAACAAAATGAATACGGATAACACGAAAAGTCAACAGTCTTCGGATAGTTTTTGCAAAAACTCAGCGAAAAGACATCTTTTTAATATTTCTTGCAATATGCAGTACAAGTTGCAATTTCATCTGTATTTGTATTGTTTAGTTATGTGATCACCAGTTTAGCTTTTTTGTTTTCGCCATTTCGTTAGCTGCGTTAGCTCGACGCGATTACCCACTAAATGTCTGCTTCCTCCTCCTTCTCGTCCTTCGTCGCTCGCGCTTACATTCATGCTTAACAAACATTACTTTACATTACTCTTGCTTTGGGATTACAATATGTTCGGCTTTCTAGATAGAATCGTAGCGTTATTTCATCCTCACATCATCATTAGCGCACAAACATACACACACGCGCGCGGTTCTCCCTGTTTCATGTTTTCTCCGTTTGCATCACTACCCGCTAATCACCATCCGCTCCTAATTTCAAAAATCGAACATTAAGTAGATTAGTTTTGGGTGTTTTGTTTCTTGTTTCTCTGCCTCGGTCTTCTAACGTGTCTTGTGTTGGTGAGAGTTGTGCACTCCAATTTGATTATTGTATTTTACCCCTTTGCTGATGGGTTTTCCAAATCCAAAACAATCCACGAAATCCCCTAGCCTCAGCACTTGTCGCACTGTAATCAGTGTCTAGGGTTCGTGGTTTTTATGCAGCGGTATTTCCAAACGTTTAGTAGCGGATCTCAACGCTCTGTACAGTGTAATCATGCTTGCCGCATGTTCTTTTCCAAAACACAATCCAAATTGAATAAAATCTTACAAACGAAGCGCCCACCGAAAACCTATCCGCGAGCCTTCCAATAAATGGTTTCAACAACAAGGCAACGGTTTTTCATTTATGATAAAAGTTGGAAAGCCAAACTCGATGAGAAAGAAGAGCAAAAATGTACAAAAAGACTCTAGCCTCGGCTTCAGCTGCTATTTATAGGGCTAATATAGGGGCTCACACCGCAGGACACAACATATAAATAAGTTTCTTTCTCGTTGTATACCCACTGTGTACACCTATGACCATGGTTCACCCAAAAATCGTATTCCATCTCATGAGGCCGGATCGCGGTCGAAACATTCTAACACGCCGGCTTTCGAATAAACTATTTGATTTACAAACAGAAGCACGGCATCACGGCTCCACAGCTCGGCCGCATCCACAAGCACCACACACGTCTTTACATCCATGACAGTTTCTAGCTCCGGAACGGTTCCACCTTCTCCAGGATCCGTTAGCAAAGGGGATCGATCGTAGGGAACAGATCGCATAACCATAAATCCACACAGAAAAAAAAACCAAAGCTGTGGCTCTCTTTCAATTAGCTGGTTGCTTTTATCTTTTCTGTTATTTTCTGTTACTTGGCTTGCATTTTTTGAAGAACGCTAACACTAGGACCCTGGTATTATACACGTTAAACACGATCATTAAACACGAAACAAGAAGCTTACACACTAAAAAATAAGGGAATTCTCGTAAACAACTAATAAGAAACGCGAGAAACTAAGTCAACTAAGAACCGGAATCAATCTTCTATACTTAAGCAGGGAAAAGCTGTTCAAGGAAAAGGGGGCCTCGTGCCGAGGAGACTCTAAATGGGTTGGGGAGGGGGGGGGGGGGGTCGGGCAGGTTGAGGTGTGAGGGGGAGAGTGTGGCCCTTTTCATTTTTACATTCCGATCATATGCTAACCCTCTCTCTATGCTGGACTTTTGGTTTTCTTTAAGAAACAGTCGCTAGTCCTCTTCTTATCGTCTCCACGCTCTCCGGGTCTCACCAATCTCTTCATAGCTCTGGGTAGGGGGAGGGGGGGGAGTTTTATGCTTAGAAACTGTCATCGTCGTGTCATACGATCGATTCCGAAGCCGGATCCTCACCATCCTCCGACCAGCTCACCTCCATCGGCGTATCATTACCCTCGTTACCTCCGTTCAGACTGGCCACGATCTTCTTCATGAGCGCGT
>NC_064874.1:92119401-92154401 GCF_943734745.1 Anopheles darlingi
CCAGCAAATCAAGGCTCATCTTTTCCTAATCCCCTCACCGAGAACAGGAATATCCCACCATCGGGATCTCCTATTCTTCTAGGATGCCGATCGGACCGATAGAATGAGTAAATCCGCTCCAAATCACACCATAACGGGAACTAAGTAGCCTGTGGAGTGCCACTTGGTTGGATGGTAGGACATTCAGCCATCCATTCGGTTCCATCTCCCAGTGATCTGACTGTTGGAACGAGTCCTTGCTGGACACAAATCGTCAAACAACCAAAACGGTCTTTGCATCTGTCGACAGAGCGTACGAGTACCTGCGGCAGAGCATACGAGTACGTAACACACGTCGAATGGTTGCAATCAGTGTGAATTCACCGAGGCCACCCATCTCGAGGCTGGTGGTTCGGTCCCGATTTGATTTACATTTTTAATAACCCTCCCTTTTGGTCCGAGCATTCTTCCCCCACATCCTGACGGTGTATCACCTGTGAATTATTGATTTTATGGTTGCTTCACACTCTTTACACTCTCATTTGCATATGCTTGGCTAGCGAATGCCTATCGGTGGCCGAGCAGGATATTCCTTTCCATCATATGACCAGCAGCGAACGGTCCCGAGGGCGTTGGCCGGGAAAACAGGCGGCACACAGATTTCTGCTTTCCTCGGGTCGTTTCCCTTGGCAGTGGCCGATTGAAAATTTGCATTTTATCACGCCATGTGGGGTGTGTCTGTCACCTTCCTTCATCTGCATACTGGCAGCAGAAGAAGCTCATACTTGAGAAAAGAATTGTTTCAACTACTCCACCGTAATGGCCATCATGCTCAACGTATCGTACACGAACCGATAGCAGACAATGACAATCTCAGGTGAGGTTGGATTGTTATTTAAATTTTTAGAGCAAATGATTGCCGACGATGCTAAAAAGGATAACTACGGCACCGAAGGACACCCGTGTCTCGGTGTCTGGCGAGTAAAACGTTGATAATTTGAATTGCTGCCGGTGCATATTGATGAGTTGAGCTGAGGGTGAATTGGATAAACGAGGAATTTCCAGCCAACGAAGCGGCACTGCATTCATTAGAATATTTAGCTAAGCGATCGAGTTTCCCACGGTTCGATGCTGTTTTGGGTTCATCTGTGCTGTAAAGTGTAAGCATAATTTCAAACAGAGAAGCTGGTAAAACCAGATTAAAACATGTTATTGCTCGAGTAAGGAAATGCACAACTTTCGAATGAAGGAGCAGGTAATCGAGTTTTAGAACAAACATGTTCGGTTCAAGGATTTAGCACAACGAATCCTCTCGCAAGAACCGTCTCTACCTCCAGACCGATGAACCACAGACCTGCTTTCATCTTTTACGCTTGTTTAGCCGGCTGGTGTGTCCGAAACCACCTGTTGTTGCTGCAGAGCGTTTGGTCACGCCGCACTGCCCGGTTATGTCATAAACCGTCCGTACCGAGCCCGAGTTCCCGAGGGTCATATCATATCGAGGGTGCTTCTGGCTTGCTGGACGCTTTTAGTGAAATGAAAGATTTAAGCTAGTGCCCGCCTCCTTATCGCACCTTTTCCATGGCATGGCGGGATGCGGCGGCAGTGGCGGTGGTTTTTGTTGTGCTGCTCATGCCCAGGTACGGCATACCGTTAGGAGCGATGCCAAAAACGGCCTGCCGCTGACCAGTCTGTCGGCGGCAGGAGAAATGGCCTATGGTGAGCCAATGATCTCGATCGTTTTGGAATGACTAGCGACCGTTCACACTGAACATTATGAACTCCCGGTAATGTACACATGCGAGTATGCGTCGATCGCTTCATTTCGTTCCAGATTTGGTACGGAGTGAAAGTGGCTGCTGGCCATTTCGCTTTGATAAAGTTTACTCCCTCTCTTTTTCTTTTGCTCGTTTCTTTTGTCTTCATAGAGGTCAGTAAAAGGCATCATCGGAAGGGTGACTCAGCAGAAGTCGTCGGAAGAGAGAGAAAAGAGAGTCAATCTGGAAATGAATCAGACTCCGACTCACCATCACTCGCCTCTGTTTCCCTTACGATTCAGCATACAATCTCACTGCTCTCCATGACGTAAAAGGCTTTCTCGAGCACTACCTGAACCAAGCAACTGGAGCATAAATCACCGGATTTGCACCCGATTTCGATGGTCTGTGGCGATTCGCCGTCGATTTCGGAAGCCAAAATAAACAAAGCGGACAAACAACATTGAGGACAACAAGTACCACCGGCGGCGATATGCGGAATCGGAGCACTCAGCGGGAACGAAAACATGTCAAACCGGGCAGCGCCTGGCTCACAGCAGGTTCGCATTGATGTGGCCAAAGCACAGCGAATCGGCAGGATATAGCAGGATAAGCTCTGCATGATGTTGGTCTAGCTTCCACAAAACAACAAACTCCCTTCCTGCACGCTGGTTACCGACCAGCGAACATCAGAAACATTGATAAGCTTCAGTTGTATTGAGGATAGGGCAACGGGAGCTACAAGAAAATTGAAAACTAAATTAGAACGCTACCACGGTCCCATCTCCGGGGAATTGGTTCCCACAAACAATGCTGGAATGTCAAATGGACCATAAAATAGTCATTCCCCAACCCCCCCAGACACACATTCCCCCGGTACTTACATTAAAAACTAAGTATTGTACTAAAACACCCAACGCTTCCACGCCCTTCTGGGCATGGTTGAGCAAACTAACATCAACCAGCTGCTGCTGCTGCTGTTGCGGCTGCTGTTGCTGGAGGGCCGCATTGCTGCTGGTAATGGCGACGGAGGCGGCAACGGCAGCAGCTGATGACTGCTTCCCGGCTACTCCCGGATGGTGCTCACGGTCGGATCGGATCGCCACCATCGTACGATCCCGACGATCACAGATCGATTCACCACCGGCACCTACTGCTGCTACTGCTGCTGCTGGTACGGTTCCATTCCGCACGCTTCCGGTCACTTCCACCGTGGTGGCCTTCGGTACCGTTGCCGCCGGCTTCGGTCCCTCGCTCAGCAACAGCGGCGAGTTGGTTTTGTCCAAAATGATCGTTCCATTGCGTTGGATGGCTTTCACCGACGTTACACCATTGCTGCCGGCAGCGTGGTTATGTTGTCCGGCCGTCGTCTGCTGGTTTGCCGTTGTCGTTGCCGTGGTGCTGCTGCCACCTCCTGTGCCGGCGCCGCCACCACCGCCACCACTTCCACCAATGCTGCTGCTCGTGGTGGACGATCGGATAAGCGACTTTGTCGCGGGTTTCGGCGAGTGGTTCGAGGGGGTAATGACGGCCGCCGAGGCCGATTTCGTTGCTGGCGACGCACCAACGAGACGGTTATGTTCTGGAAAAGACAAAGCAAACAAACAAACGATTAAGACAAGCATTCGAGGGTTCGGTGGATCGGTGGTCGAACGACGAATTATGATGCCAATAAAATCGATTAAAGTAATCATCGTGTGGCCACGTGCGCTTGTGCGTTCTCGAATTAAGTGCAACACGAAGGAAACCACAGCTACGAATATATTCTCAACCTGTAACACGATCATTAGCACCATTCATTGCCTGGACCACATCGCAGCAAAGATTGGCGCTCCGAGTACGAGGCGAAGTCCGTTTCAGGTCCGTTAAATTTTAGTACTTCGTACCAGCGAATGGCCGAGGCCAACGAGCACAATGTTTCTTTTCCTTCCGCAAACAGAAACTCAAGAAAAGAAAACATCTTTTCCGCCAATTCGTATGCGAGTTTTGGGGCACAGAGCACAGGAAGCCCGTGCCGTGTGTTCATTCAACTTTTCATCGCTCCGATGCGTTTTATTTGGAAGGAAAAGAAGAGAGGATATCGTCCCGTAGCACAAGTGTTTCAACACCTGCATCCCTTGCCTGCGGAGCTTCAAGCTAAGCCGCGAACGTGCTGGTGGACGATTACCGTAAATTAGAAATTCCTTCAAGGTCCCCGCGGATGCCGTGTAATGGAAACGTCTGGTAAACAAACATTGGGTTTCACAAATCATAATTGCTAAACGCGGTCATCATCACCACGATCATCAGCATTTTCCATCATCGGGGAAGAGCGTTGAAACATTTACTATTTAATTTTATGTTTGGCAGGAAATTTCCAATCGAAATGTTTGAATTCGAATAAATTGAATCAACATAAGCACCGCGCGCACTTACGGTCACGATCGCGAGTCCACCCCTGCGCAGGTGTGATTGAGTGGAAGAAACGCAAAAATTAAGTTTTTAATTTATGCTACATTCTTTTCGCCTCGATGCGTAAACGTGAGCAGATTCGGAAGCGGAAGGAAGGAAGAAAGAAAGAGGAATAAACATCACTTCCTTTCCTTACCGTGGCGTGGTCGCTAAGCGGCCCAAAAAAGGGTTCGACACTGTGTTGACTTGGCACTCGGCTTGGAAGTCATTGATCGGCAAATGAAAACCTCGATCTTGACTTTGATTGCCTGCCTCGCGGTTCGCCGCTTGCTTTTTGCTTTCAACGAGGAAGCAAAGATTAAGCAATGGCGAAGGGGGGCGAGTGTAGAACGGTTTGATGAGTAGCAGGAACTTGCTATAGACTGGCACACACACTGGAGTAACCAACCAGCAACTAGTGGCCGCTGGTATTAGCATTGTAATTATGAATTCATGCTGCAGTGCGTACGAGTATACATTGTACACCCGACGACGCACTGGTTCCTATTGGCTAAGACAATGAAAAAGAAGCGTCGAGGGTGGCACACATATGGCTTTATGATTGGCATGTGACATTCATGTTAATGATCACCCTTGGCCAATGGTCGCCAATCATTTCATCTACGCACCATTCCGACCAAAGGCGGTCAATCACCGATGAAATGATGCTACCGATCTGCACATTCTGTTGATTTGATCAAACGATCGACGACCACGAAATGACCACAATTTGCTGCTGCGATGGCAAAGTAGGCTAATAAGCATGCCCTCGTTGCAGTCAGCAAATGATCGTTCGCCAGTGATTGCCGACATATTTCGCAGAATGCAACAGGATCGTCGATCGTTTGTGTTCCAATCCACCACCGACAACCGGCAGCAATGGGCCAGTAAGATGGTCAACCAAATGAAGACGACGCGAGACTTAGTGGAGCGTTTAATTAACTTCCCAGACGACACCGCCTATCAGTTGGCGGTCATCTTGACCAAGTGACGTATCAACAACAGATCTCCGGTCCGTTTCAGTGCTGACATTGCACTGTAATAGAATTAAGACAACCCCGCTGGAGGTATCGGTATCAAAAGTGGAACGAGAATGGTGTTGATTAAAGTGGAAATGCTTCGCCGGCAACAGTTAAGTGGAGGTTGCAGCAATTTGTAGTTCACCCGCCTAATTTAAGGCCGCTCAAGTGGCCACGGTTCACGGTGGCAGCATCATCTAGCCGTGATTTTAACATTATTCATCTATTGTGACACACACACGCGTACACGCACAGTCCAGGCCAGTACTCGGCCGGAGAGATGAGGGACCCTTGTTAACACCATTTGATGGCCTCTTAACCTTCTTTTTTTCCTGCCTCTCCCGGTGTCCAATGGACAATTTAGAAGACATTCGTTTGCATGCATGCACCCACACCCCACATCTCAAATGTATGCCACCTACGCCCGACACTGAGTTAGGCAAGTGACTGCTGCTGTTGGCTGGCCATTTGGCGAACATATGCGCCCATCCAGCACACGATCCAGCAAAGCAGAAAAAGCAAACAAAACCAGCTCGCCGAACATCGCATATTCTCGGAGGAATAGAGTGAGATAAACAATGGGACGGGTGAGAGGGGGCGGTTCGTGACAAGCGGTTTATGTTGGTACAAGCCGGGCCACCATCGCAACGCAACGCAGTGTGGTGTCGGTAAGACCGGCGCGGACCAGTGGACCAAGTGCTCGATGGCGTCATCGCGAAACATAAATGTTTGCTCTACAGACATAGCGCCGCATAGCATCGTTACGCATTGTGGCATGGACCGCCGAGCATGGACCGGGGACGTGTGTTTGCTGTGCTGACCATCCCCGACGATAACGGGCGAAGGTTAGCCAACAACAAGACCGGACAGTCGGACAGTCATGAAACATTTGGCTGGCTGGAAAGCGATTATCTAATCTTCGTCGCCGTTCGCAATCGATTGACTTTTCTGATAAGTTTCTGAACCTTCCTGGTGCATTGCTTTGGGTTTAGGTAGATCATTCCCGGGCCAACACAATGGCGCAGTAGTAGCCGTGCCCTTGAGACCGTTGCTTCCGAAGCGAAACCATCATCATTAGCCCTCGGATCACGTCAGTTGGCAGGAGGCCAGCCACAGCCAGCCTGCCAGTGCTACCGGCACATTTAGAGATTCTGCATCCGATCGCGGCTATTTTAGCAAAATATGCTTCGCATCGTTAAAGTAACGCAGGCCGGCAGGCGGCAGCTCTGGGGACCGGGGAAAGTAATAAATCCTTCGACTTCGGCAAACGCTGAATGACGTCAATCCGATGGGTCCGCTTGATGCTCGACGGGCGCAATCCGGAGCAGAGGCAGAGAGCATTAATGGCGATGATTTTTTTTTCTTCACGAAAAACGCGATCCACTCCCAGTCCCTTCCCCAAAAACGATCGAAGCGATCGAGAGGAATCCATTCGGACGCTGCGTTTTTGTTGTTGTTCTGCTTGAGAAAATTTGGTTTAACTTTTCACTGTCCCCCTTCCCCCGATGGAAATACCTCACGTGGAGCGCAGAGCGACGACGAAATGGCGGAAAACGGGGTGAAGCGCTCGGGAAAGTGACTTACGCAAGAGACAAGCTGTTTTCACGTCGCGACCACGACCGACGCCGAAACCGTTTTATCTTTTACATCCGGCCAACCACCGGAAGCAGGGTGACAACATTATTTACTCCGTTCGCGATAGTCTCAGCGTTGCTGGCGTTGCTTATTGTTTCTGGTAAAACAACAAAGCAGCCCGTGAAGGAGTCTTCATTTGAGATCTAGTGACCTTCCCTATCGAATCAACAATCGAATCTGACAATCGTTTAACCGAGTTTACCATTTCTTTTCGATCAAATCTCTCAAAAACTAATCGAATGTTTCACTCCATTACACATCTAAGCGTGCTGAAATCCACCGGAAAATCCTTCGTCGCATTCCGAATGAGTTTTCACTCGACGTTCCGCCAAACGTGGCACAGACATCCCCCGTCTTCGAGTGACATTAATATGAACAAACGCCGCAGCTAATAGAGTAATACCCGAGCATCGCTTCCAAAACACTGTCAACGGTGGTGTGCTTCAGGCTTCCGACAAAGCGGCTCGTCTCGGTAGGTAGTGGTTCAATCAATCACTCAGCAAAGTCCGCTTCCTGCTCAACGTTGTATGGCCGCCGTGGGGCCCGAAAGGAAGTTGCCTGACAACCGTCAGGCAATTAGCCGCTGCTATTGCTGCTGATGGGGGCAGAAAAAAAACCGAAAGTTAGCCAGCTATCAGCCAGCCCATGGGGCCGTCGCACTCCGAGACATATCACCCGTTTCGTGCTGTGACGGCTTCGCCGTGTTTAAGACAATTGCGAGACCGCCCAGCACCGTGGCCTGTCGTATTAATTGTTCCCAGTCCAGACGGCTCCAGGTTGGGAGTAAGTGTCTCTACTTTCGGACCTCCTTTGAGACGAGGTTTCACACAGAAGCACTCGTCGGGGACCTACCACCGCCGCTAACTAGCGAGCGCTCCAATGACAAGCGTAAGTAGACGACCTGCCACCGGCAGTGATCCGATGGTGACGGTTAACGAGCGTGCGCCCTTCTGGATCTAAAACTGGAGTCAGAAATGGTAATTACCATTTCTCCGGGACCGGCACATTGTTGTCACACGCATCTTCCGGTAGTTTGATGCTTTGGAGACCACATTTCTCTCACATTACAGGGCCCCGAAAGTGGAAACCGAGATTCGAAGATTTCGTTGCACTTCAATCATCGATCAGCTCGTTACCGAAACGTTGCTCCGACTACCCGGCCTCGCTTCCCCGGTACACTACCTTCAAGCAACGAGCACTGGACCCGAGGGGTTTTCCCCGGACGCGAACATGATCGTTCCAGGAAAGAAAACAGAGAAAAAAATCTTTTTCTCATCGCCTACTACGGAACAAAGCAGCAAAGAGTTAAAGTGACAGGTAGCGATGGTGGTGGCGGGCAAGCGAAAAAAAGGGCCGGATATGTTTCGGTGGTAACAACCATTACCTTCTCTGCACCTTGCCTACAGGAAGTTGCTGCAGGTTGTGTGTTCCAATAGCAAAACACAAGACGCCGTCCTCCGGTACCGCCTCAAACTGTCCAGCACCGGGCATCTTCGATGGACGAGCGGACGAAGCGTTCGAAAAAAAATAACATTCTCACCGACAATGATGATGTTGTTCTAGACCTGGCCTGCCGGAGACCCTGTCCGGGGGTCCGGTTAATATGTTATTTTTGCCGGAGGCGCCTACCAACGGTCAGCGAACTACCACGGCGAGGGTCCAAAAATAACACTCCGACCGATGATTCGGAAGTAGCGACACGGCGACGCAGACGGACGCCATACCGGTGACCGGTTGCAATCGAACTTTATTGCCGGTTTTGGGCCCCGGGGAAGAATGCAGACGAGAAAGAGGAACACGTTGCATCACGATCAGTGGATCGGCAGCAGGAAGCAACACGCCACGGCGCCCTCGATCTACTCAATCCCAAAAGAAACAACGATCCGAAACACGTCAAACAATGCGCTGACTGCGTAAATTAGAGGACAAATTTCGAAAATTATGTTCCAATTTGAAGTGTTTAAACACGTGGCGTTACTCTCCACGATCTGAGTCAAGTTGAGGCTGGCTTTCGCTACTACAACAACTACGTTTCACAACACAACCGCCTGGTCCGGGAGTGCACTCTACCGTAACAGTTAACTTGCCGGTTTGTTTTTTTTTTGGATTTGGATTTCTTCGAATGAAAAACACCAATGATTGAATCACGGCTAACGTTCGCAGAGATTTGGATCGCTTGGAACCGACGATCCGTTTGCGGAGGTTTGTGTTTCGTTATCCACAATCTCTCTGATCGCATGTTGGCGCAGAAACTGAACAAACAACAGCACGTGAAATACACGCGCAACAACATCACACCCGTACACATCTCGAGGAACAGCAAGATTGATCGCTGCCGTCTGCAATTGGGCGGGAGTTGAAGATCACAAACACACGCACGTCGTCGTTGTCGATGCTCGAACTTTCTTCAATTGGAATTGGCCAGCCTATTTTTTGCTTACTTCCACCAGGTACTGTCAATCACGGGGCCTCTCTGAGACCCCCACGAAGTTTCCCCTCGGATTCGTGAGGAGAAAATTTGCCAACTTTCGAACTTGGAGCGGCGGTTTTCCACCGGAAAAGCCGGTCTCTAGCCAGTCCCGAAACGTGCATCGGGGTGCCCGTCAATCAACGGTGTGTTTGTGGAGCATTTGCATGAGTAATTTAATCAGCAAATTTCTATCAAAGACCAACCCAATCTTGCTACCTTGTGGCGCTCAAGAGATTTGACCCACAATAATTAATAACGACCTGGCCAGACAGTCTTCTGTAGTATGTAGAGCGCGCGATCTATCATTGGAGCGCATTGCTACACCCACTTCATCGGCGGCGTTCATCCCACTGGCATCACCTAAATCATCAGAAGTATCAACATAACGCCCCCAGGAACCCGCAGCCATGCTGTTATCACCCATCACCATCATCGTAAAGCAGTCCGTACCGTGCTCTTCTCCTGCTGGCGCAGTCTCATGAATACACACAAGCCCCACTCTGTCTGCTGTCGGTCGACGTCCTTTCAACGAGCCACTCGGTCGACCATGGTGACCGACCTCTTGGCGCAAACACATAAAAGCGCCTAGCTAGTCAAGACAACCGCTAGCCAAGTGGCCACTGAACGACTAGACGAGCTGTGGGCCAATTGAAACAACACCCGGACAGCGCTATCGTGCACGTTCAGCTCAAGGACGTGTGCGATAAATTCGCGGCAAATGCGATAATCCACTGCGGCGGCGGCGGATTCGGTGGCACGAGGACGCTTTCCGTAGTGGTATTAATTAATTCGATCAACTTTTTCTACTCCACTAGTACCGAAGCCTAGCTCGTCAGAAGCCGATAGGCCGATGCTGGTGGTCTGCTAGTCTCCATCAAAAGAGAATTATCAGCTGACTTCAGTGTTTCAAGTATGGTCGGCGTATTTAGGACTGCGATGCTTGAGATGCTTCTTTGTCCTTCGTGAATCACGTCACTGCACGTTAGAAGACGTTCTTTATGCATCGAGATTCGCCCTCGTGTCTCGTGTCTGCTGCTGTATGATTGACGTTCCAAAAAAGAGGATCCAGAATCATAATTCAAACATTTCCAGTCGTCAGCTCGAGAAAATGCAGATCTTGCTTCACGGACATGTCGGAGAATTTCTGGTTTGTGTCGGTTGTGCAGCTGCACTCTGGCGGCAGGCGCCATCGGTAGAGTGGCATGGAACATGATGCAGCTAGACTTCAATTCGATGAAACATTGCACGGAGCTAGATAAATATTATTCAGCCATACACACGTACACAATATGCACATAACGATCACGATGGTGGCCGTGTATCAAGGGATGCAATGTCATAAAGTGATTCAGAAGGTGAAGACAGATGCAGCACCAAGCGATCGTGTTGTTTTGGCTGCGTAGAAAGGAAAATATGATGTGCTCTTTTGCTCATTTTTCATCGACGTGATCTTCGCCTCGCTACACTAACACACACACTCAAACAAGGTCGACTTGGACAGCCGGGAAAATGCGCAGTTTTCCCCCTGCGATCGTAGAACCGCGCGCGAACGCGGATGACACGCGAGAGGCGAGTAAGGAAAACACTATTTGATTCAGAGTGACAAGACAAATCACGATGCACGACACAAGGAAAGCGAACCGTTTTGTGCCACAATCTGTTGTGAAAGCTGCTGATCGTCTGCGTAACAAGGGCAGGCATTTGAAGATGATCCCTTATGCCGGTTCCTAACAATCAGATCGTCGTTACCTACATTTAATCCACTGAACCAGAACCATCCACAGTCACATTCGTTTACGGTTAAACATGTTTTAAGTGGAAGCTAAAATTCTCATAAAACACAACGAGAACCACCATCACTTTGGTGCGAACAATCGGTGACTCCGGCCGGTGGAATGTTTGTGTGTCTGTGACAGATTACAACATCTACGTTTTCACGCCGGTCTCGAAACACCGAATGCACCACCGAAGGCAGTAGTGCACTTTGCAAGCAAGTTATGTTGCTACGAGGACCATAAAAAAGCCCCAGGAAAACGTTATGCACACCCTGCGGGCAGCATCCCAGAGTGTATGGGGTCACACTTTTACAACCGAACACGATACACACAGCGGAGTGGATGGTGGTTGGACACATCGGATGTTAAACGATGTTCAATGTGGAGGTCGGTGTCTCGAATGATGGACATCTTTCATCACACGATGCGCCATTATGGGATGTTGATGGTGAAACTGCACCTGAGATGAGGCGACACCGTTAATGATACGATCATCATACGGCGTCATCTTCTTGGCAATGAAAAAGGAATGATTTACAAACACTACAGCTCACCGGTGGAACATTCTACGTCCAAACTAATAAACAGTTCACTCAGCTTTCAAACGAAAACCAATGTTGACCGCGCATAAGACGCATTTCACGCAACATAAACGCGCACACACTACGATCCGAGTACCGTGTAAACAGGTAAATCACGCGCTGCACCAAGGCCCGGTCATGCTGCTGATGTTCAAGTTCACGCTGCACAGAATCGTGGCCTTTTGGTTCGGATTTCTTCAACAGAAACGCTACTCGCGGTCAAAAGTAGACCCGATCGTTGTTGGCGCTAGTGGAAAACTGTGAGCGTGCATGAACCATGATCGGCCAGCCAGATGATTGAGCAAGCAGCAAGCAATGAATGCAACACCGAGATGGACTTGGCGCCAGTGAGAACCATGCCCATCCATTGGCAACATCCATGATGAGATCACTCGCTCTCTCGGAGCCGCCTGCACGGGTAAATCACAAACGCGAAAGTACGCCAAAGATGAGATGAGATCGTGAATCATAGGCCGCACTAAATGAAAGAGCGGCCAGTGGTTGGATCTCGAACCTGGGGGGCTTGATATCGTCGCTGACGGCGAGAGCGCGATTCATCCTTCGAAGCACTGAGCGTCCGGAGGCCGTGCTGCTGATGATGATGATGATGCTGTTGTAGTAAACACGACGAAACGCAACGAAATATAAATAAACTGTGACGATCGCGTACCAGCCGTTTGGAGACACACACGATCGTTGATCAACCGACATGATCGTGACAACCGGAGAACGTAATGGAGGGGTGAAGGAGGGGGCCGCGACACACGATCCTACTCGATTCCCGCGTAATTAAAATAAAAGAGAGAGAGATCGTGCGGCTCGTGCGTTGTTTAATGATAAAATTTTAAAGCTCCACTCGACCGGCGGAGTGGAGCATAAATTGGAAAATATTTAATTTCAAAACCAACTTTTCATGAATTTCCTCGCTTTGCCTGAGGGTGCTGTTCGCGTCACATAAATCAATCTCCAGCACCATTTTCCACGCGAGGCGTCCCGTGAAAGGGTAATTCGGTGGCGTTCCTTTTCTTCTCCAAAACTTCAAGGGCGACCTGTCCCGCGGGACCACTTGTTGTCACGCTCGGCACGAGCACCGTATTCCAGGGAAACTGGCACGCGGTTGGTGCTCTCAAATTGGATCTCGAATTCTCGTGAAAATGGACCGGAACCATATGTTTACCGATGCTGTTGGTCGACCCAACCCATGCGCTGGCGTGTAACGTGACCTGACGTTGAATTTATGCTTCTCTGGGGGTGAGGTGCGGTATTCCTCCCTAAACCCAATCGCTTTACCAGTAAACCGGAAGACTACCGGAACGATTTGTTTGTGCCAAGTCTTTTGATCTTCGGGCGGAAAATTTGATTTTCGAAATGCATCTTTCGACATGGTTCGTGGACGTAAATTATGCTTTTTGATGTCTGCGAAGTAGCATCGAAAGGGCTAAGGCCTTTTGTGATGGATATGATTCCACGAGGAATTCTTGGCATTTATCATTCCAAAAACTATTTTGAGAAATTTCCCCAAGTGTTTCTTCAAACAATGCAACATATTTCCATCTGTATGACTCCCTTTCGATCCGCTTATCACTAGACAATCGCTCCAATTTCATAGAGACGCACTCACATCTCGATTGCTTGCATTACATGGATTGAGACATTTAAATGATGACACGACTCGTCGCATCCAATCAATGCCACGCCATGGAAGCATGTTCGTCATCAGCAAAAGGGCAACAAGAACAGAACATAAACATGGATGTCGCAACACTTGCCGATGCCGGGCGACAGAGAATAAAAAGACGGAGGCGCCATCCTGCTATGCGCTCACTTGTCTTGAGCAATGCCGCGCCACGTTCGATGCTCGACACACACGATTCAATTAGCATCCGGCGGCACACAGTGAGATGCTGATCCGGTCGATTCGGTCTGCAGCACCGGTTGGCGGTCGCCTAGCTGTCGGCGGCAATCACACACAGAACAACAGAACAACCCCATAGTTGATCTGCGCAGACGCCCGGAGCCGGGATGCCATTTTGCAGGGCTTTTTTATGATACCGCCACGGAGGACGCCTGCATCATCAGCATCATCGTCATCCTCATAGACGTACGTATGACTGCATTTGGCGAGCGGCACACCACTGCGTTATGCTATTAGAGAGATGCACACGACGAGGCGTGTGCGCGTGGGATGAGAGTTCCGAAGAGATGAAAAGAAAAATCAATACCTCCACCACCGGTGAGGGTGTTCTCCTTGTTGGCATCCTTATCCTTTTGAATATGGGCCGCAAGCTTACCTGGAATGGAAAAAGAACGAAAAATCGCGATGTTAGTGAAACAGAAAAATGAAGAAATTTTATTTTCAAACCACGCGTGGGAAATTAATTCGAGTTGGATCGCAGTAGTCCACCGAGAAGCGGCTCCAACCAAACAATTTGAACAAAACCTGGGCTCCGGCATCTGTACCCCTCCGACCCAGTTTCCCAATTACACCTTGCGTCTGGCTGGCTCTGGAAAGCTGGGGCCGCGAAATGCCGCAACGGAGAGCAGGTGCCAGAGGCTGGTTTACTGGGCCATTTAGCACGGAAAGCAATGAAGCAAAAGACCGCATGGTAGAAGGGAACACGAAGAAGAAGAAGAGGAAGCAGAAGAAGAGGTGCAATCGAGAGCACCGTCGGGTTGGTTTGGGTGTTCTGCAGTGTCCCAGTTTAGGGTTCCATGCGAAACCTATAATCCACGTCAACTGGGCCACTGGAGTGAATGTGTTTCCAAATTTTACATACACTTTTCAGACCTCGGCATCGAACGGTGAACACGCGGTGCTCATTCGAATCGATAGACCGTTCCGGTACACCGTTCCGAAACGTAACAACGTTCGTTGCAGCTTCCCAAAGCGTCAAACACCCCCCTTGAGACAATTAATGTTGATGCAATGAAACGCACATAATTCATTTTATCGCGCGCATCTGTTCGAAAGAGCAATGCAGAGAGCAACAGGGAGAGAGGAAACGTAGCGAGAGCAGGATGATCAGATGGTCCCCACCGGTCGGGGGGAGGGAAAATTCCAAAAAAATACTTTAAATCAAGCGAATGTGCATCACACGCACGGCCACAACAGTAACGGTAACACCTGATGGGCACCACCAATGAATGGTTGGTGCATATACATACTTTTCGCAAGATTTCGTTTGGCTTTCTTCCACGGTATGAGATAGATTAATGAGTTCATTATGTTGGCGCGACGCGAATCGTGGCAAATTACACACGCAGCCGATGTTTCGCCGCTTTCCTAGCTGCTCGTGTAATCGGTGATGTGTTTTTTTTTCTCCCGCTACTGAATCTGCTGGATCGTATCTGGCCACAAAAGTGAGTTTTCTCTAAAGTCGGGATTGGCAGTAGATCTATGCTGCCTTGAACGTCGCACTCTTGGGCACGCAGGTCGCGAATATCGGCCAAACACTCGGTGCTTCGACAACCACTTGATTGAGAACGCACACACACACTCAGGCACACAGGCACACACGTGGCGTATTCTGGCTCAGCTGACCAGCTGACAATAGACGCGAACTTTCATGCACTTCCAGGTGCGACGGGATGTTCGAGGACGACCGCACTTGTCCCGTTTTTAATGGAAAATCTGTTGGCAGTACCGGAGCCACGAATAACAACAGGCACATCAGGATATCGAGTGTAGCAGGAGGACGAACGGTCGCTTGACAGAAGCTACTACCGCGCCACGCTACTACCGCAACACAGATGACAGGACGAGAGTGTGAGCCTGACCGGAGCAACCACTACTACCACCACCACACAGAAATACAGACACAGAGACACCGGTGCTCCACACGGCACTCTCTGCACAGTTTTCACGCGGGTGAAAGGCAAAAGGGGGAGGGGTAGGGGTGTCTGGAAGTGGGAAAACTCCAGAGAAGGGTGAGTCCCCTCGGTCGGGAGGTTTCAGTCGCGTCGCGTGTGTCCCTATGGCTCTTTGGTGAATGGCACCAACACAATCTAGTAAGCCTTTTCCTTTTTATTCCTCTAACACACACGCGGTGACAAACACGAGCGGTTTGTCTGTCTGTGTGTTTGTGTGCGAGGAAAATCACTTTTGACAGAAGAACCCTTCACTTTTCCCTGTGGCCGGTCGGTGGAAAACTCGTCTTGGGAAAAGTGTGCGCGCGCACACTACCACAGGACACACACGCAATGTGCAGCGAACCAACGGGGAGGACATGTCATGCTGCTACTGTTATGCTGCGCTCGGGGAGCGTTTCTTAGGGAAAGAGAAGACCATCGAGGTGGATGAGTCATCACGTCGCAGTTGCTATCCCTTCCCCGGACACCTTCCTTCCCCTGGACTCCACGAAGAAGCCTCTATGGCCTCTCTCTCTCTCTCTTTCTCGCTCCATGTTTTGACATTTTCCGTCCAAGTACGAGAAGGAAAATCGTATCCGGAGTCCGGAAAATTCGAGCACACTCGTGAAGGTACGAAAATAGGAGACGGCGAGAGAGAGACTCTCTGGGTGTCGAGTGAACGATAGAGAGGGAAAATAAATGGGAAAACTCAGCGGGAATCGCTTTGGATTAGCATGGTGGTCTCGCCAGGCCGCCAGCCACCCAACCAGCTGGCCACCCAAAGTGTTGCTGGCCCAAAGTGTGTTTCTCTCTCTCTCTCTCTCTTTCTCATTTGCTCCGCTAAATGCTGTTGGAAAATGAGGATTTCGGGTGCAAACTACAGGGTGCCCCCTGAGGTGCGAATGCAAATCTGGAACATTAAATTCAAGAATAAATATGACAAAAAAAGGTGAGTTAAAATTAAATTAGCATAATCTGCATCTCCGTTTTTATGTTTAAAATGCGCTTTTAAGCCACGCAAAGTATGCATTCTCCTACTTATTTGTCGCTTTGTACAAGCAGATGGAATGCTAAGCTGCAATTTTGGTTCTATAAAACAATTCACGAAAACTCATTGTCCATTCTGTTCGGTACATTTAACAATCGTGGGTTTGCATCATCGCCTCAACACTAAAACGAGGAAGGCAAAGACATACAATAGCATGTCAATGGATGATCCCAATCTCGGTGCAACAACACCATTCTTAACCAACCATCGTACGCTGTTCTCGCGATAAATCAGCCCTCAGCAAAGTCCTTGGAGTACCTGATGGACTTTGCATAAACCCCTCACTCCATTCGCCACCGGCCAGACAGGTGACAATGGTAAGTGGCTTGTAGTCAGCCCACAACAACGCGCACCTGACAAGGTTACAAAGCGAGCCCAGAGCACGTAAAAGCCTCTCTGTCTATCGTCGTCGTCGTCGTCGTGGTCGTCGTGGATGATGATGTGATGGAGGAACCGGCTGCTCGATAGACACATGATGTAACGGGCGCACTCGATGGAATTAGTTTAAAGCGTGGCCCCTTGGGAGATGCAATCAATGATGCGGTAAACATAATTTCCATTTTCCAACTTCGACTTCGACGTCCGTGTCTCGATCGAAACGGCACACCAGAGGGCGGACCTCTCTTCGAGGCAGCTCTTGTCTGTTCGCTCTTCGTTTGCAGCATTTATCGAACCTAATAGAGCGTGCAAAAAATCAAACATACACACCGCCCGTGCCCGGACCACCCCCCCAGGAGGAGCCCGTTGTTCGGTGCCAACGAGCCACCATTAATCGAGTTCCGTGAGAGACTCCATCCCTTGGCGGGGCTGGGCGCGGTGAGTAATTAATTTATCGAGGGTAATTGCGGTCAGATCGCGTAACATCATTTGCACATTTGGCAATATATCGACATCGAACATCGGCGGAGGCGCGCCGGTATTTGCCAAATGCATATTGTTTTCAATCTGATTACAAACCATCGAGATCGAACGTCGCTCATCCCTTACGTTTTGATTGAACAACAGAGAGGGAGAGAAAGTGCGACACATTAAAAAGGGGTAAAGTTGAAAGTGTCAGAAGCAATGCTGCGTAGAGGTTTACGATACTTTGATGAGAACTCCTTAAATAAGTCCTTAAATGCTGAGTGGCCCCAGGACCGACTAGTTAAGTTGTCCTCTCAAACGTCCCTCTTTGGCGTACTTTACGATCGTCCACGTCGCAGACACACCAAACTCCCGGCAGTAATTACTCGAACACGAATCGATAACTGTCACCATCAAGGAGACAAGATAATTCTCTTTCCATGTTGACGTCGTCATCGTCGTCGCGCTATAGCGGGGAACCAACATCATCTTGACCTTCGTTGGGCTGGCGTCCGATTTTATATCTCGTTTTTTTGGGACGCCTTCAATGCCAGACATGGAGAACGTGGTGGACGTCGCGTTGCATACCTTTAATGTGTTTCGCTACTTTCAGCGAGCTCCAGAGCGGTTCTCGGACCACCTTTGGTCCGGTGAGATACTCCTGATGTTGTTGGTGCTGCTGTTGTTGTTGCTGCTGTCGCTCGGCACTACGATAGAGGTCAAAGTCACCGGTACCACCGTACAGCAGGGGATGATGGCCACCACCACCACCACTGCCGCCGGTCGATTTGAGCTTATTCAAGCGGTTCTGCTGCTCGCAGAAGCTTCGACGCTTGAGCTCCTCCTCTAGCAGTGCATCCTGTAGCCGATGATCACGCCCAGCGATCGGTGGCCGCATCGGTTGCGATCGATGTTGCCTCGATGCTCGTTCCTCAACACTACCATCGTCGGTGCGATGGCGAAGGACGTGCCCGTTGCTCACGCCAATGTCGTTGTGTCCAACGATATCCGTGTTGCGGGTAGTGGCGGCAATGGCCGCCAGCAGCTTACTGCCACCCTTCTTACCGACGCCTCCGCCACCGCTGAGCCGTCCCATCGCATCCGCACCAACCCTTCGTGGTCCAACGCCTAGCAATTGCTCCAGATAAAGTGCCTCTTTGGCGGTGCACATGGCGGATAAGCGGATTGGCACACACTTACACCTGGAGGACGGTCACTCGTTGGCATAGTTCCGCCCGAGTTCGAGTTTGTCACTCACTATGTTTTGCACATCAATCACATGCTAGGCAAAGGGGGTTTCACATTCCCCCCGCGAGGAAACCTAAATTCACTTAACCAACACGAAACGAAAATTGAATGAAAACAATATTACCAAACACCCAAACATCACTCGGCGCATATCACACTACGAGGAGCGTGAACGTCGACCTAGAAACCGATCGTGCCGGAAAATCATGCGGAAAACACTGAGGGTTGAAGGAGATGGATGTCCACGATCAGCGCATCAACTGGGTCGTGTGCATCTCCCTGTAACACACACACACGCACACACTCACAATTCGAGACGGATCACCATGAGTCACCTTCGGAGGCAACGGGACACAGTTCCTGGTTCGTGAACAGGTTGCACGGCGCCACTCGATTTGGGACACAATCACGATACTCCAAGCGCAACACGATCACGGCGAGGATGCTCAGTGAACGTCGTGGCCTCCGGAGAGTGTGTCATCTGCCGCGAAGTACTCCAAACGAATGCCAAGCTTCCATCTTCAAACATGCCTTTCATCCCCTGCTCATCCCTACTTTAGTCAATTAAGACTTTGCTTCTCTGTCGCTGCTGCTGCTGCTGCTGGCGTCAACACTGTTCACGGTTTTGTCTTCGAAACTCTCTTCCAAGTACGCACCTCACTAGCAAACAGGGTGCTGCGTCGTGTGTCGACGAAGAAGAAGAACGGAGAGGACAAAGATCACAATTGAACCCGGTACACACAACACACACGCGAGAGACGCGAACGTTCAGCTCAAGTTCGTTTCGAAGAGGAACGCGTACGATCCTCGTGCGGCACGCTAGCTACTCCAACACTAGCTACTACAGCCAGCACCAACATGCAACTGAACCGCGTGCGTGCGTGAGCTGAGCTTGGATCGCCACCCTCCGGGGGGAGGCATCGCACACAACGCGATCGCGCCGCGGCCACGCTCTCCAACTCTCTCTCTCTCTCGCTGTCTTGGGCGCACTTGTTTGCTCTTACTCTACTCTTTTATGCTTAGTAGAGGGGTTTTTGGACAATTTTCTTGGGACCTTTTGCTAGACGGAGATCCTCAAGTCAGGTGCGTCATTGAAATTGGTTGGAACATTATGATCACTCATTTTTAAAGTTAAAAATGTTTTGTTTTGTTATAACAGTTTCAAAGTTGAAAACCGATTGCAGAGAAGAGAGAATACTAGCAACTTGGTATTCGGCATCGTTTGCAAAGTAATTAGCGAGCATAATTAGAGCAGAGTAAAATATGCACCAGATCGAGGTCTCTTGACGTCTGCGAGGTTGAATGTAATGGAATGGCACAAGCGCCAAATCATCATCATTATCCATCATCGCCAAACTCAAATCCAACTGTTGCTAATGATAGGCATCTCATCTTCTGTCCCCGGCGAAAGCACGAACAACTTCCAAACCAAACAGAAATGGAGAAAAAAAACTCGATTTCCAAATCTAATCCCGGTTCCATCGGTGAAGGTTAGCGAGCGTGCTATATAGTTAATGCCTAACTTTGGCCAGTAAAGTGCCAGTGCTGGGATAGATGATCTTCACATTTTGGTTTGGGACTACAATGCGAGCGAACGCCTTCTTTTGAAGATCAACCCTTCTCCATCTGCAGCAGATGATGATGATGATGATTGCACATTTCTCCACTTTGCCGATTGCCACCGAGCCCGTGCGCAAAAAAACGGAGAGGCAAAAAAAAGTAAGTTTCGCGGCCACATATGGCACCGGTGGCCAATCGTGACGCTAATTTTTTTTTTGTCGCAACTTCGAGCGACCCTCGAGCGGTCTCTGAACGCGTTTCTAAACGCCACATTTCTGCCCTACAATTTTGGGAAGAGAATGGAAAAAGAAGTAAAAGAAGGTGCCTCATTTCACGACCACGGCCATAATTCCGTGATATTAATCTATTTCACTCGCATCAATCACAAAGGCGACCGCCACGCCTTCGTCCAAGAGATTTATCTCGATCGCGCTCGTCGGCGTTTTTTGCGTTTGATGAAAACATATTGCTCCACGTGCGGTATGATGCTGTCGGTGTTGTAGAAGAGGTGACGACGGGTTACGGTGGTTGCGGGGTGGTGTTGAAATGAAAACGAAATTCGCATCGGCATCAATGGAGATTTCAAATCAACCAAACGCTGCTGTTCGAATCCCTTTACACACACGACGCCCGTTCGCTCTCTGTGCTGCTACTTTCCTTCGTTTCTATTTCGATTTTCGATGGTTGGCCTGCAGGGAGAAGGCCAATACTTAATGCCACTTCCTGGCTGGCGAGACTGGCGAAAGTTAAAACAATATCAGCTGGAAGTGGGCGTGTGATGGTGGCTTGCAGCGAAAGGGCACAAGCGGTATTGCCACAGATAAATGCAATGATAAACGCATTACGATGGCTGCTCTTACCGAGCCCACAACCGATGAAGGGTGGAAGCAGGTGGAAAATCCAAAACATTAGCATCGGAGCTATGCGGCGCCGTCGTCGTAATGATTTCATTTTTTATGGTTTTTGTTTTCGTAGCCAATGAATATTAATTTGACGCTGTGTGAATTGCCATTCAGCTGAATTTAGCTGAGAAGATGATGCGTAACACTATGCGGTAGTGTATGTAAAACACAATTTGCCGACGCCAGCACCCCCATTGGGGTGTGAGCAATTGAATTAAATACATAAAATGAATTCCATTTTCATCCCGAAGCAGTACGTCACTGAACTGAAGCCACTTCGTAACACGCTCCACGCTGTTGGTTGTTAGTTCTTGCTCGAGAGATTTAGAGGCCTTCCGGTGTGCCGTCCGGTGTGCTGTTGCATGAAGCAAGTCGCAAGACAGCATCCCAGAGTTAAGCCCACCAGGTCGTAATGATGGCCATAAAGACGCGACCGCACCATCCGTTGGTCCATCCCGGCCATAAACAACATCGCACGCTGTTCGCGAGTTCGCGCGAAAACGCTGAAAGACGAAAAAACTCCAGCCATCCAGCCGAAGCTCTCGCTTTAGTGTCCGTCGTGGGTGCGAAATCAGGTGTTACGGTATTCTGTGCCGTGCAGACGACGAACCGAAGGTGGCGAAACATAACAAACCGCCGGCTCCAAAAGTGCCTCAAAGTCTCGCGGTGCGATGTGATGCTGATCGGTGTGAAGATCATTATCCAAATGTTTACAATTGCGATCGCGTTTAGCAAACAGTCCTTGGACCCTTTTTGCGGGATGCTTTTCACTTGCAGCACGGAGTTCGTGGAAGGTTCCTCACCCTTTATTCAGTCTAGACACTCGATGTGCGTGTGTTGTCTGACGCGACTGTTGGACCACCGCAGAAGAAAACACATCAGAAAACACAACAGAAAAATGGACATCGCTCCCTAGACATATCAGAGTGTTCGGAGCGAGTTGCAGTTCTCGAATGACTTGCTTGCTATTGCACATTCTATCGAAGTTATGATGAATGCCCGCGAACGTGCTTATGATCCGGCGTGCAATCGAAACATTTACTCGCTATGTTCTGCCATTTGACGATCGGATGGATGATGGAATCGATGAAGGGATTTCCGATGATGGCACGACGGATGCTGCTGGTATCCGGTGACCGGTTGTTGGTGCATAATCCAAACATAAAATCCCGGTGCTGCTGCTTAAGACCAACGTTAATCCGTCTGCCACTGTTCGGAGCATGTTTGGCAAACTATCATCGCTCGCCGGATCTAGTGGAACCTTCTGACTGGATCTGGAAGTCGTAAATCGATAAACATTCGATCCAATTTCATCTCTCCGTAAACCAGTTGCCATTTACCGTTTCTACTAACGAGCACTGGCACCGGCTCTTGGAAGCAGATAAGTAATTTGTAAAAGTGTTGTCGCACATATCCTTCAGCATCGCACCACGGCACGGCATTCCCTATCACGAATCGCAACTGGCCAGAGTGAAAGCGCAAAAATCAGTTCACGAGACGAGACGGAGCGTCGCCACCGAGGCGCCGTCGTCGTCGTCGTCGTCGAGTATCGCCGGAACCGCCATCTTAAGGAGTCTCAGATGCTGCGCTGCACTCTTTCCTCTCCGCTCTCGATCGTTGTTCGATTAATTAAAAGCCACGTAACGATTGCTATAATCAATGTCGATGGTGCCAGGCCAAACGAGAACTAACGGTTGACGCTTGGTTGGGGTTCGCGTAACGCAAACCGATCGAGCTGAACCGATCGCCGGGCTGCCAAAAGAAGAGCGTAGAAACACGCGCACACACACACCCGCCAGCTTTCTTCCGGCTTGCGATCCATGGCTGCGGACCAGGCTTCCGTCTTCCGAAGCGCTCGAGCTCAATCGAGCGTGACACGAAGCAGATCGTTAGCAAAACATTAGGGCCAGCGTGCCAGCAGAAGACGAAAAAACGTCCGTCTCATGCTTGGCAATTAAAATCAAAGGGGGCGAGTGTGGGCAGGAGGAAGTGCAGAGGGCTCCAGAGATCCTAAGACAGGCCCGAGTGAGTCCATCACTGCGATCCGATGGGTACACTTAGATAACCAGGCTTTTGGAGGGCTGCTAACGACACTCGCATCTTGGCGCGTCGCGTGCATCACTCAGAAAGCAGGAAAAGTGTTATCCAAACAGCCAGCCAGCGCGCTAACGATCCATTCGATGACTCGAGATTTCTTGCACCGTGACTGCGTCCTCGTTGTCGTCGTTGCGAGCTGCAGCTTCCGCTACGGTGGACATATTTGGACAAATGAATTTCCGTTCCACGATCGCCATTGAAACGGAAACTGGCATGGCATAAAGCGGTTAACGAACGCGAGAAAGTGCTCGATCGCCAAGTTGGGATCGCCGTTACCGCCCTCATGCGTAGACCACTGGACACCACCCTCTCTCTCTTGCTCTTGCTGCTCCATCGGTTGGAAACCTAAATCACGATCGATCGAATCGAGGGTTCAAGATCATGACCACAGGTGTACGCGTAACATACCACACGCGGTGCTGGGGGGAAAGGCATCTGTTTAATCGCACCATTTTAATGGATTAATCGCGCAAAAAGGCCCGATCCTCGGGGTGTTGATTGCTTCGAGCGTCAATCGATCGGTGCGGAGCGATGTTTATGCTGCGTAGCATTGCCGCGATTGCTGGTGAAATGCCATCGTGCGTAGCAGATACAGGGCGTGAAGCATGTACAACATGGCGCTGGTGCTGCTGCTCGTGCGGGCATTTCTCCAACCGTTGATTGACCAATTGAGCGGCACTCAATGTGAACCTGTGCGTTGTAATCTTTTTGGGCAAATTAGCAACCCCTCATTGGCTCATTCGACATGGTAATTGCGATATTTGGATGTAAGCCTTGGGGTACAGAAATACTAAACATAAAAACTAACTACAACAGCTATTTGAAAGCATTGAATTATAAGGAACAAAACTTATAAAACCATTCTCTAATAATTGTTTATAATATAATCAATGAAAATGAATGAAGAGAGTAGGAAATTTCAATTGAAAGAGTAATTTGTGTAAGTAAGTTATTAAATAAGTACGTATATATAGAAATCAATCAGTTAAACAAACGTTATTGAAATCGAAAAAGTGACAAGGTGTTTGTTTCAACATGTAATTTAACTGGGAATGGCATTTACAAAGTTGCAATTTGCAGCTTCGCACTAATTTATCTTTTAAATTGCTTTTCAGTTTACATTCACTCTTCTCACTCTCGCGCAGTAAGCAAATCAAACTCAAAACCGAGCACAGAACACTGTTAAGGTTCGCATACAGGAAAAAGGTAACATCAAGGTAACTACTTTTTTTTTGTGCTAATCTGCAACGTGTCAAGGGCTGTCACGTCGAATAACCGCCTGGTTAAACACGTAGTTGGGGACCAAACACACACGAAAAAAAAAACCCCGTCGACTCCAAACTAGATCGAAAGGTGGCACATCCGTCATGGTAGCGGTGGCGGGCGCGACGACGTGTTATGCGGAAACCACTAGCACCTCACCAGCGCCCCATCGGAGTGTAATTATGCGTCCATGGCACGTAACTGCAACGATGCATTTTCGTTCCTCCGATCCCGATGTTTACGCAGTGTCGTGGGCTGGAGCACTACCGGTAGTCGCCGGTAGTCGCCGGATGTCGGACGCTCTACCCCGGGGAATTGGGAATTGTCAACAGTAAGTAAACTATGTTGTCTTTCTCTCTCTCGCTTATGCAAACAGGTTTTTGTTTGGTTTGTTTTTGGAAACCGCTTCTTGACATTTCACCGAATTGTCCTCCAGTGACGGTGCGGAGTTTTCCATCGAAAGAAAAACCATTATCCAGCACAGCACTAGAACTCCATTCCGTGGAGCATCTAGCAAGGGAGTGTGGCTTTTCCCATCCACCGTACCGTGCCGCGTGCGTAATGCGCTTATCTACGCATGGAACACCCGGTTGAATTACCACAGTTTTCCATTAACCGACTGGCCTGGCTTCTTCCTTCCTTCCGTTTCGGCCTCGTCCGGCTTTCGGTTTGATTTTTCCGATGGGAATTCCATTTTCCTACTCCGAATCCAGTTAATTTCTTTCTAGCTCATCGCTCCCCGTGTGTGTGTGTGTGTCTGTGTTTGGGAGAGAGAGAGGGTGTGCAAAGGTTTTCCCGTACGCACAAATCTGGGCCGACTGGCAGACCGGCGGGCTTTGTAGCCGTCGTATGACCCATTTCCAGCACCATTCCATCAACAAGGGTTTTACTGCGTGGAGGGAGGTGTTTTGGGGATGAAAGTGCGGCCACTTTGGGAAGGCTTTTGCTAAACTCACACACACACGCCCATCTGGAGATACAACAAGCGGACAACATACTCCAACCACAACATGCTACCTCGTGGGCCCCAGATCGACCGGATGGGAGTCTGTTGGATCTGTTTTGTCTTGATTACTTCATTAAGGAAAGTAGAGTGATAATGATAGTAACTAGCCATTAGCGTGCAAGCGGGAGAGGTGGATCGGCTTCTGTTTAATTACATTCCGGCTTCCAGCCATCGGGCAAAGCCCACAGCAGTTGCAGTGAACGCGAGGCCAATGGCATTCAATGCGTTGCGTGCTCCGTCTGTGACGTATTTCGCGAATCCCGGGAGCACCCGGGTCAGTAATGTCATGTTACAGCATTTTTCCAGTACAGAAAGTGCCTTTACTTGGGATGCTTCTCGTCTTTCAGACCTTCGCTTAGATCTTCTAGCACGATCAATTAGGGATTGCCCGTCCCGACCATCAGCACGACGTGAAGAAGGTGGTGCTCTTCGCCTGATAGCGTGCCAGCAACCCCTTCCTGGAACGGGACGTGAATGATGACGACGATGATGATGAGAGAACGAAACTAATTGGGAGCAACTTCCGAGGGTCGCGTGTTCAAAGTGCTGCGCGCGATGTTGGCACGCGATTTACATGCAACCAGCATGGTCTGCACTTATCGGACTTTACTTGGAAGAAAGTGATGATTTGTTAGTGTTGGCGCCAAGTTTTCGACTACGAGAACGCATACTAGAACCGTCACTTCGAGACATTCTCGTTGAGGGCAACTTTGAACTCGAGTTCAAAGCTGAAGTGGACCTTCATTTAAAAAAAAATGCACAAAAAAGGCGAGCGTTTAATTGCTAATGGTGGTTCGCGGATTTTCTCGCTTTTCTTCAAACCGTGCGACTCGCAGAGTGTTGCGCAACTATCTCCGAAAACAAAACAAAAAAAAGACAGATCTCACTCGAAATGGCTCCATTGGCAAACGGCATCCATTAGAGCCGGCCGACGGTAATCAAAATCGTGGCGAGGATAGCATAAAAACGGCGCTTTGATGAGTGCTTAGACGGACGGGAGCTAGATTGCGCAAAAAAAAAAAGGTCGCATTGGGTTGGATTCCCAGGGATTCGCTTGACGACAATGCAAGCCTTTGAGATGAGTCTTTGGTGAGATACTTTCTCGACATTTTTGTGTCTTCACCCCCGCCCGTTGTGGGTGTTGTCAATTGTTGTCATAATAATCGACAGCCTTGTGGGGCAGCATCGAGGGAAAAACTCTCACCTCGTGCACTTCAAGTGTGCATTCCTGCATCGAACGAGAATCAGGTCATCGCGCATCCGCCGGCATTCGATAAGCCATTGTGGTTTACCAACGAGGCGAGGTAGGGGTACCTGGTATTTGCATAAATCATTCACGCATAACGTGAACCCGGACGAGACATACGGGCGCCCTTCGCACACCGAGTATTTTGCATTAACTTGCCCGCTTGGTTCCGGTGTTGGCGTACAACGCGCGCCTTCGCCTTGGCCTTCCCCTTCACCCTGCACAACCGCTCCAGCGGAATTAATTGAGCACCACACACACGAAATGATGGAGGATCCCTTTCGCTTCCGGCAGAATGGTGGTGGAGGTACCGAAGGAATTGTGTCTCGTAGCTCGTAGTGACAAACACAGACGCTGCTCACAAGGTGAAGGCAAGTGCGTGCCATTAACTGCGCCCGTCCGTGTGTGTGTGTCTGTGTCTGGTTCACGTGCATTAAGTTTTCCATTTTTAGAGACCTCGCGATGCATCTCACTTTCCACAAACCCACTTCGAGCACCTCGTGTGCCTGCGAGCGACTAATTTTCGCTTCGCTGCACGTACGCAGCATAAACTGAAAGCATAATCGTTCCACTGGCAACCCATTCAATGCACATCCCAACCCAATTATTCAATTAGCAACACTCGCAAACCCAATGCATTCCTTGGTGGGCTGCTAAATATTTGTAGAGCCCCAACCCCGCTGGTCCGGATCCTTTTTTGCTGCTGCTGCTGTGCTCTTGTTGTTGTTGTTGGCTGTTCCAGCTGAATGCCCACAAAACACACACACAGACACGCAAACACGGAACAGTGGAAAAGCTCACGAAAGGGTCTGTGAAGGGCGTGAGCACGTGTCGTTTAAGCTCGAGTGTTCGATGAGGGAAAAATCCAATCAAACGAGTGTGAACCCACGGTGGTAAAAAGGGTGCATCCATGGGCCACTGATCCGTGGGATTTTGGGGGTGCAGATTAGTGGTTTCGTGTCGGTGCAGCGCTGGTTCCGATGTCACGCTTGCAAGACACGTTCACGGATGCATTCTTAAGCGTTGTGAAACCGAAAGAGAGCTTCAAAAACTTGCCAGCTTAATCGCATTAACAACCCCGGACAGATTTTGCAATTCAATTTCATCCCAAGGACGGCCGAAAAGCGTACCGGTGAGAAATGGATAAATTATATAAGCGAATCTGGTCTGGCCACGGCACCGAGCGATCCTCACGCGACTTCAAATGAAAATGAAATGAAAATGCGAGCTCGCGTGCATTTCAAACCATGCCCGCACGCGTTTCATAAATAATGCACCGATAATTAAATTCAATAAATTTTTGGCCGCAAGACTCGCGCCACTAGAGGATTGTGGCTCAGGAAAATGGTCATTTCGCGCACGAGAAAATCGCTATTTTCACCCTCGAAAAAAAGCGAAAACGGGGCCGTTTATGCCTAATAAAACGAGTAGAGTGATGTGAGCTTTAGGCAAACTACTTCTTTACGCACTTCAGTTCCCTGAGATGTGGTACCCTCTACCGGGCACTCTACGTCGGTATCGACGTTCGTCGACTTTCACAATCACTCATCCGGAATGGGAAGTCACTAAGCTGCATGGCGGCCTGACGGATAACCGCTTTGCAATAAAACGGCTCGTATTTGATGCAATTACCACCCCTCCGGGAGAATCGAAGGGTCGTTGAATGGCGATTGGATGCGAGGTTTTCGGCGAAAGCGGACCCCGTGTCGCGAACCGATTGTTTCGTCATCTCCACGAGAAAATAGAAAGATCTCGCACAAAAGAAAAGAAAGATGAGTGATAAACCATATATTCCCACCGGTAGCCAATCGGTGACCGATCGGTTGCTGTGCCATGTGATCGTGATCAGCTTTCCGTTTCTGACGTTTACGATCCAAACTATATGCCACCGTTACGCAATGCAACTACTGCCCGTTGCTGGTTTGACATTATGTCCACGACGATGATCGGTGGCATAAGTCAATCGGGATCATTATCGATTGCATGATCTGCGTTACACGATGTGATGCAGTGAAAGATGCCCTGACCAGGCCGCTGCTGATCGAAGGAACACGCAGCACGAGGCAATTGATGCTTATCAGTGTTGGGTGGAGACCGAAATGGGGATGCCAGCATGATGGATGAGCATCTTGTGCCTCCGAAAACGATTTGGGTGGCCGATCCGAATCTCTCCAGAGGTGCATCTTCGCTTAAAGTGATTTTTAAAGAAACATCTATCTTCTACCATCCATACCTTAAGTGTTATACCATTTTAAGCATTCATGTTATAGCATTTTAAGATATTTAATTATTTAAAAGTTTTCCAATTCATATCATCCTAGCTCACTTTCGCTTTAAAGAGAGACCGAGAAAGACAATCGCGCCTCTAGCGCCTCTAGCGGCAACCACCGATACTACTAATTGCATAACTGCGGGCGTTCGATGTGGTGTGCTGCATCAAGACTACATTCAGGCGCAACCTAGCAAAAACGAGGGTTCCACGGGTTTTCCCAGCACTTTTTATGTAAACTCACGTTTTATCAACTAAAATTACTATCAAAAAATGAATCTGAGTTCATATAAGAAACAACACTCACCATGAGCCCGTTCAAGGCGGTTGGAATCGCCCTTCGATGCGCCATTTCGCTTCAGCAGCAGATTCCGCTTGGTCGGTGGCGATCCTTTCAGCTGCTCCGGAACCAGCAGCGTATTCGTGGCGGCACTCGACGAGTTGGAAGAGATGCGTTTCTCTGCGAAATAGAAATGCAATCCGGTAAAGGGTGTAGACCATTAGACCAACCGAACAGCAGCAGCAGCAGCAGCGGCAGCAGCAGCATCAACGTCTTGTTATGAGGATAGAATGAACGATTCCGTTCAGTCACGACACAATTGAAATGCTACATTTTCGGAGCAGGATATCCGCTGCTCATCCCCAAACGGACCACAATCTAGCAGTAGAAGCGGTTGTGCAAGTTATTCGAGGCCATCTTCTCTACTCCACCCGCTCCAGAATGATGGGTTTATTTTGCAGCAAAACTTGAAAGCCGGCCACTTTCCGGTTCCAAAGATTTATTTGGGGCAACTTCCGGCACCAGCCGAGCATGTGGCTACCGAGTGCCGCGTTGTGTTGGCCATTCGAAATGCACTTCCCTCTGTCCTCGAGCTGCTTTCACGGTGAGCGATTCTTGGAGTTGGAACCGAAAATAAATCCCAAATCCCCCGGATTATCCCAGGACGAGAGGTAGCGACTGACTGAGTTTGGTAGGCCGGCATGTAAACAACTCCTCCTCCAACACTTCTCCTTCCTCCTGGTGACCAACCGAGCGTGTTAGTGTCGTTGAAGCGAAGCCTCCCCACACGAAACTCGGCGGGGCCCTAGATCGAATCTCGTTTTCATCACCATCGACCAGCAATCATCGAACCGAGGGAACCGAGAGTGGAAAAACCTCAATTACCGTGTCGGTCCAGGCCAGACTCGGCTCCGGAACGGAATGACCGCATAGTACGTACGACACAAGCGGCATGGTTTACATTCCCGTACCGGGAGAAAATGCAGTCCCTCAGCATCCTTTACGATACCGCGCCGCGACTCTTTACCGACAAATGAGCCACACTCCACTGCCCCCGTTCAACATCAGGCCCTCTTTTCCCGTCCACTTCCACTCGACTTCAACTCCAAAGAAGTCAATGGTCCTCAAACTGCTGATGAGACTTTAGAGCAACCGACCGGCAGTAGAACAACACACGTTGTCTCTCTATCTCTCTTTCTTGGTAGGTACCTCGCGACTAACCAATCGATTTGGCCTTACCAACTTCCTGCACTCTTGCCTCCTTCCCAAACGAGACATTAACATGCAATCCTGCATCTTCCGCCGTGTCCGAGGGTCCGAAGCGATGGAGGACGGACACATGGAGACAAATGCATCTTCACGGGGAGAAGGGAAGCGAATCATGAATAAATTATATGCTGCAAGCGGCCATCGCGCGGATCGTGTCCGTGATGTTTGCGTTGAAAGAAGGGGACGCGGGCACTCTGGAACCTGATCCGACCGCAGAGTACGTACGGAGAAGCTACCATTACCTGGCTCAAAAGGGGACCTCTTCTCGTCTCGGACCCTGCTGCACATCGATTCATTCACCGTTCCGGTCCGGTGCGTCCGGAGCGATGCAGGTTCCATCTACCACCTGTCGCCTCTCTCTCTCTCTTGCTTCTCCTGTCACGGATCTCTCAAGAGGGTTAAGAAGCGGGGTCTTGCCAATGCCACGCGGAACAGGTTGCATCAAACGCGCATTGCACCAAGCGGCGATCGTATCATTAGCATTTCTTGTTTTCGATTTCGCGACACGCACACCGATGTCTTCCGGAAGTGTGTCGAGCTATGTTTACGGTTTCTTGGGTCCCAAAAAGGCGAAATGGAATTGCAATATTCTTCAAAAACCAAGAACAAAAACGCTGTGTACTCTCGTTGATCAACATATTAATCTTAATACCGTCCGTTGCATGTTTGCAGCTCACTCCGGTCCGAAGCCAAGAAGGTAAATCGCAAATCGTTATGCAAGATGCTGCCTACGTTGGCGCTTCGCTGTCCATTCCATTCTGAGCTAATGGAAGATGCACGTCGGAACGGTCGCGTAACAAAAGTCGCATCATACCGCCTTCTTCTCCTTCTCCGTTGCCCTTGTCCAAGTAAAAAATCACATTCATCCGGTCCGGTGGGTCCGGTATTGTATCTTTCTTGTGCATCTGCATCAGATTGTGTTGCACCCGGGGTCTACGGCTGCATGAGCACAAGTTCCCTCGGCTGCTGCTGCTGCTGTACGTTATGACAAGTAGAATCAATTGAAGAATGTGCACTGTTTCACTTCGTGCTTCTCTCTCTTCCTCTTCCTCTGTGGCCACCATACCTTGGCTGCCGTATTACGGAGAAGCCAAGAAACCGGATCACACACACCCAGGCCCAGGCCAGGAGTTATGGCGTCGTGAAGCGTGAAATATACCGAGCCCAGAGAGCGGCCAGAACCAACCACTGTCCCTCCTCGTCGTCGAGGCTAACGGAATCGGAATTGGACAGCTACACACTGGCCTCACTGGGCTCTTCGTCGTCTCTCATCGTCTCGAGCCCACCGTACCGAAGGCCGAGAAATTATGAGTGAAACCGGAAAGCATAAAGCATAAAGCAGGGGATTCTACCTCCCTCTTTCCCGTGCCCAAAGTTTCTTTGTCCTCGACCTCGGCACTCGCGGTGCTGAGCGTGTTGTTGAGATGCGCATCGGCAGCGGGTGGCATCGGTGGTGTGTTGTGTGTGATCCTCTCGGGCACCGGACACGGACCCGGACCAAACTGGTTGGCCTTCATCGCTGTAGGTCGATGTGGCAGGGGAATGCAAATTTCCTTCTTCGTCCGGTCCGACCAGCCAGCATCCCGCAGGAGAAGATACCGAACCGGTCGACGGTCCAGTCACTACTACAACCTCCCCTCCCCTGGTGACCGCCACCATTCTTCCCCAAACACTATAGTAGCGAACCATCATCATGGATGGAGAAGCGCAATTTATGAGAAACGATTGCACCGTCGTCGACGTCCACGAGTCGTCCGCCCGACCCAGGAGGAAATGGATTTTCGCGATCCGGTTCGCGCGCATTCCGTTGTCTAGTCCCCAGAACCGAACGGGAGGCTAATGTACGGTGTGGTGTTTGTTGATCGTCGCCGATGGGAAACTGTAACATCAATCTCTCGGCTGTCTGTCTCTCACTATCTCTCTCTTTCTCCGTGTCTGGACTTGCCACTAAGTGGGATTTGCACAAATTGGACGCGACGAGCGCTTGGCGAATATCAGCTACTTACGCAAAGCTGCGGCCGCCCTCGCTGCACTGCTTCTCGGTGGCTGCTGCGTTCCATTCGTCTTCGATGGAGGCGGTCCCAGGTCACTGGATGAAGAATTAATTGTGCGCACATCTCGCTTCTTGGCCGGTCCTGCGAAATGAGATTGGAGATCGGAATGGGAGTTTGAGACTTTTGCTGTTTATAGACCCACAGGAGAAACAGACGAAATTGCGCCGCGGTCAGCCATTGTTCGCCGCGGAAATGGGTCATATTTACTGCCCCATCAGATAATACAGACCCCCCCCATCTTTTTGTGCCAGCAGTCCCAGCAATCTCGCGCGCCGGGCATTATCCGCATTAGCATGATTGCTGGCCTCAAGGGCAATCGAACTCTCTCTACTTCTCCGTTTCTTCTACACCTTATCTCTCCCGAGAGGGCAAATCACTTGTAAACCACAAAGTGCCTGTAGACTATTGTGTTGTCAGAGGAGCGCTATTTTGTTGGCAAATTTATGGACCTCGTTCGCAACCTGTGGCCGAGGACAAACGGTCCTTTTAGCCGGATGTACCCCTGGAATGACAGGGCTCCGATCCGATACGGTCATTCCTAACCTCAACCTAATTCCAGCATTACACTCTTTCAATGGCCACCACCTCACCTCGACCATACGGTAATCGCGAGGTTCGCACATGTATCGTGGGTGAGTGAAGGGTAGTGTCTACACAAGAGGCCAACCGACAATTTGCTCCGACGACGCAGCATGATGTGCGATTTTAGGTTATGTCAAGAATTCAAGATCGAGCGCGATCGGTCGCTCGTTCGCTCGGTGATCGTGGAGGCGGCCAACCCCAACCCAAACGAGTCCGCCTTCCGTACTGCGAGCAGCTGGTTGCTGACTCGGTGACCGTACTGTTTGATCTACAATTTACACCTAAACACCGTTCGTTAGGCTCAGGCTGGTTCTGTACGTTTCTCTCCTCTACACCAGCACCATTGTACCGCCCTTCTTCAGATACTGTGTTGGGGCCCGTGGAGGTGCCCGCCTTGAATTCATCTCGGGGTCACATTGAACCGTCAGCTGAAGTGGCTAATGAGAGGCAATCGACGACACATGCCTTCCCAACCCGGGGACCAATTCAGGTCTCCCAAAGTACCGGATGGTCTTTCCTCGGATGGACCTTAGATGGACATCGAGAGAGAACCCCGTACACCACAATCAATGTGACTCCAATGTGCGATCAACGACGACTTGCTACCATATGTCGACCGCAGCAGCAGCAGCAGCAGCGTCGAGGTACGCCTTCGCTAAGACAAGATCCGCTTCTCCACTGCTTAAGCCACCGACGCAATGGTTGAACGTCACTAACTACACCCGCACCCAATCTGGAGGCTGATTAGAGGCAATGGCAATGTAGAGAAGGTAAAAAGGGGGGTTCACCGGGTGTGCGGAGCGACAACGAAACCTGATTTAAGCACAATAAATAACAAGCTTATTATACGTGGCGTGTTGGAGAGTATAAGGAGAGATCCCGGTTCGCCACTACCGTTTCACACACAGAGCCGCACGCTCTATCGCGCACTCGGACGCACAAGATCATCGCAACCTAAGGCGGGAGTACTGGCCGCCGTGCTCGACCGACGGAGTGGAGTCTAGCGAAGCGCATCGAAACGGGCAATACATTTGACCTGAAGACCTCTAGTCCGTGGCCGGACTGTGATGCCACCCCATCGGAATAGCTCACACTCACTGTTGGTGTCATTGCGATACGGCCGACGCCAGGCGATGCGACGTGGCCATCGTTGTTTCACACAAATCCCTCCTAAACCCCAACCACGTCGTCTCGTGGACCGTTAGAGAGGCGTGTTTAGGCCTTCTTCTGATCGTAGCACACTTCCCACCACACCACAGTTTCGGAATTGCGTTTTAATGAACTAATGCAATTCAATTTTATTCCTCCCCTTTTGGGCTGAAGAAAAGCGGGTCACTGGAGTACCGCGGCCGGGCATTGTGACATTGTGGCGCGGAACTGGCGACATGTTGGGGGCGACCCTCGTTTTCGCTCTCTTTCTCTCTTCTTTACTCCAGGAACTGTGGTTCAGGGCCAGCAGCAGTGATTTCGAATTATGTACATTCCAAATGCATCGCCGCCTATTGTGTCCCCAAAAGTTGTCACCTTGACGCCGAAAAAGCCCTTCGATAAAGCACTTTGACCCCTATTCCTAACTCTCTCATTCGGCAACGCGAGAAGAAGGGGAATGGTAATTAAACTCATTCATAAGTAATGGCGAATGGTGCGGATCTTTTAGCATTAATGGCTAGTGCGGGCAGTTACCGATTTTGCGGCAACGATGCAAATACCAAGGTCTGTGATCTACTTTACCGCCCAAAGGTCAGCTAAGTGATGGTCCACTTTGCCACATCCACGGTTTGATTAATGTGTGCTACAAGGCCACGGCGTAATCTGCAAATACCAATCGATCGTTCGCC